>NC_041345.1:14017322-14347947 GCF_004354835.1 Perca flavescens
GAAAGTGTGTCATGTCCTGTGATTAATTTGCTTTGTACAAACCCCAGTTTGCATTTGTGTCATTATTCTTCTAAATAAACCCTTTGGAATGAATGATTCTTTTTTGGAAGGACCAAATATACATTCAATTTACATAGATTGGTTGAATGACCAATGCAAGTATAAATTTAGTGTTCACATCACACAGTGACCTTTTTTTTAACCTGATATTTCTTGTTCAGTGGTCTTACTCTGAACTCATATTAGCTCATGTATTAACAGTATAGTATGCAGGGACTTGCTCCATGTAGTAGCTTAGTTAATTAAGTACCACTTGGTGGAGCTGTGACACAAAACGCTCCCAGGACGTCCAGCTTAGGGTGAAATATATCAACGCCACAGTCATATTCAGATAAGATAAATGCATTGAGTTTAAATACAGAATGAGGACTTGGTGAAAGAAATCAATGCTTTAAAAAAATTAAAAATCACTTGTTTGTACGCAGTGACTTCTAATAAAAAGGATTTCTCAGTAAAACTGATGATCAAATAGCTTGTCATGCACATTTATCCTGACTATAAAAGGACACACTTTAAACAAATAGCACCACCTGGCTACAGGTTGAGGACATGTTTATTAACTGCTGGAAACTTGACATGTTATCTTATAAAATAATACAGTTAAATGTGGTTCAGAAAAATAATGCCTCAACAGCATCTTTGTGATGAAAAATCTGACATATTTAGACGTCACAGTAATGTAAAGCTTTTGACACTCATTGGAGAAATTGACTCTACTGTCTGAATTTATGAGGGGCAGGTATCACCACTAGATGTCAGTAGAGGATTTATTCACGTGTTCTAGCATTTGTTTTAGTCAGTGGTGGCAGAAGTATTACAGACTTTTACTTAAGTATAAGCGTCACAATCAAGTACCAAGAGTCAAAATATTCATTATGCAGAGGGGTCCATATCAGAATCATATATATTATATGACTGGATTATAATTAGTCATGCACTAATGTGTAAGCATCTCTAATGTTGCAGCTGGTAAAGGTGGAACATATTTTATTCTACATGTCTAGGAGACAACCAATTGGCAGGAGTCCATTACATTGTGTTTTAACCTGCATTAAGCATCTAAGCAGTCTGTGGGGAATGCTCATGGCAAGAAGAACATTTTGAAGAATCACATTGCTTACATAAAGTTCCACTAGGTGGGGACTTCAATCAACATTTACTTGTAACAAATTTTGTCCAAAGATCTTTTTCTAAAGCTTTTTAAATTTTGAAAAAAAATAATCAAAACTCAACAATATGTTGCTGTTTCTCCCACACTGAAGAAGATACATTTTCCTGCTCTGTTTGTGGTTTAAACCGTACAATACTGGGGTAACATGACACTAATCTTCTCTCATGCTCCCTCTTAGAAGTTGGCACCACAGTGGATTATTGAAATATGATTCTGCTCTTTGATCAAATGCAGTTTATAGATGTCTTATACTTAACATCAGAAACAAAGTTTATGCTTGCCAGCTCTAAAATGTACAAAACTACAGTGGCGTAGTAAAAAATGATTCCTAAAATTCCTGTTAGAACAAATTCAATTGTATACTAATAAAAAGGTCCTAGTGTCTGCCATTATTAATACCCGCACATTGATTATATGGTATTGGAAGACGCATATCTTATATGTTAAACCTTTGGAGCATCTAACACTTATTTACACATTTAAAGTTTCCCCTCTGATTAGCATCTGTCCAACGGTAGTAAAAACACATATAGGGAAGGAACGTCTGCGTTTTCACAGTTGAATTATGTGAATTGCTGTCCGTGTGATATATATATACATATATACAGTACAGGCCAAAAGTTTGGACACACCTTCTCATTCAGTGTGTTTCTTTAATTTCATGACTATTTACATTGTAGATTCTCACTGAAGGCATCAAAACTATGAATGAACACATATGGAATTATGTACTTAACAAAAAAGTGTGAAATAACTGAAAACATGTCTTATATTTTAGATTCTTCAAAGTAGCCACCCTTTGCTTTTTTTTTTTTTAACTCTGCAAACCCTTGGTGTTCTCTCAATGAGCTTCATGAGGTAGTCACCTGAAATGGTTTTCACTTCACAGGTGTGCTTTGTCAGGGTTAATTAGTGGAATTGTTTTCCCTTATTAATAAAAAAGCAAAGGGTGGCTACTTTGAGGAATCTAAAATAAAAGACATGTTTTCAGTTATTTCACACTTTTTTGTTAAGTACATAATTCTATATGTGTTCATTCATAGTTTTGATGCCTTCAGTGAGAATCTACAATGTAAATAGTCATGAAAATAAAAAGGAAACGCATTGAATGAGAAGGTGTGTCCAAACTTTTGGCCTGTACTGTATATATATATATCCAAAAGTTTCTTGCCAGTTTTATGTTAGTTCTGTACGACATGAATGAGAGCATCTTCAGACTCCAGACATCATCACAGATAACAACAGCAGCCATGAAAGATAAACACCAACCTTTTTTTAGCTGCCTACCAGACGCCAAGGTGCAATTACACAAACACACACACACACACACACACACACACACACACACACACACACACACACACGTAACGCGTTACTTGTAACGCGTTACTCTAATCTGACCACTTTTTTTCAGTAACAAGTAATCTAACGCGTTACTATTTCCAAACCAGTAAACAGATTAAAGTTACTTATCCAAGTCACTGTGCGTTACTATTTTTGTCATTTTCCTTGGTAAAAATATATATTTTTGTTTTCTTCTCGCGTCTCGGGGAGTGAAGTCACGTATGCGACAAGTCACGTTTTCAGCATATGGACAGTTCACGTGTACCACGCAGCGACACTAACGTAAACAACGGAGGGAGGAGAGAGATGCGCGCTTCTAGCTGGAAATACAGTCACTATTTAGCGTTTGTGTCAGCTAAAGACGGCAATATTAACGTTCGTTGTACACTCTGTGCTGGTGGCGAAAAAGTGCTATCTAGCTACAAAAACACTACGTCAAATTTGAAGTCGCAGCACTGCAGTCAAACTTACAGAGCAAGTCCCAGCAGGTGGAGCGAAGCAGAAGGGAGGAGGTCCCCCACCACCCAAACAACAAAAGCTGGACTTCGGTGCAAAACCAGTAAGTGGGGGAGAGTTGAAGAAGTTGGCGGGCAGTAGGCCTATGTTGTAGCGGAAATGCTGTCCTTTAACACGGTTGACTCGCTCTCTTTCGTGCCATAATAAACCAGATCCCTACTACTGGCAATGCCGAGCTACCTCACGGTACACCAGTTGTTATTTTTATGTTGAGGCTATGGGGGTGTTGTCGGCAGTTGCTGAATGTAACTAATAAAGTAACTTGTAATCTAACTTCGTTACTTTTAAAATCAAGTAATCTGTAAAGTAACTAAGTTACTTTTTCAAAGTAACTGTGGCAACACTGACACACACACACACACACACACATATTTTACGCAACCTGTGTCAATTTTATACTGTACAGATATTATGACTGCTAAACATGCAGACAGTGGATTCAAATCACATTCTCAGGTTTGTTGGTTAAAAGGGCTCTTCCTAACATCATCAGTCCTGACACAGGAGAGAGGCCAGTTAATGTTGCTCTGGTTTAAGTCCCTGGGCAAACAGATAACATATTGAAGATGTCAAGAAAACTCCGGAGGCCTATAATGGCCTCACAGCTCCATTTCAAACGTGGTTAACCTTAAGGGTTATTTATCACTGGGAGGGTCACCGAGGGGCACTTAGTATTTACTGCAGGACATGTAGGATGGGGGAGAGGGGATTGAGAGGAAGCCACCCTTATCACCATCCCCTGGATGCTTACCTTGGTGGCTAACATACATCAACACTGTTTAACTACTTTATAAAGACCAGGATATTTCACTGACATGTCTGACTCTCCTGTGTTCAAATGTTGCAAAACAACAGCCAAGGACATTTACATGCAGACAGCCAAGTGTTTTCTTGGTATCCCAGGAACGCATCAGGATCATTTCCATAAGTTTTCGGTTGGGAATTTCTCTGGTGAGGCAGTAATGGTCGTGAAGCAGCACATACAATGGACTGCAGCCAGCTGATAGGTTCCTGAATGGGAGATGTGAGGACTTCAGAGGAAGCTGCAGCCATCCTCTCCTCTTTCTCTAGATTTGTTGCCTTTTTATCCAGGGGCTCTGTCTCCCGGAACAAACCACGGAGCCTTCAGATGTATCTAAACGATAGAAAAAATGGGCAAGCCCAGTTTATTCAAAGCTGATTTAATCACGCCCATAAATCTCGGAGAAATCAAAGCCCATCTTATGCCCGCCCCTCTCCTCTCCCTTTGTCTTGCTAATACACATTAGAGTTCGGCTGGCTGCCCACTTTGACAGCAGCCCGGACAGGATCTGGGCAAAGTTGCAAATTTGGAACCTGGAGGCACCTTTGACCCATGACCCCTGCCGTTAAATCTTGCCACTAGACCCCCACCATGCAGAGGTATCTCCCAGCTCAATTTCCTGCCTAAAACTCACAGGGAGACATAAACACATGTAGAATAAAGATGACAGGCATGAGAAAAAAGAATAGTATTTTTTCCTTGTCCGTACACATACGCAAAAGACCACAAATGTACATGACTTCACATAGGCATACGCACACAAACTAATTTACAAACACACTCATAAAATAAATTGATTCTAATGATCTAAATTTCTGTGTGTGGATAACATCCCACAAACACTAAATCACCCACCCTTCATGCTCTTTATAGCATGGTTTTAGAGTAAAGAGCAGGTCTAAGATGTGAAAAAAACATTTTCCTTCAGCAGTCAGCTGCCAGGAGCGACAGAGCAGAGAAGTATTCAATGCAAAACTTTCACACTTAAAAGAAAGAGAATATATTTTCTTTTAAGTTTTAGATACAAGTTTAACAAACAGTGTGTATTTATGGGATTATGTTTGTGACTTTAATTAATTTTTTTTTTGCATTTTTTCCATTCCGAATTTGTATTCACTTATCCCAAGTGATTTGGAATAATATTTGATTCATAACATTGCTTCTGTAACTTGAGACTTAAAATTAAACAGTTAATAATTTAGCGAGACCCTGCCAGTCATTTTTATTTTACGGATATTAAATCTCGTTACATAAGTTTATGGTAAGGATTTGGGAAGAAGTGCTAACGTGTGGTGCTTCAATATGATGTTTACATCCATATTTCTGTCTGTTCATTTGTCACATACACATACACCTCATACACAAGACACGCTCAAAAGCTGTGTGGCCACTAGCCAGCAACAAAGACCTTGTCATCAAACACTGGTGGCTAAAAAGGTTTTTTACACAGGTGTGACGAGGCTACTGAGGCAAACATTTCTCCTTTAATTATACAACAGTGAGCCGGAGAGTGTCTTGCCGCTCTCTGGTGTTTCAGGCCTGAGCAGAGCTCCTCCAAATTAGAGAGCAGTGTGACAGTGCCGAGATGCTTCACTGTGGGGAAACATGGAGCGGCGGTTGCACTGCTGCTGATCCATTTATGGACTTCAAATACGTTTCCCACATTTGAGTTGGAGATGAAAATATGCAGATAATTTGAGAGAGCTTGTGAGAGCTTGCGCATCCAGGCACGTGAGGATGATTACACACAAAGTTGCCAAAAAAATTCTTTGAAAACATGATACAGTTGAAAGCAAAAGAGATTATCTTCTCTTTACGCATAAATGAAGAGGCGATCACCCCAAAATGAAAATATTAAATGTATGTGATCAAAATGATCACATACATTAAGTGTCAGGAGGCTGCTTGCCGATTCAGAGGGTGACAGTACAGAAAGAAACCCCTCTGTACATTACTCCCAGAATTAGTGTCTTCCAAATTTGACTGAAACTGCTGCACATTAATATTTCCTTGTGAAATTACGTAAACCATTTTGTGAATATTAGCTTTTAGTTTCTTGCAGCTATTTTTATAATCTATTGTGGAGTTTTTATGCATCATTATTGGATTTCTCAGTAGTACAGAGTAACCCTGAAAAAGATAAATGTATAGACACATACATGCATGCATACATAAATGAATACATACATAAGTAAATCCACATACAGGCATTCATCTGTCAGTGGGCTAAATAAGCCTGAGAGGCGGATGTGATATCTGTTGGCAGATCAAATGAAGGATGGCGGTTGTGACCTAATTGAGGGGTCAAACTGAAGTAGCTGTGCTATTTCAACCTCACTGACCCTGGCCGGTGGCCCCAGTCTGCCCGGTGGATTTCAGAGTGGATAGGGAGTTGAGACCAGACGAGCAGTAGGTGTTTGTAGTGAGTGTCTTTGTTTGTCTTCCCAGCCTCAAAAAGCTTCTCTGGTGACTGATGATCAGAGTCCTGGTGATTGCTGAAGTCTGGAATAAGGGAAGATAGAGTTACACCTTCAGCAAACAGTCCACTGCCCAAAGTTCAGAAAACAAGGTTGATGAGATTGTGGCTTATACCAGCTGAAAGCTTCACATACACAGAGCTACACACACCAGACACACACCAGACACACACACACACACACACACACACACACACACACACACACACACACACACACACACACAGGTAGGTCCAGAAGTTGCCAGTTCCCAGACTCAATCTGCTCAAACAGATAGTCTTTGTCAGGATACCTTTCTTATCTAACTGATTCATCAGCAGTAAAATCCTATGGATCGCCTGCATCCTCTGATTGGATGTAACGGCCTATTTCCTCCCTCTTCCTCTTCCTCTTCTAAACATTACAAGCCAGGTAAAGTTTACACCAAATCCTCCTCATCAATTGAAAAATGTCTGAGGCCAAAATATCTTGTGAAATGCAGGTCCTGTGTGTTTTTTATTTGCTCTTGAAGTGACTAAGATTCTAATACAATGACTGAGCGTAACAGATTAAAAGGCCATTTGATAATGTTCAGAAGGTATAAACACTATGTCATTCTTAATTACTGTAAACTAAAATCTGCCTTCATTTTAAGGAGATTTAAAGTAGCAAAGAAATGACTTCCTCTCTGCACATTTAAGTGTAAGAATGTATGAGTAAGAATTCCCAATTAGAACTGTGAAGAGTGTTGATGTAATGGAGACTGGACAATGTAAGCAGCACGAAGGCCAGAAAACCTTTTTAAAGCTGCTGGCATAAACCTGTAAACACTAAGGAACCCCAGCTGTAAGCAGCCAGTCAAAATCTTGTTATCCCACAGTTAACCCTGTCAGGGAGAACGGTCAGACACCTAAACATTAAGACAGAGGGAGAGAAAGAGAAAAGAGAGAAATATCTTCTCAGAGTACAGACTCCTAAGTTCAGATGGGGTTAATAGGTTCACCTAAACATCTGCATTCTGCAAATATTGACAGTGACTCCATCGTCTCATCTAATGACCTTATCCATGTCTGATCTCTCGACCGGTCATGTTGCCTACAGACTAAAGAGGCCAAACAGCTGCTCTGTGATCGCTTCACTTCTGTCCTGAGCAAATCCAGACCAGTCTGGATGTACCCACATCGCTAATGATTACCCATACTGCTTACAGCAAAGAGTAAAGCTACAGAGGGATGGATGCACATATTATTAGTTCATCATAAATCACTTGAGAACAATCTGACTTTAATGAGAAGTGTGTAACAATATCTTTTCCTATCACATTTTTTCAATAGATAATGATATTACTACATCTGGGGAAGGACATTATTTAATTATCTGAATAATGTAATCTCAATTCAAACACAATATTATTGGGTGACATGTCTAATTGTAAACATTTGAGCAAGTTGACATGAAATATAAGATCAAGACAACTTGTGTGAGGCCATAGTGTAACTCAGTCTGTTTCACATTCCACATAACAATTAGAATCTGCTATTGAAGTAATTAAAAGTTAAGAAAGTTTGTGATCCACCATTTGTTCAAAGCTCTTCAGAGAAATGATTTGTTGAAAACCACTCCTTTGCACTGGAGAAGCGTCTTTCATATTTTCTATTATACTTTCGTCAAAATAACAGTTAACTGAGACAAGCCAGGTTAATTCAAACGTTTCTAAGAGCCTCTTATTCAATTCTTCATCAACAGTGTCAGGCAGAGACATTTTCCCAGGCCCCCACGAGGCAGTGTAAACCATATAAATGTGTTTTGGAAAAGTGTGAATTGGTGAGTGAATTGTTGATGAGCAAGAAAACACTTAAACAGTTAAACCACAGCGCACCCTCTGCACAGCTGGCGTGTACATCATTACTGTCAAGTATAACTCTGGCTACTGGAATATGGCTTATAAATTAATCCTCTACATGTATAAACCAAAATCGTAGGAATGAATAGCATATAATCAGATATTCTATTCTGCAAACAAAACCATGCCAAACTTAATTGCTCATTCTTCAAAAAAAAATGTAGGACTTCAAAAGGATTTTTTGGAAAGCCTCAAGTGGCAATGGCAAACAGTGATGATAATTAGCCATATCAAAAAGGGCATTGACTAATGAGCCAGTTAACCTTTCAACCTGCAGACACAGGACTCCTGATTGGCCAGTGAAGTCAAGCATGATGCCTTTTGTCAACTCCATTAAAACAGGATAGCAAAGCTTTTGGACAATCACCTGCCTTCTGTTTTCTTTTTGTTCCAAAGCCTGCATTTAGGACATGCTTTCACAGAGTGTTATGTTGCATGATGCACACATATTTAATCCTAAATAAAAATATAAAATTGCAATAGTTACATCTCTTCAATGGAATGAAAGCAGGAGGTAGTGATATCGGGTGATGATTCAGAAATGATGTTGGGAGACCTCAAAGATGACGACCAGTCCGAGGATTACAAATCAAGTGCAGCTTTATTCAAACAGTGAACAAACTTTCATGACACTGGAACAACCATGAGCATACAGACACGTCTGCCCAAGGATGAACCACATGTACATCAGAATGAATACCTTTTAAACACTTTTTGTGCTTACACAGCATGAGACATCTATTTCAGTTGGAACAGTTTACTCTTAAACTACACCTTTTATGGCACGTGCTCCTAATAGATTCTCACATTCCTGGCTCCAATTCCTCTATGTGAAAGTTGTGCCCATTCTAAGCTAGGTTTTACTGTGAGACCATATCATCTTAAACTGTCTGGTCTCTAGAAAGTCCTTAGAATAGATAAGATACATTCAAACGTCTGCATGCACACATACCAAACCTATCAGGTAGTTAAACCATGCATTCATTTCTTTCATTCATTACTGCTCTCTGCTTCTTGCTGCTCGAAATGGCTTTTAAGTTATTTTCAGAAGTCTGTAAACATGACTGGAAAAAAACTACATAAACCTCCACACATTCATCTATTCACTGAATAGAAATAAGAGCAAAAATAAGAGATCTTTGACAGATGTAACGCATGCTTTTCTAGCTCCATTGGCACATCGAGTGTGCATATGCATTGTAATGAGACTTTTCCATCTGAGGCTGTCAAGGTGACAAGAAGCCTTTGACAGCTCCAAAGTTCACACCATGTTCGTCTTGTCAACACTAAATTCCTGGGGGCATGAAAAGCTGGATTCACAGGAGTAGACTCTGTGTTAGCCAGGGGTAAGATGAGGATTTGTTCGCTGTAAAGCCCACGGTGGAGCACAGCAGTCAAATATACTGACTTGCTATGGCCTCGAAGCTGTATATCATCCCAGTGAAGCACAACAACTGGTGATCAGTTAATAAGTCATAATGGGCTCATGTTACACACAGATTTGTCAACAGAAGAAATCATCATACAGGATGCACTTGAAAATATAATTTGACATGAGTGTATACTGAATTACACACTACAGTATATGTACACATAAAGAACATACTTATGTCATTTCTATTCCCACTGCCACCTCAATTAGAAAGGTTCATTGATTCTCGATGTGTGATAGGACAGGACTGTATGTCACACGTTCCTACCTCTGCTCCCTATTTCCCATGAGCACAACAAGCATCATAAATCTAATCTGGCCATAAAACTCCACCCTCAACTGAGACAAACACTTAGACGTAAACAGAACACATTCCTTTGCACACAGCTGGATAAGTTAAAACCTAAATCTTTATTGTGACTATTACAGTTTTTTCCGATTGCTAAACGACAGTGGGCACAACTGGAGTCACATGTGCAAAACTCTAACTACAGTCTGCACTACCAACAGTCACCTGAGCTAAACAGTTCACATCACCTGCAAAACAGGCTCAGTGCAGCCAAACACTATGCACAATCCTCACTGAGATAACACACACTGTCACTCAGAACACACTGAGAGTAAAAACACTAGCATCAAACACCAATACACAAATTACAAACTTTCTCATCTTTACAGTTTGAACAACTTGAGTGACTTGACACTACTCAATAGTTTATTTAAGGAAAAGATATAGATTGTATAATATACCAATTTTACGTAAGGTAAACAAGAATAATGAAAATCAGCAGTTTTCTTCAATATCGAATTTTATCTCTAGTAATTTATGGAATTACTGGGAAAAAAACTAAAGGTACATACGTAACAGTAACAAAGAATAGTGTGACTAATTCTGCCTCTCTCCAGCATCATGTGGCAAGTTTTCTTTATCACATTAGATGTCTGCATCATCTCTAAATACTAACAAATGTGGTGTTTCTATTGCTTTCACCTCCATTACTTTCTGAAAAACAGTAAGAATGCAGTTTTACTATTGTAAAGATATAGTGTTTTTCACTTTTTTTATAGCTGTGTGCATAACCTCAGACATCTTACCTGGACATATTGGTATCTTTGCTCTTTTACCTGTTTCTCTCAAACGGTACAGTGTATAATTGTTTCATTCTTATTTGGTGTTTGTATACAAAAAAGGCTTTCTGAGCTTTCTCTGTATAAATACCATATATGTTCACTAACTAGTCTAAAACAAGACACCTACTTAGGCTTTCAGCTAAAATTGCAATCAGCAGTGTTTTATAGGCACCAGACTGAAATCTATTCTGTTTTGAATGTGTGGTTAACAGTTTTGACAGCAGTGTGTTAGCATTTGAACAAAGTGCTGTAAATCTACAGTGTTGTGCACGTTGTGGTTAAAGTCATGGGATAAGTGTGTAGAGTTTTGAAAACTGTGTTCAAGCAATGAAAAACGAACTAGAGTTTGGTCCACATGAACTGCTGCTGTGTAGACTGTAGTTAGAGTTTTGCACAATCGAAAAAAACTGTATTATTATGATTATGTTTTAAATGTTTGCTGCATGTGTTAGCTATACCAACATGTAAAAAATACACCAAGGATAGTTGTGTGTGGATACTGCGCAGCCAGATGTCCGGACCACACCAGCCTCATGCTAAAGCCTCTGAGCGTTCACATGTCCTTCTCAACCGCTGCTAAAGATGAGTGGTGAGTGTAGCTGACCAACCCTGACGGCTGTGGCTCACCAAAGTCTATTTGATCTTGGTGCAGACTGCTTTAAACACAGTAAGGCAGGACGTTGCAGGATGTCTGTTGAGGGCAACATGAAGTAAATTTCGATACTGAGTGACGTGGTGACATAGTGCAGCTGAAATGTTCGCACGAAGTTTTCTCACCTGGAAGGTAAATTGTTGCCAATCCTTTCTGAGTTTATCCCGTTGATTTTATAAATGTGGTATCACTCGAAGCAATGTTTAAATTCCTACAGAGGGCTGTTTAATTTTCAATTATTTCAACAAAACTTTACTCAAAAATGTGTTTTGCTTATTGTTATTTCACTTTGGTGTTTGACCCTCACTGTGCATAATGATGTACAGTATGTGCAGAGTTTGATGCCAGAAGCTTGTTTTCACATTAACCAATTGAAAGGGAAAGTTTCTCTGTGCTCACCTTGAATCTGTCGTGTATGAATGAGCAGGACTTTGTGACATCACAACTAGTTTGTAAGCTAATCATGGTCCAATATGCAATTTACACAAGTGTGATGTGTAAACATGAAGACTGAGAATGGACTTCAGTGATGTACGAGACTTTTGGCGTCCAGTTGTTTCCTTTTGAAATTAACAATATTTGCATAATCATGATTTCTGGAATTTTTAACAAGGTTATTGAACTTTCTTTTGTAAACATAACATATCGGACACAAATTATTATTCCAAGGAGAGTTTTTTCATTTATATTTCATTCTATATGTTGTAAAAGATGTCTGGAGGGAATCTTTACCCACATTTAGTTTACAGTTAATATTGGCGTAGAAAAAAAAGAAATAAAGTAAAAAGGCCATTTATTCTCATGAAATAATTGTAAAATATTGTGTTAGTTGTACAAAACTTTCTTTGATAATATATTGCATAAATTCCCAATTCACACCCCATAAAATATCTGACATGATGTTGTACTATGTGAACCTTGGGGTGTTGTTGAACTTTGACATGGATTTGTGTTAGGTGCTGGAATAACCAATGAATAGCAAAGATGAGGAAAAGGGGCAGTGCAGCCATGTCAGCTATTATTCTGCCTTCAATTTAAATTAAGAAAAGGGTGGTGTGCACTTGCTTCCTATCTCAAGAAGCTTTTTGAAAGATTAATTGCTCCAGACCCCGCTCTTACAATGTAGGTCAGATATTGAGCTTCATTTTTGCCTGTTAACTATTTCCAGGAGGAGAGAGAGAGCTGAGGAAAAGAGAAGAGAGAGAGAAGGCCCTTTGAAAAGAACGTCTCAACCTTCTGAGCTGTACTCGGCGTGGATGTTGAGTTCTTGATGAGCTAAAAGCGATTTTTCAAAGTTCGTAGGGCAGGAAGCCATCTTTAAAGCTGACAAGTCTTTGATCCAGCGGTTTGCCATGATTTGTTTCTGATTAAGGTGGAATTTGGTCTTTTCATTCTTGTGGATATGTCCCCTCCTTTTAACACACACACACACACACACACACACACACACACACACACACACACACACACACACACACACACACACACACACACACACACATACATGCATTCATCTGCTTCAACACAGTCACACAGCACTGACAGACCAAATGGGAAGAGAATAAAAAACATAAGAATTTGCAAAATAACGGATTAGTAAGGATCATACTACTGGAACGTGGTTTCACTGACAGTTTAGTTCCCAGTGTAGGCATGTAACACATTGCAGTTGAAGTCAGGTGACAGTAAACAGAGGATGTTCTAGGTGAAAACAGAGAACATTACCTTTCATTTCAACACTTTGTAAACTCCTCATGTCTCTTTAACTTCAGCAGACTATTTGAATTTATTGCTCTTCTCTGTCTCGGTTACAGAAGTGGAAACTTTTTTTTAACACAGCATTCCTGATTATAACCCGAAAGTGCCATCCATCATTGTATCCATTTTCACTGCTTGTCCTGGTCAAAGAGTGACAGCTTGTATCATACATGGTCAGGCAGGCAGTATTGTACTTTAATTATATTTCCAACAGTAAATGTGCCTACATTCTTTCTTCACTTTCTGATACAAGTGACGGTGAGAAAGTACGTTTATGAGTAGAGAGATTACTGAGCCTTTCTTCAACTTGTATTTACTTGCAAAAGAATCTTGTAGAATTAGAATACACAAGCAGTCCAAACTGACCAATCAAAGGTCCTCCGATTTCCATGTGATATCTCCGTAGCCGCAGTCGCCTCAACGTGTAGTAGGTATGTTTTTGAGGAGGTATGCCTTCTTGTTTTCTTTCTTGGCCTGCAGAGAAACCTCATCTCAGCCACTTGATCCTATTCTGTCAGTCACAACCCAAATCTTTCTTGTGAATGTAGGCTAAGTGAGGGATGGAATGAAGATTGACTGTTAAAGTGAGAGCTTTGCATTAAAGCTAAGTCCTCATATTTGATATAAAGTAGCATTACTACAGCCGTTGGCTTACTCTGGTCCATCACTCATGGACAACATCCTAATGCTTCATTTCCACTGCCTGGTTCAGTTGGACTAAACTCATTCTCGGTACCATTCTGTGATCAATCAGTGGTCTGCAGTGTTTTAACTCCACCTTCTAGTATCAGCTCAGATCGCATGGAGCCACTTTTGGATTAACAGTACCAAAAATAGTGGGCCTACCAGGTACAAAGGTCTATCCACAACTTTTGCTAATGGAAAAAAAAAAGAGCAAGTTGAGTTGAGTAGAGCCGTGTTGTACAATACAGTGGATATGCGGCAAAAGATAGTAGTCCACCTGACTTCAGACCTTGTGGTCCTCATGACGACCACATCCCAGTATGCTGCAAACCACGCAAATGAACATCAGAGATCACAATCCAATTGAACCAAGAAGACATTATATCCAAACAGAATGTGTTTCAAAGTTAGCAGTAGAAGCTAAATGTTTGAATTGTAAAGGATATCTTCTCTGACAAAACCCTTTCATTGAGTAGAGAAAATTGATGTCAAATTTAGCTTACAATCATGAAACATCATAATCATATGATCATAATAATTATGAGTATAGTAATAAAAAAAAGCCGCATGCTGCCTATTCTCTGAACATAATATAGTTATTACAATAACAATAGTAACTGTATTACTGGAGGAATAATTGAATTATTCTGCCTTGTCTCTCCTAATATAGAGCAACTACCATTCATCTAAGACGTGGGTCACTGGTTAATGCTTTGGCAAGTGACCAGAGAAGACGCAAACTGTTTAACTGTGTGAAGTTAATAACTGGATGTAGCGGGGACACTGTCACATTACTGCAAATGTGGGATGACATCAAGTACTAAGTGTGTGTGTGTGTGTGTGTGTGTGTGTGTGTGTGTGTGTTTTAAGCTATGAGGACATGAGATGCAAAGCTGAAACATCCACCCACCTACCCACAATGTGTTATCCCTCCCACCATTTTTCCTCTGTGCACTAATGAAGGTTGCAGCAGCAGCTAAGTCAGGAGAGCCAGAGCTGGGCAGGGAGCAGGATCGAGTGGGTGGTCGTCTGAAAGCCCACTCTATAAAACATCTCTGTACATGAGGTTAGGAAATATCCTTGGGCTTGTGCTAAAGAAGTTAGTGTTAAATCTGATATTTACTTTTCTTCTCCATCTCGCCGCTACAATGCAACACAAATCATGGCCTTTTGTCAATTAGTAGCGCTAATGATAACCTTAGTTTTATTCAGGCTATCTATTTATTTGTATGTTTGATGGATTTTATGCCCTGTTCTGGCCACCTCAAGCTCTAAATTAAGTGGAGAAACAATTTAGAAAAGGGTAAAAATGGTGACGAAGTCACATTAAATCATGGAAAGCAACCCTTGTCAGTGTCCATCCAGATTCCCTTAAAGGAGAACTCCGGGCAAGTTTTCCGTTAATCTTGATTGCTATATGTATACGAGTACTGCCGATAGCAGTGCTCAATTACCTATTTTTGAGGGGGGAATAAACTTCAAAATTTTGCCGCGAAAGCATGAACTGTCCTCTGGAGGACCTCCACCAGACCAGCGGGCGCCTGTGGATTGTTGTCGGTGCGGCAGGCGAGGGAGGCGGGGTGGAAGTAGAAGCTGGATGCCGGTCAGGGCTGTTAGCCTGGCTAAGGAAACTACCACACAATTCGCCACTGCAGAGACTCATATTCACCAACGACAAAACACAAAATGGATATATATGCTACAAATACACATGGTACTGCTGAGTGATGATTATTACCGGAGCCTGGCTGAACACACTCACTCATCCCAGACAGCAGCTAGCAGCTAAGAGGGTAGGTGAATTTAAACAATAGCTAAGTTGCTAAATGCATCTTGTTGTCATGTATGGGCCCTGTTCATGTTGCACAGACATTTTAATTGCATTTTGTGTCTGTTAAGAGGCACAAAGGCACTCTTTATCTTATGCCCCCATAACTGCCGTTTTAGCTGAGTGGGAGCTCTCGGCATTAGCTGCAGCAGCTCCGTGTTGCTAGCACCGATTCGGCTCGTTTTTTTCATATACGTATAGCAATCAAGATTAACGGAAAACTTGCCGGAGTTCTCCTTTAATTAAGTTTCTATTGGACAAATCCTCACCTCCAAATGCCAATGTTTATTACCAATGAAGAAAAGTCAACTGCAACTACAATCTTTCCATAAATGTATCTAGTTTAGATGTATAACCCTAACCACACCTTAACCATAGATTATGTGCCATAACCACTATGTTTCCCCAACTTTAACCATAGTTTCCATGCACAGATATTGAAGAAAGTGAGAATGAGAAAAGTATTAGAAGTGGACATTAAAAAAGGTTGCCGTTAAAAGTAATCCAAGGTTTGTGCGGATGCTAATCTCTTGAACCAAAGTTCTTTATTTCTATGCGTAATGCATTAGTCAAAACATGTTTGAAGCAGGTACGTCATATTGTTGTGTTGACAATATGTTGGCTACTCAGAAATGCCATAATTTTGCTCATTAGTAAAATATTTTTTATGCAGTGTGGTTCCAGAGGGTTGAAGGGGCAAAAATCTTGCAAAACAGAGCCTATAATTAATCTTCTCTTACTATGTGTTGTTTGACTCAAAACAATGACAAACTCAGTGCCAATGCCAACAATAACCCTTAATCCCTCACTTTGATGGGTTACTTTCTTTTAAACGGTTTATGCTCTGACAGGTGAGAAGAGATTTTTAAGTTTGTATAACAGATTGGAGGTGTTTGATTGAAATAAACCTTGATGGATCTGGAGCCTCACCTTCTCAAACTAGAACAGCGGCACTCAGCACCCTCAGCACTGCTGCTGACATAAATGTAACACTTACTCACTGAACATTTAAATGGAAGGTGACACATGAAGGAAAACAACAGAACAAAGACAGTTTCTGCCCTCTAGATGGGATGGATGGCCTAGATAAAGATCTCTCTTGTGGTAAAGGCTGAAATTAATTCCATACTGTACCGCAACAACTCTCCTGTCGTAATCATCAGGCATTGGCTGAAACGTAGGCAGAGAGAATAGGAGCATCTTAATTGTGAACCTTGTTACTCCGAAGACTTTGAGCCGTCATAACCCAGTGAACAATAAAGCTGTAGGTACTGCCTATGTTACAGTAATGATACTGGGAACAGTGTTTTCTATACAGTATGTCAAGCACCAGTGGCTGTGTTGTGAAGCCATAGCAGAGTAGCTTCATTGTGCCACGAGGAAGGAAAAAGAGAAGATCAGAGGAGTTCCTCCACATAACTTCGACCAGCTGGTGTACACCCACAGAATGGAAAAACTGGGCTTTGGGGTTCAGCATGTTTTCTCTCA
The DNA here is from genome assembly GCF_004354835.1 of Perca flavescens. Taxonomy (NCBI): domain Eukaryota; kingdom Metazoa; phylum Chordata; class Actinopteri; order Perciformes; family Percidae; genus Perca; species Perca flavescens. The sequence goes on from NC_041345.1 coordinate 14,034,548, forward strand.
ATGTGACTTAATGGAAGTCATCAAAAGGAAAAGCAGCGGAGAGTAAGGGTTTGAATGAATTACAGGATAATTGCTGAGGCTTTTAGATGTGGTATGATGCAGCACAGGCTTGGATACGGAGGGAAAGCGGAAGAAGACTGGGATGGGAATAATGTGTTTGTCTTTGTGGCTATAGTAGTGTCTCTGTGTGTGCTTATGTGTTGTTGATGCATTCTAATGTGTGTCTATGCACTTTTACCTTGTGTCTACTGTGTATGATACTTGAGTTGTGTTTTTCTCATGCCATCAACCTGCCAGTTGTCTGATTTAATTGATCTGGAATAGTTTAAGCCATCAACCTGTAGGGACTGCAGATGAAAATTAGCCTGTATGGCTAAATCTGGCACATTTACATGTTGGACTCTGTGTTGATTAATGTGCGTTGTCCCTTTTAAATAAATAAATCTAATCTAATCTTGTGTGAGAGAAAAGCTTGACTTGAGATACATTCTTTAGCAGACCCACTGTTTGGCTAAATTAATGATTACAGTTTGTTTGGTAGCATGCAGATAAACCATAATTTCTCATAACATCTGACACGTTTCAAGTTTGAGAAACACTCTCAAAAGAGCACACATAGTAGCGGAGAAAGAAATGAGAGCTTGTCATCTTACAATGAGTGACAGCACTCCCCAGATACCATGGCAACACAAGGAATTCTACTTGATAGAGCCCATGACGAATCAGGACCTTGATGTTCGCTGCTTTCCAACTGAGGACAGCAGGGGGAGGGAGATCAAGGACGGGACCCATTAAGAACAGGAATAGTTTGCAAGTGTTATATAAGATATCAAATTTGATAGTGCGAGTGAATGCCATCCTCATTTTCAATTTGAGGCTCGCAATTATGAATCATAATCATAATCAACTATAATTTAGTGGTTGGTTGTGTGAAGAGCTCAACGATGCAAAGAAAAGTTTGCAATAGTTACACAGGTGGTTCAGTCAATGCTGCAATTTTCCTTTCACCCTTTGTAGAATTTAAAGGGATTGTTTGGATTTTTTTAAGTGGGGTTGGATGAGGTACTTATCCATAGTCAGTGTATTACCTACAGTAGATGGCAGTCGGTACGTCCTTAGTTTGGAAAAGCAGGCAGCTGGACAGGCACGGAAGCTATAAGCAATGTACTGTACTGTGTGTTTAGTCACCTAAAGAAGCCCACGTAACAAAAAATCAATATGAGTTTAATTGTACGCTATATTTAAATGTTTTCACTGCTTTACCTTGCCGTCAGATAGCCCTGTTTACGTTTACATGGGGGTAGTCTCGCTTTGCCAGACCCTCCTCCAAAGCGCGTTGAAGGAGGGTCTTGCTACTCCACATAGCATTTGGAGATGGGAGGAAAACGTGCTCTGGTTTAATGGCATTTCTTTAAACCAATCAGAATCGTCATGGGCGATGCTAAACTCTGCACAGAGCCGCTGCAAAATAGTTGTGCGAGAGAAAACTCAGATTGGACAGATGGTTTAGCTAACTGTCTCAATTTACCATGCAGAGATCTAAGGAGCAGTCAACAATAGTCCTCATAAATCCACCGAATATAGAAAGTGGAAGGAAAAGGAAAATACATGCATCCAGCGGAATTTCCTGCAGCACCGGAGCAATCCCGGAAGTGGAACGCAGGATATAGACTAACGTGGGGGGAACTAAGGCTGTTCTATTCTCTCCTTAAAGCCACCAGAATCCATTGACAAAAACAGTATGAGCATTGCTTCAGTTCCCCCCATATAAACCTAAACAGGGCTGTCTGACGGCAAGGTAAAGTGGCGAAAATATTCTAAAGATAGCGTAGCATAAGATAAACTGTAGGATCACTACAATGCTACATGGTACATCCTCTACTTGGAAGGTACGCTTGCACACATTTCAGTGGCCAGTATTATGTGCTGATGTTACATTGCATTGCAACAGACGCAAGCCTGAACGCAGGATGACACAACCAATCGTTGATCGGTAGCTTTTTTTCTCCTTTTGATGCACGAATAATCACCTGAAATATAATAGAATTTATATGAAATTTAGTTTTTTTGCCTAGCACAAACGTGCGCCCTATTGAAAATAAGGACCAGAAATAAAAAATACTCTAGGAAAGATAAGTGATACATTTGTATGGATTTGAGAGGAACAGAGTCTGGTGCAAGGGGCTGTCTTGGGAAATTATCTGCTCCATTCTGGCATTGCTTTACTTTCCGTTTAATCCCAGGAGCAGGAGTTTAACGAACCAATTAATTGCAAAATCAGATTAAATCCCTGAAAGCCTTGAAAGGATCTCTGTGTGAAGTGTTTCCCCAATGCTCAAGGCACACATATTACTGTCCCTAGTTAATTTGTATTGTAAGATCTCTGTTAGAAGCCAACAAGTCCTTGAGTTGTGAACTGACACTCCGCCCTTTTTATTCTTGTCCCCAGCCATAATGAAATATGTTTAGCAACATAACTTAATTACAATGCCATGTGGGCTTGTCTCTGCCATGTCCAGCAGTCAGAAACACTATTTTAAAAATATCCTTATCTATGACACATGTGTACCGATAAATGTAACTGTCTGGTCCTGAGGCCAGCTCAGACAGTGATATGCCTTCCACTCCAGATTAGCACCAGCTAAAGGATCTTCCAGCTTGGCCTCTCTGGAGGTTGCAGACAGACGACAGACCATGCAGTCAATCAGTAATCCCACTGAGAGTACCACAAAACCCTCACCCCTCAAGGTCCAAATCTTGGATTATGAAGGTGACATTGGTCCATAGAGAGTATAGGGGGCTGTGCACAACTCATTACAGAGAAAGCAGGATAAGACTGTAAAAGCTCTTGGATGTCTGAGCTGGGTGGGGTCACAGGTGGCAGAGCCTGAGCAACTAATGCTGTAAATTAAATGTACAGGAAATTATAAAAAGATAAAAAGCCTTAAAGATAATGTGTTGCATCATATAAGACAAACAAAACTATTACTGTGCTTTGAGCAGAGCAGTTTAGTCCCTCAATTCCGCAGCAAGGATGATTTTGCAATAGGGGACTCAATGAGTGAGGTAGAGTGATAAATCATCATCACAATCATTACAATGGGATGCCACTGGGATTTGAAGAGGACTTGTCTGGCCTAATGGAGAGGCCAAAGTGGTACCAGGCTGGCGGGCGACTGCAACAAATAGTGCTGGGAGACCACAGAATGAACATTAACGACAGAACTGCCTCTACTGGTTAGAAGGCACTTCTCCCTTCATACCTTTCCTCCGGGGAATCTCTGGTTACAGCACGTGGATTTCACTGGAGGTGATGCAAAATCCAGGCTTCACAACATCACAGTATTTGTGATTTGTCCTCTGAACAATATGGACTGAAATATATATTTTTTTATATTAACAAAATCTGATCAAAATGAAGCATATAAAAATGTTTCGCCTAATCGTAATGATTGGCATGGTGATGAAAGAAAAAAATACAAGCAACTTCAAAGCTCAAATTTAACAGCCATGTTGAGTGCCATATGTCAGAAGCCTCGACCCTTTAAAGAGCAATGGGGAGATCAGCTGTCTTGCATAAGGTTAATGGTTTAAAGACAACGAACAAAAGGTTTTGTCTTCTGGGAACTTGAACTGCAACATAATCCAGAGTAAACAGAATTCCTATAAGGACAAGATGAGAGCAATTTCAAGTGACATTATAATACCAACCAACTGCACACAAAGTAAAGCTATGCTAAAGCTTGAAGGCTTATTAGAGTCAGAGCAATTACTTAATCAAAAATGTGATTAAAAAGAGGTCTGACGACTCATCCCATCTGTTTCAGTCCATGATGAGCTAAAAATAAATAAGTAAAAATGTGCAGCGTGTTAGAGAGACTTGATAACATTCACAGCTGAAATGTGAAGTATGTTCAATGTTCCGAAAAAGGCGAAACTATAACTCCATTCATGTGAAAGTGAAAATCTGTTATGTGGTTTGAATATATTTTATCCTAGCGCTATCCTAGTGCAATAAAGTGTTAATATGTCTACAAAGTGCTGTAGCAAACTCACTGTAACCTGTACAGTGAGTAACAATAAGTATTTTGATTATCAAAAGAGAATTACTCCTCCTTCTCATCTAATGAAAAAATTGAATAAACTGTTGAATCTTCCAAATTCTGAAAATTCATTTCTACACAGAATTGTCCTTTTTATGTACTGAGCCCTGGAGCAATAAGAGAAAATGAGTTGTACTAAACCACAGCTCTGTTGTTGCCTAAAAATCTGCCTTAATATTCTCGTAAGAACGTGTTGAGAAGTGTTCAGTATGCTATGTGTTATGACAAGTTGTTTTTAGATGCAATCAAGCATTCACTGAATCCTGCCAATGAGGAGCTGATGTACATTAGCTGCACTTCTACAGTAGATTTGACCTGACAAGATCAAGTAGTGGGTGTGTTGTGCACAAATCTGTAATTTAAAAAAAACATCTGCCTTATCTTTACACATTCTCACCCATGTTGTGTTTTAAGTTGGAAACCATTTTGGAAAAGGGATTGGATTTGGATTAGCTATGTCAGCACATACAGTATATGTCAACTCCCAGTCTACTGTCTCAGTTTAATGCTTACCCTTACAATCGGATTAGGATTAAGGGTTGGGATAATGCAGAATAAAAGATTAAGGGCAAGAGAGGAAGGCAATTGTCTTGCTTACCTATGAAACAAAGTTTAACCACAGTAAGAATGAATATTATTATTTTTCTGATGTTGCTCTGTAGATTTCAGAGATGTTATTTCTGTCCTAGAGATGCCTGAAGATAAATACCTCCAATATTTAAAAAAGCGCCAGCTGCACTGGAACCGTTCTTCCTGTCGATGACTAAACCAAATCAACAATGTTAAACATTTGCTGCTCTTTAACCTTTTTCCACTTTCATGATTCTTTGAGAATCTAAAGACAAAATAGACTTTGGATGTTATATGCGGCCTGACCTTGTATTATACCTCACTATGTTCATGTAGGAGTAAAAAAGGTCAGCAATCAAAATGTGAAAAAAAAGTTACGAAAGTTCATTCAACCGTAGCGAGGTGCATTAAGAAACATGATTCTCTGCAGGACCCAAACTCCAAATTTCTCTACATCTGTTCTCTAAAGCAAACAGTCTGCTTTTGGGCTATGATGTTATATTTTCTTTCACTTGTATTCAGCAGCTCTGATTCCCCAGTGGTAGCTGCCAAGTAGATGTGTAAAGTTTCTTGATGCACAGGGCTGCCAGGTGTATTATTTTTATTGTCTTCCCAACCTTCAAACAACAGCAGTCGCCCTTACAACAGTCTGGAGGGATGTGCGCTAACAGCAATTCCCCAGTTGGAAGCCTAGCAATTAAAGCACCCCTCCTTTATCCCTGTAATTGCGAAGGGAGCTGCTTCCTGAGTGATCAGACTGCTAGGATGCCACCAGGGAGACTGGCTTCATCACCTCTGGCAGCCTCAGGTAAATGAAGGTGTTTTGATGGAGAGTTAAATAAAGGTTGTTCGTTAATAGAGCTGTAATTCTGCAACAAAATTTTGTATCATCAGCAGCATAATGAACATGATTATGTGTGCTTCAGGTCATGGCTCAAACACACAGCCAGGAAAAAGAACCTCCTGTTCACACCCACATAAACACATTCAAACAGTGGCTTGAAACCTGACCTCACTTCATATTGTCAAGGGGGGAGTGTTAAGTGTCATCCAGGGATATAAAGGAATGCTCGTGTTTTTCAAAATATGTGATGTCTCTCCAATGAGAAACCTGACACTTTGTTATGTGTTTCTGGGGGTCATGGCAACTAAACCCACTCATTGGTGGCAGCGCGGGGGGGGGGGGGGTGTGGTGGTCACGACAGCTAAAAGTAGTTAATGCCGCTGTGCTAATTAGCCAGTTGATGGTAAATTAGACACAGCAGTACACCTTTGCCTGCAGGGATCCAGGTAAGGTGGGGGTAGTGCATTAAAGAGTAACACAAATTCAACATTTTTAAGAAAGTAAAACAACGACATAGACCGGTATTATTAATATTATACAGTAAGATAATTTGAATAAAGTAAAGCCAGAGATGAAAGACTGTTTATGATTTTGGTAAAACATATTTATTTATTACTTCATTAAAAAATGACATCACTGCACCTTTTAATTAACTTCTCAGTCAAACCTGCTTGATTTACAGTACATGTTGGTAAAACAATGCATACAGCAACATAGTGCCTCTATAACAGCGGGGTTGCACTACATCATTATGGAATGACGTCTGTTAAAATGCTGACAATTGTATGTCTATAAAGGTTGAATAAAACTCAACCATACTTGAAATTTACACGAGGAATTTTGGTCCTAAGTAAGTTTATTGTTACTTTTCTTCAGCTATCGCTGAAAGTAAATTACAAAGATGCTTATTTCAGTTGGTGTATCATAAGTAAGGGCATCATTAACACATCTAGTATCATCTGTGGTAAAAAAAAAAAAAAAAAAAAATAAAAGAAGCTGTAAAAGATGATGCAAGCCATTTCAGTACAGATCAATGAATGTGATTAAGCCATATGAATAATTTTCCTTTTTGGAAAGAGCAATACATGATTAGGCTTTTTGAAGCCTGTGCAGCAGGTTTTTGGAAGAAAAATAAACATCCCAGAAGTATCGTGACAGGACCGCTATTGTATCCTAATCAACATTCCTAAATAGACATAAAGTCAAAACATTGCAGTGGAAATGTATATTATTATATTAATTTAAAGTTGGCTCAAGGGTCAACCATAAACTTACAACCATTAATGGATCCATGTTTTATTGCGGTGCTCGAGAGATCAAGGCAGTGCCATCACTCAGGTCTAATTGACATGATGAGGAGCTATTACTGTATTGATCCACCTGGCAAGTGGCACTGGATCAGCTGAGTCCTGTATCGACCTGACTAAGAGGGTCCATAGACCTCTGAGGGTCAGGCAAATGTTAAGGGGATATTACCAGTTGTTTGTAAAGTTGGATCTCATTCAGCTTAAGGTGAAGCAAAAGCAACATTTGGAAAAATAAGAGAAGAAGAATTTATCCACGAGGCCAAAAAAATTTCCTTGGGGAAAAAAAGAATACTGACCCTGCTCGTTATACCCGTAAAAACATTGTGCTTTTATAAAAATGTTTATGTACTTGATGAGAATTAAAACTGGAACATGAAGCATGTTGTGGATCATGAATAAACCTGCTTAGGCAGCTTAGTGAGTTAATATCATAACAATAAATTATCATAAAATAGATTTCTGAACTTTTTACACATCCACCAAATACTGTACATACACGGCATAACAATATCTCCAGAGTGAAAATTTAGACAAGGGACCAGCATAAGTCCATCATCATAGATTTCCTCTCAGTCCCAGCCAAAGTCATGACCAGTCATCTGGTAAAACTTGCTATTAAAGGGTTTATAAAAGTCCCTTAGCCTCTGCACTACCTCTGGGTCAATATTAGGATGGGTCCTGCCTTTGGTTTTGCCCAAGCAGTGTGGCTTGCTGTTCCCCTCAGGTCTCTTAAGGCAGGGGAAGCCCTTTGCTGGGTTAAAGTGGAAATGCTTCTCTGTGACCACCCTCCTGAGCCCAAGAAAGTCCTGGACGCGAGCCATCTCGCCTGCAGGGTCGCTAATCAGACGTTCTCCGCTGACAAACAGCAGCTGCTCCGTAGGGAAGTACTGGAGCCAGCGCTCAAGGTGCTTAGCGTACATGCCAATTTGAACAGCGCTCCATGTGGTGTCAATGAGACCCGCTGACATGTTCTTAAAGGTCAGGCTCTCGAAAGAGAGGATGTCCGGCTTCTTGGAGCGAGTCTGGGTGTAGTCTGAGATGGCCCGGGTGACGGGATCCCGGACAACTACAATCAGCTTTGTGTCTTTAGACATGGTGTAGATTCTTGCAGGGACCTCCTTGGTGACATAGTAGCTGGGGGTCTTCTCCATCGTCAGCTGGCCCTCTGATGACTTGGGCATCAATTCCCTGCAAAAAGAACACAAACACACTGATTTACATTTGCGCTGCAGGCCATTATGTTTTTCAATCTTCTTTACACTTTTTAAAAGTAAAAACTTACAAAAGCCCCCAAACAGGAAGATGAGATGAACATTGACACAATAGCTTCCTGGCAGGTTTAAAGTACTGTCAGGCAAGAGCAGGTCAATCATCATCAAGAAGACAACTGTAGACATTATGAGCAACATTAACAAAGTCTGAGTGTACCTAAAGTGACAGGAACTGGTAGGTAGAGCAGGAGGCCTATCAATCATTGCATGTAAACACAATACACAGTTCATGACATTTTTTTAAAATACAAACCCTGAAGGAATACATTCATCTCCCACTGCTGTATTTAATCTACTTTAAGACCTCAATCCTCTTTCAAACCCCACAATCCTCACATTGAAATATCGCACACCTCCATTACATTATACAAAGGACGGTTTAACTGTGAATAGGCAGCATTATGCTTCCGAATGTCTTGCCAAGACAAGATGACTGTGACTGCACCTTTCTCCTCATATGTGTCTATAAATTTGTGTAAAATGTGAAGATTTAAAGGAGCCTGGCTTTCCTCGGGAGAAAATGCAAAGCTTGGGAGCTATTCCCATTACTGCATATTCTTCATATTGACCCTGGATAGCTCTGGTTGGTCATAATATAGCCTGTTAACTGCAGCCCTGACTGGATAATGGCTAAAGTGAGCCAAGGGGGATTAGAACTAAGCCAAACACGCTAGAGCATTAGAGGCTGGTTGACTGCCTCGTTTGCTGGCTTGTCTCTAGAGAGAGAAGGAGAGAGGGAGAGAGATATGTGGCCACGACGATGAGATTCAATGGTAAGCAGTTAATCCATTAAGAAATACAAGCGATGGGCATAGTAACAATAACTCCTGCATAGCTTTGTGAGACTGTGTCAGACAGTGTTCACTCAACTCTATGCAACATTTCATGAGTGTATTTTGAGGTTATGTTGCATCAAACTGTACTTTATATGAAAATGTTCCTCATCCACCACTCATCAAAATGTAATGCAATTCAGCAACACCACAAACTGCTGGCTCAAGAATGTATGAGTTGTATGTTAACCTATTTACAGTATACACAGTTAAATAAAAGTATAAACTCCACACTAGCTATGAACACTTCCCCACTTCTTATCAAGGGGGTAAGCGAGCATCCGAAAAGCGTACCTCCTATGGGGAGATTGTAGGCTAACAAGCCATCACCTTCCGTTAGCATTCCATTGACTCCCATTCTTTTTGGCATCACTTTGACAGCGAATAATTTTACTGAAGCATGAAACATTTAGCATCTGAAGCATTTAAAGACTCGATTTGTCCATTGTTTATTTCTAAAGAAATACGACAATGTATAAAAAGCTCCATTACCTTGTATCTCACGTTATGGCCCCGTAGCAGACTTTTTTTTGTAAAAATAGGCTAACAATTGTGTCATAACCACGCAACTTTCTGTCGCACAATAGAGAAATTACTCTATAGTCAGGAGAAGCTCGCAAGCAGTTTTGAATTACATTAGCTGTTAAAGTTTAATTACTAATGTTAACTAGAATTTTAGTTAGTAATAATTAGCCTGTGCCCATGTTATCTCCTTACATATACCTACGCTCTCCGTCTCTGCAAGATTCGGAATGATTGAGATTTCTCTTGGCACAGCTACCAGAAGACTTACAACTTTCAGACAGGTTGCTCATGTCACATCAATGTCGTCAAGCTCAGTTTGAGGCTGCGCAGTACGCTCAGCCATCATCGGAAAAGGGACTTCATTGGTCTCCGTCGAAGTATATGATGTTACTATGTCCATTATTTTACTGTCTATGCTTGTTATGTGTAAAAATACTTACACATGCATTATTTCTTATGTAAGTGCATAGGAGAGGAGCTTAATATATGTTATACAATGCTTATATACAGTATATACTGTATATATATATATATATATATATATATATATATATATATATATGATGCTTGTGAAAACATCAATCCTATATGTTTTCTAGCCTCACATAGTAGCAGAAAGAGAGAGATTCACACACTCAATATATTTATTTATTAACTGCATCAAAATAACATGTTGTTCCCCATCAGAGTATATCTCATACAGATTTGATTTCTTGAAAACAAGGGATATCTCATTTTCTGCTAGATGGAAATAAACATAATGTTCACAAGCACCAGCCCTCCAACATACCTCATTATGGTTTAAGTCAGTCAAAATGTAAATCTTCAATTATAACAGTATCTGGTATTATTCTCATGTTTTGATTTTGAGCGGTTAATCTAAATCGAACAACGGGAGAGCATAGGAGCCATGTCATTAAAGTGATTACAATAATTTCCAACCATCTGTTGGTACATGCACAAGGAGCTACAATATCCCATCTTCAAACCCAGCAGCTTACATCTTACAAATGTATGTGGTGGAAAGGAGCCTATAATGATCTGTGAGATTTTTGCTGTGCAGAGCACTGGGAAAAAAGCTTTAGTGATTATGGAAAAAGTAGGCATCACTAATACTTCATTAGTGTCATACAAACACGCAAGGGGTTCTCTTTCTTATGCAATTTCATCACCTAATGTCACCTGCTCTTTCCTTTCTATGGAGACCCTAGCTCTTACACATTTATTCCGCTTCTCTCTCCCTGAGCGTCTTAGTCACCATTGTATGTGGTGGAAAAACCATAAACCTAATCAAGGTAATAGGTGTGAGAGACACAAACAACTCTATCAGAGCCCCCTGCAATTATCTTCTGCATCTCTTGGGTACACACGAGCAAAGTGCTGTTGGCCTTTCTTGGGGCCTCAAGGGATGCACAAACTTACTACAAATCAAACTTTCCACATAGTCCCAGAGCAAAACAATCTGTGTAAGAAGTACATGCATTATTCATCTTAGCAGAGAGATAGAGCAGGGAAGAACATCTCTGACTGAGCGAGGAGTGAGAGAGTTGCCTTAGGGGGGCAGATGTAGCAAGCTTTCACAATTTGTTCTGCTTAATAAACAATGTCGCCTGGAACCAATAGGTTTCAGTGCATCTTCATCTATCAATCAGCCATGCAAATACATTATCATTCAGCTTCAATTCAGTAAAAAAAGAAAGAAAAAGAAAGCAGTCCTCTTTCCAGAATTGAGCCACAGCGGGCTGACTTTTGCCCCTTCATGAATTTTGCATGTTCCTATTTGACTTCATAAAGCTAAATACACTGCTTTATTCTAAAATTATAACATCTAAGTGGGATGGAAAGTCATAATGCAAGGAGTCTAAGCTAGAGTTTCTGCCTATAATTGCTGCAATAAAATAAAAAATCTATATTGATGCAAATTAACATCATCTTCCCTCTAACCTGTCCTGTTAAATTAGCAACAGGGGCTGCGGAGATAACGGAGGGAGGCAGAAAGGAAGACTGTTAAGAGAATGAGATAAAGCAAGAGAGGAAGAACTGGAAGGAGCAAAGAGAGGATTAGATGAAATCAGGTGCACTGTTGGAGGACGGAGACTACATAGATCGACCCACTGACCCAGAAACCTAAGTCTAAGTCTAAGTTTTAAGTCCGTGGCCACTTTAGATGCTGCGTCTACATTTTCCTGTGGCAGTAGCACAAGATAAGTCACCACTATTGCGACCTACAGACATATATTAATCCAGGAGTGGTGTGTTGCGTAATTTGCCTCTGTTTTTTGTCTGCTGGGTGGTCAGGTGTGTCCATTAAACTGACTGCTGAGGAGACGGCATTTGAAAGCTGGTGCCTTGTTTACATTTACTGCTATCAGGAAGCAGGTTCAAAGGTAGGAATTTACAACGTTGCTGCGTAAAAGGCTTTGTGCTTGGCTGCTGGATGATGCCCATGGTGATGAGAAAAATCCTACAGTCTTGCTTGACTGACTCTAATTGGCATCTATATTTCAGCTTTTCAGACCACTGGGACAAGGAACTACTCCAGAAAAAAAACAGCATTAACTAATGTTATGAGTCTTAATCTCACACTGCAGCTCTGAAAGGGTTAAAGCTACTGTGGGAATCACTCTCGAAGTGGTGGTATGCAGCCACTTAGCCTAATCATATATACTGTGAGATGATTTCCAGACGAAAGCATCTTAAGGGGAAGAGTTCTTTGGCCATGTCATGTGTGTGAAAGTCATTGTCATCGTGCTTTACAGTCAGGACCTTCTTATATGACGTTGACTAGGATTCAGGATCTCAATATCAGCAGAGAATGTTTTTTTTCCTATCCTCCATTATTACTGTCAGTATGCAGAACCCAAGGCCACCAGGCTGTCTGAGGGAGACAGGCCCAGTCTGAAGAGAGGAGGAGGACAAAAGAGTGCGTGAGACATGCTGTCTTTCCTCACACAATTGTCAGCCTTACATTAACACATAACATTTCTGACAGTCCATTATTTATAGAACCAGCAAGCACACTTTTTCTCATGTTGGTGGTGCTGGAAAAACATAAACCAACAATGTTGGTAATGCTTGATACAATCAATATCAGTATGTATGTATGGTTTGTAGCTATTGCTTTAACTACTGTGTTAATAAATATATTCAGAGAAACTTTGGAAATACTTCGCCAAATAGAGCGTAAGAGTGAAGACTGTTTTATGCTTCTGTGTCGAATCGACGGCGTACCCCCGCAGACCCCTCTGTAGCGTAGCCTCTGCCGTACCCTGACGTGCACCTCTCGAAAAATGTAACTACACGTCACAGTGATGCACATCGCTCGGCCGTGGATTGGTAGCATTGCATTTCCCCCGACTCATTTCCTGGTTCTCCTTCTTCATAAACAACATAAAATCAAGCAGACCTAGCTTGAGGCTTGAGACTCAAGGCCACATTAGCCACTACTAGCATAACACCCGAATCTCTGACAAAACTGTCGGCTCCATATGGCGTTTTTCCATTACATGGTACCTGCTCGACTCGCCTCTACTCGCCTCGACTCGCTGTGCGTCCGTTTTCCATTGCAGATTTAAGTATTGCCTCAGCGTGGCTGGTCGTCATAGCGACTGCCGTGGGCGTGGCTTAGTAGCTTGCTTTTCCCATTGACATATCCCCGACGCATTTCCTGGTTCTCCGTCTCCGTAAACAACATGATATCAAAGAGATAGTTAACGTTTACTGCTCCAGATTTCCCACCGTGGTCACATATATATGACTCTAGAGTCGCTATTCGCTTTGTTTCTCTCACATATATATGACTCTAGAGTCGCTACTCGCTGCGGAGATAATCGCCGTCACTCTCTCACTTCTCCCTCGCTCACTAGCTCCCCACACACACACATACGGCGACTCGACACACACACATCACACATGCACACACCAGCGCACCAGTATAACCATCAGGCCACTTGTATGCTACGGAGAAATGTCTGCGTGGAGCCTCCGGCAGCAAAAAAACACAGCTGGCTAAACAATTTAAAAATGCGGTCTCTTGCTAGCAATGCAGTGATCAGTGACGCTTCTTTCCGACCAATCAGCAGCCTGCAGGGTTTCACGTCACCTTCTCGGCTCGCCTCAGCTCAGCTCACTTGGAACCTCGACTGAGCAGGTACTAAAAAAAGTATCTGTTAGCAGGTACCAGGTACTTTTTTTCGTAATGGAAAACCAAAAAAGGCGAGTAGAGTCGAGGCGAGGCGAGTAGGTACCATGTAATGGAAAAGCGCCAATAGTTTCGGGAAGGAAGAAGACTAAAAAAATGCATCTAGTAAAAAGTCCAAAGGGAATTCTGGATGTGACAAAGTGACTTCAGAGAAGCTGAAATACACCAGCCAGCAGCTAAGCAACTACTTTACCAGTGATAATAAAGACTTGGTTGAACAAGGTCAACAACACTAACCAATATAATCAAATAAGTCTCAGTACATTTCTTGGAATGAAGTGTTGAAGGAACAAAGCAACAGAAACTGCCTTTAGAGAAAAACTGAAAAAAACAGCTACAGCTACAGCCTAGAGAGACGAGACAGCAGGTGGATATAGCTTATGTAACTAAATGTGGTTTTATATAGCAAAACAAAATAATATGTTATAAATGATACTGTAATTGTTGGCTATAATATGATACTAATACAGGTAATAATGTCATGCTAATATATTAGTAAAGAGCAAAGCAAAACTAATCGAAGATATTGGTCAACTGCAGCTGGGAGTGTCAGAAGGAAGCATTTTCACTGTCAAAACATCCACAGTTATGATGTCAGAGTTTCCATTTAATTGGATAAGACAATCTATTCTTTGGATGTAATGTGTCCAATATATGTAGTGATCGGTGCAATGAGGTAATTCCCCACCGGCACATGCTGGTCTGAGAGGATCAGCAAAGCAAACCAAAGATGGCTGGGGCAGATTGGTGCTTTCTAAAGTTGCTCTGACTTGCTGTCAGGGAGTCTCTGCAGTGGAGAGAAAGACAGAAGCAGGAAACAACACATTCTCTCTGAAGATACTACAAAGGAGAGAGATGAGGAAGTCAACAACTCATGGGGATATAATGGAGTGAACATGTTTCGTTTCAGTTTCTAAAGTGCTGTAATAAGTGCTGTGGTTTGACAATTATCTTGAAGCAAAAGCCTAGGGGGTTGTTGCAACAAATTAAATCTTCAATCTCTAGAATAGGCAGGGGAGGTGCACATTACCAGCATTGACTATCTAGTGGACTTATTCTAGGAATACTAGCATTTAGGAATATCCTTTTTAGTCTATGAGTGGAAACAATCTTATATAGTGGTAAGTATTAAAGTGCAAGGTTTTATGGTTTGTGGAAATATTTTAGGAATGTTTGAAACAACAGCTGCATGTGTGAATTGTTCCTTTAAAGCATCTCATTATCGAGACAGTTTTCCCTTCTTTTCCTGTCAGTGTGCTGACACATTAGTTTAAGCTAGAGGATATATCTTTATCGAGAGCTCTCTCACTTACAGCAATCCCCCTGTGTCCGTGAAAAGAGCTAAAAGTGTTGAGTAAGCAATATCCCACCAGTGGACTCACATGAACCTTCTCTTGGGAAAAATGCAACTTTCAACACAGAGATCTCTGAAAGTCAACTTTCAGGCTAAAAAGCTTAAAAGTGTAGTGTTTGAGTCTTTTCTTGGGCAGGTTCCAGTGAATGCTCTTTCTGATGAACTCCTGCTGGGCCTCGTCAAAGGGCACTTTCACCCTTCTGAGCACATTTGCATACAAAGTGAACGCAGAGAAAACATGTTTCACACTAATTGTCTGCTCTTTTATTGTCAGGGTTAATGCAGACCTCAGGGGTTCTCCAGCATCCCCTTTCATTGAGCTCCATAATACTGTTGCACTTTCTAAAGACTCACTTTAAATTTACTGCCCTCTATCTGCCACTGGCCTGCAGTAAGCTTCCCTGGGGCTCTGAGGAGGATTAGGCCGTCTTGTCTGACACCCTCAGTGAGTTAGTAAGAAGGCCGCTCATTGTTCTATATATGGAGCCTCAAGAGGAAAAAACACAATCTCAGCAATTAAGTCACATCTACTGTATGGAACACAGAAGAACTTGATTTGAGCATGCATGCAGCAGATTTGTATTAACCTGCCAAAATAAGACAAACAGGAGGAAGTTGGTGCTGTTATTAAAGTAAGGAGGGACCAAGGCCTTCTGTGTGAGCGTGCACAATTGTCTGCCTGTTTCTCTGTTTCTACCGATGGGTGAGAACGTGCTGTATTGTGGTTGGTGTCCTGCTGTGCAGGGGCCTCTCCGCTATGTGGGGCCTCCAGTAGGATGGACACAGCAGACCTCCAGCAGGATGGACACACCAATCACAGCAGATAAATGGCGCTGGCACAACTCAATGCCACCGCAGGAGCTGATAAGCCCACCCAGCGGACTGCTCCTCTCCCCAATCTACTGCACATTATTAGTCTGGGGGCAATGATGTGAAACATATGGGAAAACAAATCCACACACAACTTCTCCTGGCTTTATTAGCCTATCTTGAAGACTAACATCTGTGCAGACAGGACAGAGGACTGCAATAAGAAATGTTTCAACAGGCTTCAAAAAGATGTGCCAAACTGCTAAAACACCATATACAAATGCTTATTTATTAAGTCAACCAAAACGTATTCGTCCAACAACGGTGCGCTCCACCATAAAGCCAGGCGAGGGTTTTTTCTGGGCTCCACTAAATGATCATTAAGAGTTGACTCAATGTCATGGTGCTCTGCTGTATGGGGTCAATCTGTGGCACAGTGCTCTCACTGTGACAACTCAAGCCAAGTTGTTTTAATTAGCTAGATCACCTCTCTGGGAAAAGAAGCCTTTATTATACATGTCCCAAGATGAAACAGTTTTCCACATCCACAAGCTGCCACTGTGAACAAGTCACTGGCATGTCTCAATTATAATTGGCTGCTATTTTGACTATAACTTACGTAACATTGCATTGTATCCATCTTTAATGATATCTTCTCCTTTTTCACTCATTGTTAACATCCATTGCCTACATCACGCTTGCATTGTAACAACAGCATTAGGGCTTAGTGCGATAGAAACAATCTTCAAACATAGGATGATTTCAATTTGTTCTTGCTGCTCAGTCTGTAGAGATGGACAAAAGACCACTCTCCACACACTGGCCATCCAAAAATGTCTTAAAACCTGTCCGGAAATTCTTAAAGGAGCTTAAGCGAGAAGTCCTTTGAACAATGCTTCGCTTCCCCTATTGTAGCTTTATGGAGCCAGCTTTGAAACAGTGTCTAGATCCTTTGACATTGCCTGTTAATCCCTCAGCTCAGTCAAATGGACACTTGAAACAGCAGCATCTCTGTTATTAACAATGTGGTTGCTCTGATGCAAAGCTTTCAAAGCCAAACCATTTCCGGGAATATTTTGGGTACATAAAAGATCAATAATTTCCGCGAATGTAGTGTGTTTGTGATTTATTTCCACTAAGAGTAGCATGTTGTGAAACTGTGCAGCTGAGTCAATAGTAAAGATTGAGACGGTGAGGCATGGTACAAGGACAATAGTTGCCATGGCAGAGAATACAATAACATGTTACGTTACACAATGTTGAAGGTCTAAGCAGCCTCAGGTCCTGGATCTCTGCCTTTGACATTGATGCCTATTTTAGATTGAAGATCAAAACAAATTACTGCCACTGAATCAATACACTGGAACTCATAATCTTGAATCTCAGGCTGCTCAGGGATGACAACGTGATGTAACTTGCTGAATCCTAACCATAAACCAAGGGTTGTTTCTTTCTTTGAGCTGCATCCAAAATTCATGTCAAATCTAAATGGAAGTTTTTTTGCTTTATCTCTTTCTACCTGGTGGTGCCCCCTTGTTGTTCCGGATGTAGAAAAATTCCAGGATCTCTGAGTGAAGGTCATGCAAACAAGCAGAAAATTGTCGATTGTGCTGTATAAATAAACATGGCTGAGAAGAGTTGCCTAAAATGTACAATTTTAGTCATTATAGAAATGTGGATACGTATTGTTGCGCCCTATGACCTGTGGTATACTGACATTAGCGGGTTGATTGCACCTGTTAAAACTGTACAATGCATCGTCTAGATGATAAAATGCCCTGCTATTAATGTGTATCAACAGTTCATGGTACGCTTATCAGCAGTGTTTTATTGGTTTCACTTTTATTTCTATCTGTGTCTATAGTGTGAAGTCTGTTTTTCAGAGGTAGATATTACTTGTCACTCATGTTTTGTGTTCAGGCCTAAACCATAATGAAGGTTATCAACATGACAAACTGTGAACATCTTTAGTCTGGTTTAATAAAGACAGTAATAGAGTGGGGTTTAAAGTCACCTTCAGTTTACTGTCCTTCTAAAGATTGACATAAATCACTAAAAGGTCACAGCACATTTCAAACTCCACTACAAAACCTTAATCTATTATGAAATCAGCAATTCTTAAGATTTTGTTTAAATCTACCTGTAGGATCACGTTACTTACCTATGGTATTATAAACCTATGCTATTAAAAAAAAGACCTTTTCTAATTGTATTGCACTAAAATATGAACTGATTTTACAGCTAGTTATCACATTAGTTTTACTGTTGCAAAACATTTTATGGGACTTGTCAAGATAAGGTAATTTAGTAGCTATGGTTCAATATAAGGAAGTTAAAGGTTACATGAAAATATCCTTTTAAAGGAGAAAATCTGTATTTAAAATATTTTGTTTTGAGGGTCAAATCCAGATGTTATAGTAATTGAAATTTGCTTTTTATCATAGATATTCCAGCCTACTGTCTTGTGGTTTTTATGGATAAATAATATGATACAAAGTAGATAAAAGTTGCATGAAGGTGACACAAGGTTTAAATAAGATTTTTCCAAGAGGAACAGTGATGTTTGAATTGTATTCTGGAAAAGAGGAATGCTTCCGGAGAGCCTCCATAATTACTGCACGAGATGCCCTTGATCAAAGAAAACGGACTTTATGAAATGTATAAAAAAAAAAAAATGAAATAATAAACAAAAAAGAATAGCAGAACTCAGTTCACAGTTAATATGTTTAAGTGTGATAGGCTACCTGTACCACTTCAGTCCCCTGTCGTAGTTGCGGTCGAAGAAGTGCGGCTCTGCTCCCACCGCTCTGATGTCTGGATGCAGGCGCAGAAACTCCAGCAGCGCCCGGGTCCCTCCTTTCTTCACCCCGATGATGATCGCCTGGGGCAACTTTTTACTTTCCGACTCATTGAGGAAACCTGACATGGCATTATCGTCCAACGCCTTCGCCTCGCCTCTAATTTCATCCCACTCTTCTCCTCTGCTGTCCAAATCGTTTTCGTTATTCAGCAAGTCCCTGGAAGCCCCGAGAGAGGACTCCTGATTGTCAACTTCTGAATCTTTTTCATGTCTGTTTACCGAGCCGTACGCCAGGTTTGGCATAGTTGAGCAGTAGCCAACACAACAATAAATCATATACACCCAGAGGGACAGCATTATGCAGAACACAAATAGTTTGTTTTTCACGTGGGATGATGGCACAACATATAGATTGTGTAAAATCGGACTATATTCCATAGGACCGCCGTGAAAAAGTTACAGGCCTATTCCAGTTAACAGGCATTTTGGCAAAGGCGCCTCACTCCTCTGCCATGACTCAGATCCTGGCCAACCGGTGCGCAATTTCCCTTAACATAAACTAGAGCCAACATGGAAACTGATAATGAATTGTACGGCGGGCGTTCACCTCCTGCTTCAACTCCAGGTCTGCTTGGAGAATTGATTGGTATTTTTATGTGACGAAATAAAATTTTAAAATATCACAAAACAGGCGATGAAAATATCGCCAGGTGAGCGATACGCGCGTCAGAGACCGAGTTTGTCTCCCATCACTTGCTCCCAATGTGTGAGCGCTCACACAGCAGCACCAAGTTATCTACTCCAGGCAACAGCATCAAGTGTGCCGGATTATAAATCCTACTTCCGGTAGGGCCTTTTAAAATAAACCTGGTGGAAATGTAGCCAAGTAAACTCGCGTGTATGTGTGTGTGTATGTGTGTGTGTGTGTGTGTGTGTGTGTGTGTGTGTGTGTGTGTGTGTGTGTGTGTGTGTGTGTGTTGTTTTACAGCGTTTTCATAAATGCATTAATTCCATACATTTACTACCATGATGTCACAGTAGGCTACATAGCTATAGGCAATGGTAGGCTACATCATAACTGAAAGCTTATGGCAAAAACATCATTATTTTACATTATTATATCCAAATTATCTCAACAAATCAGGTTAATTGAGCATATCTGCTCTATTAGTTTAAATGCTTTCAAATTATGTTCAAATATGTGTTCCAACTGTACAATCAGTGTAATAACTTCATGTTGTAAGTAATTCTCTGTCTCTGTGTCTTTGGACACTGGATTTCTTCCAGTGATTTGATTTGCAGATTTGCATAAAGGTGCTGTTCTGTATAAAATACTCACTAACATCACTTTTATTTTGAAATGTCTAACGGTTCCGGTCTTGTTCTGTCTTTCTTTGTGTACCTTGACGCAGCTCTCAGAGCCCCAGAAACACTGGAGGGCGGATGACTGCCAGTGGAGCTGAACAATCTCTCCAACCTGAACATGATTACAGCCTTTTTAATGTCAAACACCGGATGATATTACAAACCGAGTCCTTGTCAGAGGTAAAATGTGGCCCCTTTTTATTTTCATTGTGGTAGATTAAGCATTAAGGAGCACAAGTGTAGTATAAGTATAAGTGTGTATAAGAGTATAACCAAACAACTGTTTGAGATGTGAGAACCTCTTATTTGGTTTTCATATTATTTAGTATAAGCAATTTATAAGTAAGTTGAGCTTGATGGCATTCCTGTATTTTAAATGTTGGTGGACATATGGATCACAAACTGTGCAAATATGAAACAGATATATAGAGAATATAGCTCTGTTTTGCTCATGTTCTTGAATATATACATATTTACTTGCATGTTTACATCTTTACATGTGCACTTTTGAACTGTATCCAGATGTCCGCTTTAGATACCAGCAGACAAACTAGCGACATGACTTGAAAATATGCGTCACGGAACAGCTGTTTCGTTAACGGCTTCACACTTTTCCTGGTATTGTCAACAAATGTTATCAGCGCATTTTGGGGATCCATAAAAGTTAATAATTTACTCTTGTGACTATGACTTCTTCAATGGCACTAATGCCACTTGGTCTGTCTGTCTGTTTGTGTGTGTGTGTGTGTGTGTGTGTGTGTGTGTGGGGTGTGGGAAGGGTGGGGGGGTTGTTAGCACCTTCTCTTGATGCAGGGTCAAAGGCCTTCAGTTCCACTGAACCCCTGAGCTAGCAGAGGATTAGCAGGATTACCCCAGAGCTGCCATGTCAGTCAGAGTTTCACCAGAGACAACCCTGCCCCCTTCATCTAAGCCCCTTATCTCATCTCTCAGACACTGCTATATATGATATGTGTGTGTGTGTTTGTGTGTGTGTGTGTGTGTGTGTGTGTATGTGTTGTTCTAATCCTAATAGTTGCATTTTCACAGTGCATGAGCACAAGATAACCTGTTTGGGAATATGTGTACGTCAAGGGGTTTGGTTGGAGCTACACAGTCATGGTTTGCCCTTTTTATGCTCTGTGTACAGACCATGTTTGTATTTGGACTGTGTACTGTACTGGAACTTTCTGGGTGGAAGTTGAATGGTTGAGTTCAAGTGATGTTCGAGTATTAATTTCATAGTTACTCTGAAGTCCAAAACACTTTTTCCTGTGTTCAACAAATGGAATAGGTCATTTATAGGTGGCCATGTCTTTGACAGATAGTCTTGCACAACACTTTGTTCCTACAGCCAGAGCTCCCAGTATGAGAACACTATCAGTCAATATAACTGAATAAATCACTACATTTCTGTTTTGAAATATGTTGCAATATCTTTGTCTAACTTGGCCTTTTTACAACAAAGTATTCGTATTCATTTATTTGTACTATTTATAGTACAAGGTTTCAGTCAGCTGTTGCCAAGTGTAAGCACACTGGAACACTCTTATGGACCATAGCCAGATGAACCGAATACTATGGTATGGACAATATATGTCTCCGTACTATATCAAATAATATGATGTCTGTTGCGATTGACATAAGAACATTGCATTTAACTGAATTAAACAAAAAATTTGCATTTAGCAAATTTTCATCACGTTTGGAAGGTAGGGTTAATCTGAGCATTATTTCTGTAAAAAACAACATAATTTAGTCCAATATCATTCAAACATATCAAGGTATATAATATAGTTACCTATTTATATATTCTTAAAAATATTCAGAGACAATTAAACATACAGCACATTAATATGGAAAATGATTTATTTACTTTAGAATTTCATGACAGTATAACACACTATAAAAAGGGGACATGGGCCTTATTTTCGCCTTTTTCTGAGGTTTCATCTTTGTCTGCATGCAGAGGATTGACATACTTCAAAGTAGAGCATAGTCGTTACAGGATGAGACTTAGAGTAAGAACAAAATACACCTGAGGGAGGATACACACACAGACACACAAGGCACACACACACACACACACACACACACACACACACACACACACACACACACACCAGGCACACAAGCAGACACACTTTTTCTGAGTTTCCGAAGATAGTGTGGACTGATTTGTTCCATCTGTTGTGCTTCATGATGCATGGAGACAACACCTCTCTCTCTCACACACACACACACAAGTGTCATCTCCCAAGGAGTCAGGAGAAGTAAACCGGACACACTAAAGGAAGGGCTTGACTTGTTCTACACATCCTCAGTACGATTACACTAACTGAACCATGTTAACACACTCCTCATCTGCAGTCTAAACAGATGACATACACAGCAACCTTCTCCTACATGAAAACCAGACAATTAAATAAAGTCTTGCAT
Organism: Perca flavescens; assembly: GCF_004354835.1. Taxonomy (NCBI): domain Eukaryota; kingdom Metazoa; phylum Chordata; class Actinopteri; order Perciformes; family Percidae; genus Perca; species Perca flavescens. Next base: position 14,056,967 of record NC_041345.1, read on the forward strand.
CAGGACACACACTGATATTCAGGCATGTATCGTCTATCGTACCGTATAGCTACAGTATAAACAAATGTAACCTAATCTAACCTTTGTCTATTTGAGTTGACAGTCTGCCATTATCAAGCCATTTTCTAATTTAGTGAAGGTAGAAAGTTCTGAGTTTTCACAGTAGACGAAAGCCTAAAGCTGTGTCTTTCTACATTACACAGACACATGGTGTCTCACACATCTGCCTACACAATGCAGCTTTAATGGTGCTGCTAACAACCTATGATTGCTTATCACCTTGTCCTGTCAACATGTTTTCAAAACTCACTTTTTAGCATTCCAGTAGTTGTGTAAATTAAGTGGGAATCACATGCATAGGTGAGCCCTGTGTGTGTTTCTTGTATGCATTTGTGCATGCTTTTCATGTAATTGCGATCTATGGTGAGGTCTAATATTTATAGTGCATTTTTAGTCCTAAATAAACATACACACGACATCACGTTGCGTTAACATCACTGTTGTAGCAACCTCCAGATGTCAGAGATCTGAGCCCATTAGAGGGTAAAGTGGACTGATGAATGATCTCATCCGCTGCTCTATCCCAGAAAGAACAAACAAATGCAACAACAGTAGGACAGACTAGGTCTTACACACGCAAAGCCCTCAATCTAATGACAGGGTTATTAGGTGAGCCAAGAGGCAGATCAAGACACCACTCTGGCTCCTTAAGTCCTCCTTCAAGGTCTTCAACTCTGGCTAAGGCCATTTAAAATGTCTATAAATTCACCGGAGCTGTGCTAAAGACCATCTTATCTTCTGTTAAGAAATAGTCGTAGCCTGAGCGGATTTCCTCAATTGATCCTGTAGAAAAGGTCTTATCGCTCACTGCCGTCCTCCTGGACCTGGAAGCAGCCCTGTGGCAGGTCGGAGGGCTCAAGCAGGCTTAGATGTTCTGTTCTGGTCATGCCAAGTCTTGCACAAACTCTGTATACGGTAATGGTAGTTTATCATAGGTAAGATTACATTACCAAAAATAAAGATGCATTGACTTTCATACTTTTAGGCATGAGCATTTGTTTAATCCGAGGGGCATTTGGTTGCAATGCTTCTAAAACATGAAGCAGGATCTCTCCTCAAACTGCTGATCCCAATCACGTTAAAAGCATTTATCCAGTTAGACAAATGAAAGCTTTTCAAGCACATGTAATTGTATTGGTTTAAGAACATTACCTCATGCTGACTGACATGCCCTATTTGTTTTGCCCTTATTTTTCCCTATAATGAAGGGTTTCGTTTTATATTGCACTGCAGACAATAACTTTGTGTAGCACTGAAGTTGTCTAAAACATTATTCAGTATCAAAACAGGTTGTTTATTCATACAATCATATGAGTTATCTGGGTCTTTTTCACAATATCCAGATGGTTCACAATTTTATCATCAATGTTGTGGTATCAGGTACATTTTCAGGTCTATTTCAATTATGTACTTCCACTTTCAGAGGAACATATAAGATAAGATGAGATAAAATAAGATAAAATAAGATAAGATAAGATAAAATAAGATAAGATATTATAAAATAAGATCAAATAAGATCAAATAAGATAAGATAAGATAAGATAAGATAGACTGTATTGTCCCTGAAGGAAATTTGCCTTGGACACACACATACAGTATCTGCTGTTTAGGAAATACAACATAACATAGTGCATACATACAGTACACATTCTATCACTAATATATACACAGAACTGTTGTACGACACATCATAATAGTGTACATAATATGTGCAAGAAGGGTAAGCAGCTTCATCAGCATTGAATAATAACAAAAATGTACATGCGTTCAGATAAAAGCAGCATTTCAGGAGTTCTGGCTCTGGCTGGTTTGCCATTTAGGGCTTTGATGGACAAGTTAACCTGGGCTATATACAGTATGTTCTGTTCATGCATGACCACTGGTGAGTGGTCGCCAATGGATTTGAGGTTGAATACCATCTTCTCTGTTTTCTTGACTTTGAGGATAAGGCAGTGTTTGTCGCACCACTGGACAAAGTCCTAAATATCAAATTTGTATACAGCTGTATCTGATGTGTGAGACATACGACCGAGGATGGCTGTATCATCAGAACACTTTATCATGTAATTGTTAGCAGTGCTGCATGTACATTCAAAAGTGTACAGGGTGAAGGAAATTGATACTATTTTAGAGGTAGATGTCACTCCAGAACCAATGTTTTTGCTGGGAGCCATACCTAAAGACCTATATAACACAGATCAGCAATATATACTGAGGATTCTTTTATTAGTAGCAAAGAAAATGATTACAGTGAACTGGAGGGATGTAAAACCGCCAACAATAGGTCAATGGGTCCAGAGACTGAAAAATGTATACAGGATGGAGCGAATGACGGCAAGTCTGCAGCTGACTATGGATACTTTTGTGCATAGATGGACTTGTGTTTCAAGGTACCTGGGGGTCTGATGGATGGCATCATATGATAGAGTACTGTTGGGAAAGGGATGCCTATCTAAGTACCTCTTTGGAAAATTTTGCTTAGCTACTATTTACAGATATCTACCTCTCTGCCTGTTGTTGTTATTGTTGTTGTTACTATTATTAATATTATTTACTATTTTTTTACGCACTTTTTTTACTTTCCCTTTTTTTATTTTTTTATTCTTATTGTAACCTATACTGCCTGTCATTTGTTTATTACATTTATATATCTGTCAGGAAATGTTATGTAAAATGATTACAATGTTTAAATAAAAAGTAAAAAATTTAAAAAAAGTGTACAGGGTGAACAGGACTGGTGAACTGACGCACCCCTGTTCAGCAAACTTTCTGGTGACAATTTTCATAGTTAATTCAGTAAAAGAGGGCCATCTCGGAGCATGTGGGTAACATTTCAGTCAACTTCATTCACTTTTATTTTAATTATTAGTGTTCTGCCATTACATGCTTTTTAGCTGTTCTGTTGTACCATTATATGGGTTTGTGGTTATCTACAGTATCATTAAAGACATCATACTCATGATACTTTAAATGTCAGAAGCTGGCAGGTGCCATGCAGACAGAGAAGCAAATCATATTTTAAAGCTGCTTCTGCTTCAGGTGTTACTTCTGCGAGACGGTTACCATAAAGATAGCTCGTAAGGTCTGATTATAAATAAAGTATTATCAGTTTAGATATGAAATGTTTTTAATATCTGGTGGAGTTTTATTATGTAAAGGAATATAACGCTTTAATTTCTCCCTTCTTCGTCTTTCTTTACAAGATTATTCAGAAACAATCTTTCAGTCGTGAGTTTTTTAACTCCTGACTGCTGCTTTATTATCATATACAGACCATAACATCAAAGGATAATGCAACCTTGCCATTTGACCATTTCCAAAAACAGATCCTACCAGTCAATGAACACATGTTGACTGTGTTCAAAAGGATGCAGCGAACATTCACTGGCAACAGCGGCAACTAGATACCCTCAAGTCGAAGGCTTGGAGGCTGGGCGTCCCTTAGGGGGTATATCCTGGATGGAAATGTAGCCCATTATTTGAGCTGAGAACAGGTGCTTTCAACAAAGAATGCTGCATCATTACGGTCCTGTGGGAAATGAGGGGAAATATCAAGGTCCGGGAATTTACGATGTGGCCTTTTGAAAGCAAAGCAGATCAGATGCCAGGTTGTGAGGAAAACTAGAGAAGCCATTTATAGAATAAAGACGGAAAAACAAGGAAAGCTTCTTCTACAGTACATTCAGCAGGAATGGAAGAGAGTTTACCAGCACACAGCAGGTTAATTGGACATGCACATGAAAATTATGAGTTGGTCAAAAAGTTTGAATCTGCCATGTATGATGGATCGCATTCATTAGTAATTACATGTATCAGTGGATGACACATAAACACTTAAAACATGGTGCTATATTTTAACATCCAATCCAAATTATATAAATAAATAGCACTTTAAATACTTATAGGGTTCTCTCCAAGCTCGCTAAATCTTCTCCTCTACTTTTTTTTCTTAGAAGTACAAAACAAAGAGAGCTAAACATGCTGCGGCGTGGTTCATAAACCCATTAATCCAGGTTTGTGTCTTAATTATTTTATCTTTACATCTCAGCTAGTATTTGTTGTTCAGTGGAGAGAGCGTGCATGTCAGCAAATACTCTTAGGTCACAGGAAAGCAGATCTGTGGCCAAAAAAAACTCCTCATTGAAGCTCCGTCTGGGCGGAGGTCCTCTAAAGACACGTTATGCTCCAGATTTCCACCACCTCTCCTTCCCCGTGCTTTCAACATTCCTGACGAGCTTCTTTTTTTACTTCCCTTTTATTTCACTCACCAAGTACTTACAAATCTCGATTCCCTACTCAGATATCTTGAGCATATCTTGAGCAAAGTTAAAAGAACCATTGCCTCTAAAGCTTCTTCACTCAAGGTAACCTACACAGAACCTACTCTGCTTCTTGCCACCCATGGTGTAGATCAAGCTCTGCTCTTTAGCACCAATGCTAGCTGTAGCCTTCATCCAGGGCCATGGCTCCTGTCAGACCAGAGCAGGGCCCCTTTGATCTGGGCTGAGATGACAAGGCTGTGTGGTCCCATGCAGTGCCCCTGGGCTCCTCTGTCACCACAGGCAGAATATGACAAGGTCACTTAGGGGAGGGCAGAGGGAACACACACATGATCTCCAACCTGTATGACTGGGTACAAGACTGGGGAGAACATGGCATAGACCCCAAGCGGTGGCACAAATTGCTCATTATTTATACGGAAAGGTAGTCTACTGATGTTTGGTACAAACCTAAATTAAAGATTTAACTAAAAGTCAAAGATATCTGTGTGTACAGTTAAATTCAGGTACATTACCATAAGCTATAGAACAGGTTTACTGGGTTTCCCTGAAGATAAAATACTTTGTTTGCTCTGTGATTTAGGTTAATATTGAATATGTAGTCCATTTCATGTTTTATTGTTCGTTTGATAATTTAAGGGCTAAAATGTCCAGTATCTTTTATTATTTCTTCTGGATTGATGATTACAAAAAACTCCTGCTGTGATTTTTATTTGGCAGATTTTATTTATGGAAGTTCTTTCAGTTATCTTCATCTGACACATGTTTCACCACTGCAACAGTATTTTTTGGTCTCCTAAAGGTTCACGTGGGCTGGGCACTTCTCTGTGCATGACACAATAAATAACACAGCTAGCTAACTGTAGCTGAACTAAACTGCAGACGTGCATGTAGTGGATATGGTTTGTAATTCCTTGCAAACAGTAAATTATCTATAGAGCCTTAGTGTTGCAAAAGTTTAAAAGTTTAGTAAGAATACAATCATCGCTCGGATTAAAGAGTTAATAATTTAAAGACATTTCCAGGTAGACCACTTAAATAAATCAGAAATAGCTTGCATGCTGTTCGTCTCCAAACTACACTTATTAGAAATTTACAGTATTTTTCAGTCTGCCAGTTGTATTTTCCATCAGTCACGCTGTCCTATATCCGCTGACTTTATTCTCTGTTGATGCTGAAATGAAGTAAAGCTGGTCTGTGGGCAAGTAGTCAACCCCCTGAGGAAGAGAGAAGACAAACATGATAAGAGGCTGTTGGTAAAATTACAGACTGCAGTCAGTCCTAATGGAGTTCAGCGCAGGGTTGAGGGAAGTGGTCAGTCAGTCATCGAAGTTCCTCCACTGACGTTGATGTTTCCTACATTCCTGAGCACCGATGTCAACTTACATTAAGTTCAACCTTTTAAACACAAATCCTGAGAGGACAAACATGCTAACTTTATTGTACTCCATGTCCACAAATAATGCTCACTTTAATGATAATATACTGATCCCACATTAACAAAGCATAAAAAAGCTGTATGAGGCCAATACAAACAGCGCATTGACTGATTATGAAGTTTCCCGACAGGGCTAACCACTCTCATTAGCATTAGATAAACACACTGCTGTGTTTGAAACATGTTTAGTGTATGCATATTTCATAAGAGTTGTGAACATCCATTGAAAATCCAACCTCTTCCAGATTTACAGCACACACTACAGTAGTAAGGGTGGGCAAATACCATAAACCACATAAACCACCTTTGGTATACATACTTTCCTGAGTTCATGACCAAGATTTGCCAAATATACACTACACAGGTCTTAACTTAGGCATTCAGAGCTCTCTGAACATTTGATTTATGGACCCTTCAGTGTTCAGTTTGGCGGAGCCATTCTTGACCTGAGTCTCTAAGCTTTAGGTTTGAACAAGTGCTGTGGGATCCAGCGCTCTAATTCAGCTTTGTGCACTCCGTGTATATTTTACTTTTCCCATAGTCTATAAGCAATCAGCTGTAATATCCTCTATCACCAGTGGCTGCCAGCTCAGGGAGGAGTTGGCTGGTACCTCAGGTTGCTCGCCTCACATCATAAATCCAGGACCATCTGAGCTCAATCTGTCTTTCAGATCCATGAAATGCCAAGGCTACCTCAAGTATTGGTCTCATATAAAATGTGCTGCACGTGTGTGTGTTCATGTGCATATGTTTCATCTACACCTGCAACAATATCAAAATGTGGAGTGGTGGAAAGTACTAAGGCAAATATTGTATTTTTTACTCCACTGCGTGATACATTATAATGTAATATTATAGATAAGGATCAAACACTATTGATCCTCAGGTGGAAATTCACAGAATTTTAAACTGTTGGAACACTGATTAGTGTTACAGTGAACTGTTAATATGTAATCTTTGCACTGCGTTTCTTACCATAGTTCTATTAATATCACTTGCCACTTTGGGTGTTGTCATCTTAAAATATAAGCATCACACAGGTACAGTTACATCTATACAACAATACACTTTGGTCCAACATCTACAGAGATACATATCATTTTTTTATGTAATGTTTATTTTTATAGGGAGTTTTAAAAAATATAGAAAAATGGAAGTATGGCATAGATCAATTCCACAGCATTAATAGCCTGAAATGCCCGTTTCTGAATGGACCTTTAAAATACACAAAACTCAACAAGAGAATACATACAAAACAGCACAAAACACAAACAATGATACATTCAAATTCAAATTCAGTGAAAGGCACCAGCTCATTCATGACTAATTAATGATGACTGTATCAACTTGAGTTTTAAATGACTCATTTTAAACTCTGTGGATAAACTATTGATCCCCCCCCAAAAAAGCCATCTTTTCTCACAGACATCCGCTCTCTTTCAAGCAAAACCAACCATTTATTACGTCAGTGTGCTTGCATGTTCTGTCTCTGAGCACAAATATATTCACATGGCACAGCAGCTGTTGGCAAGCAGTTATTGAGTTGTTATTCTACAGTATGTGTGCATCCTGGAATCCAGGTGTTGAAAGGTGCTGTGAAAGTTAACACCTTGATAGCTGATATGAAAGCACCACCTTCTCAATTGTATATCCACACATTATAAAAGAATCCATGAGTTTTCTTGGTAAAGTGACAAAGCCACTACCATCTTCTACTTTGGTCAAAGAAAGACGTTTTTTTCTGTTTTATTTACATCTCTTTCTAGATGCTGAGTGCCATCGGTGTTTAGTGCTCAGCTTGTGTGGCTCTGTCATTTGATGCATGTTAAAACAACCCCTGTAGTTTAGACCTGTAATATCTTTCCCCCTCAGATGTCACAGCGTTTTCATTAGGCCTAGCACTAGGTGGCTGGGGCTCATTATGGCCCTAGATAGCCCTTTAAAGACACACCTCAAAGTCTGGCCTTGGCGCTCAGGCTTACCTGAAAGGGCCAACGTTAATGCCTATGGTGAGCTTTGTCTCTCCACACCCTGTCTTCAAGAGACACAAACTGTATCAACTACAAAGAGAAGCATCCCTCTCTGCTTTTTGCAAGTTGCTTGACTCAAATTGTAATATTAGTGATTGATTCCTGATTATAGTGGGTGTGAAATAAACATAAAAGTGAATTTATCTGGATTAAAAAAAGCTACTGCGAGTTATAGCCAGAGGGTGTACGACTCACGGTGGCTGCCTGCTGTCTTGCACATACCTCCTTGAAGAATATGTCGCACTTTTCTTTAATGACAGACCAAAGGCTTGTAGCGACCCACTCATCACAACCAGACTTATTGATCTGGGTAACACGATGCAAATGTGTCTGAAGATAAAACACAAGCATGATGTACGTGGCATCCCACCAATCTTCCCTTCTGTTGACTGGCAGCTTTTAACCTTAGCTTATAACATGCCATTAGGTCCTTCCTAATGATCTACCCATGTTTGTTTTGAGCAAAGCTAACACTTGACGTACCAACATTTTGTTTCCAGCTAGACCTAACCCATCTAATGACTGCATGCAACGTTTTTGTAAGTGTTGCTCTGATACCACTCCTCGGTGCAGGAACCACCAGGTCACTGTCAAAGTGCAGCCCACATATCAGTAGCAGGAATGGGTCATCAGGTGGAGAGGTTATGACCTCCGAGAAGGCTTCATTTGGTGAACTGGGAGCCAATTAGTCCCCAGCTGCCCAGTGAGAGGAAGAACACTTAGTCATACCACTCACTGAGAGTAACAGCAGGAGACCACATGAAGAATTGTCAAAAAGAAATTCTTGATGTGCTCTCATGAGATGCACGCTACAAACCTGGGATCTCTTTAATGATATTTGGGGGATGAAATCCACCTATGAATTCCCTTGTTTGACTTTATGTTCCGTCCTTGCTCTTTCTTAGTTCGTTGTGGAGGGATTACCGGTGAGAGAGTTTCCGAAACAGGCCAGCGGATGTGAAGAATCATCCATGCTGATTTAGAAGTGTCCAGAGACACTCTAGAGCAGTAAGTTTTGGGGGTTGGGGTTAGAGTCGAGAAGAGCCCTGGAGATGCTTTTAGAAATGCTCCCTGCTTTAGGGGGTGGGGAGCGGGGTGTCTGGACTGGGACTGGCCAGTTCATCTGAGTGGGGACTAATGAAAACAAATGATCTGACAAGGTCAAAAGGTTGAGATCAAGGCTGAAGGATCCTCCCCCCCCTCTCAATTTCCAACTTGGGGAGATTAATGATGGCAGAGAACAGCCATTTCTCTGTATCATTTACTGCCTGAGGCCTCTGGACCCTGTGGTGGCGGTGTGCAGCCCACCTGTTGGCCATATTAAGGCCGTATGACACTGAGCCAGAGGGCATCAGTCCTGATTCAGGGCTGTTATTGCTCTGTCCTGTTCACAGCACAGACAGGAGCATATTGTGTTGTCATGACTCTACCCAAAGCCTCCAACACCCTCCTAATTGTCTTGTCAATTTTTCCTCTTGACATTAGAGACACAAGATGATTCTATTCACATTTCTTTCTCAGTATATAGTAGATCAACTCACATGTACACTACTGAATGAACATTCTGATTAGACATTTAATGTGTGACGTTTTGTTCGTTTTTAGAAGCCTTTGCCCTGTGACTAATGAACATGCTTTTTGTAATTTTACAGTTGTTGACAATACTTTGATGAACTCATCACATAAATATTCACCAAGACAAGCATGTATCAGGCATGTCATTGGTGTTTCAGCATATAACACAGTAACAGATATCCTGAGTAAACAGTCCAGTCATGGTGGTGCTGTAGTACTGAAGATGTTAAGTGGTTTATAAGACAAGACTGCTCCCTTCTGGGCAGTTGAAATCAGCACAGAGTCCACAAATGCATTGCAACAAAGTCAGAACTGACTAACACGTTTCACTTTCAGAAAGGAACAAAACCTCCATGAATACTAATTTATTATGATTACAACTAAAAATCACATTAAGAGCAACTTTAACCAAAGTCTATTATATTGTATTTATTTGTTAACGTGGTCTTTACATTAAGAATTAGTTAATAGGGCTTTCTAACTTTTAGTTGCATTGGCACATAAAATACACCAGATGGCGATATTAGCCTGGCTGACTCACAGCAATAAAGGTCAGTGGACGCTTCCTACCGTTGTGTACATGGTGCACAATTTCTCCACTATTTTAGGGGGGCGTAATATGATAGAATAGCAAATAATACCACATTAGTTGAATCACTGAAAACATGTAAAAAATACATAAAAATACATCAAATTAATGATTTGAATTATTTTCATTTTGGTGACCATTTATTTATATGTATTAATTTCATATGTTATGTATTTATGAAAATGCAACCCTCCAGATTCAGCCGTGTTTCCTCACACACTTTATTTGTAGCCAGCAGATTCACGATTTGAGCAACATTACACTGCATCTTATTCCATTTCTGTAGTCAACTAATCAATTGGATTTAAACACGAATTAGAATAAATGCCTACTTGATCACGCCTCATAGCCCCCTGGGAACAGGTCGGTGCAACACCGGCAAGATTGGACTCTTCTTTATTGAGGATCAGCCTTGATTTACTACATTTCCCACACTGCATTGCTGCGCAGCCCCTACTTGTCACTGCTGTCGCTCTCTGCCTGTGAGTGCCCGCGGTGAACTGGTCCAGCATCTCTGCGCAGGCAGTGGGGCAAATGTAGATGTAAAAATATCATTTGAAAATATGTAATCGTGGAATAAGTTTTTGGCGTTGGCAGCTTGCGATGAGGGAAGGAAAATATGGAAAAGATCGGATTTTATGTTGCGCCTCTGTGGAGCACGGACCGTTATATTGAGAGAAATAATGCGGAATATTTCCCCCTGTAGGTGTTAACGCAGAAAATACAAGATGAAGAAGCAATTCAATCGGATGCGACAGCTCGCCAACCAAACGGTGGGAAGGTAAGCAAACCATTGCCGTGCGCTATTCTCGCCGGGCCAAGTTAAAGGGAAGAGAACCCCCCTGTATGGCCCTAATAGGATGTGAATCACATCAACGCAAATGTGATTTATATTACATGTAATCAGGCTGAATATATGCAATAGATAATGGTCTGTGCAATCGTACAAATTCAGAGGAACAAAAGAATACCCCATGTTCATGTTGGTGCGTACTGTCCATTGAAAGAGGCTACCGCATAGGCAGCGTGTAGGCGCATTGCCCCAGTGCAACCTGCCCACGGAAATACATTAAATATAGACATTCGCAGGATCACAGCCCATCACGCAGAGATTAGCCCCTCTATATCATAAGGTATCGCCTCTGGAGTACAAAAAAACATGCAATTGTGAAGTTACGGTGTGATTACATTTACCTCCTGTCACATAACCTGTCAATAGTTGAACGTGATGCAGACGGATGCAGAGTGGGCTGCGACGTGAGGGAAAATGGAAAAAGGCGCAATGTTTTCATTACGCAGTAATGTCAGCTGTGAGGAGGGAAGCACCTATTAGGCGTGGGTTATCAAGTCCGTGAATTCCTGAAGGTCGTACTCCGCACCTGGCATTTATCTAACATACTGTTTAGTTAAAATAATGTGATTATAGTATTACCCCTTTAAAGAGGGTGCTTCAATAGATGCCTTGTGACCTTTTACACAGGTCCTATGGGTTTATCACTCTACCCTCACCCTGTTCGTTCACCTCGCAGGGAGGCAGAACAGCTTGTGAAGCAGCACTGGGCCACAGGGTGTTCTCTGCTCTGTGCATGATGGGGATTAGTACCAGGAGGTGTGGGTCATTATTATTACAAGGCTGTGTGAGTGGCATGCACTCAGAAGGGAGGGGACACACCTTGCAGGCTCTGTTTGTGCTATCATTGTCAGTTGGTTCGGGCGGCTTTTTCTAGCGACAGTCTTTTTATAATCATTTCTGTGTGACTCATTAGTGTGTTTGTGGGTTTGATTCTGGATATGTGTGTGGGCAGGCGGGTTATGGGCCTTCATATGAGCAGAGAAGGCAGTGCTTCCTTGTGGACTGCCACTCTCAAACAGTAATAATCTCTTACATCAGAATTTCACAGTTATCCACTGTTCATTGACTCATAAGGGGAATGTCTGTGACATGGCATTTGATTTGAGCTTTGGATCAGGGCAAGAAGTAACAGGTCTGACCCTCTGGTGATCTTGAGCAGTGTCAAACACTGGATGTGTCATAGGGAGAGATGGAAATAAAGGTAAAGCCAAAGTCATCTCTGGCACCCTGGGCCAGTTAGTTAGATGAAGCACACAAAGCTTTCCTGGTATGGGCAAGAACAGTATAATGTGACTGAAACTAACAATTCTTGGCCCACTCATGCTAAAAGTACACACAATCATGGTACCATAAGGTGTTTTTGATAAAACTGTCCATCAAATGTGTTTTTATGTTGCTAAGAAAATAACTATCTGGAGTAGTATGTGCTCCCCAAAGGTGCTCCCGTGCTGTTTTTGTTTCTTGACATATTGTTTTGCATGTTTTTGAAGACTTTGTCACTTTTTCCTCTATTGGTAATATGAAGTAGTAAAAGAGGTGTGTGCCGAGCCATATTGAATGACTCTTTCTTGCATCCTAAGGGTGATAATGTCCCTTGAAAGTACCACCCACCGAGGAGAAATGTGTGGAGTGTGTGTGTGTGCATATATTATGTAGAGACAGTCCTTGCAGACACATGCCTTGTTGTGTTAGTGCAGGATCAGTGGGTGGGGGTCAAACAAATGTGTGTATGTGCAGATTAATGAAGCATCTTAATGTAAACATTCACCAAACATTCATGCTACAGATCTACCACTCTTCCTGTCTTTCCTTCACACAACACTTGATCTGCTCTTCTGCGAGAAGGAGAATTTCATCACGATTTTATTGGTTGCTGAACACATCCCATTGAGATGGTGTGTAACTATATTTTGACTGAAATGGAGATGCTTTGGGTTAAACTCAAGCTGTCTTTTTTATTTTCTTTCCACTGGTTTGCCATTTGTGCTGAATTACAAGGCTCCATTATAACTGTTACCCTGCAAAGACTATATTAGAATAGATTAGCAAATAAGAACATAGTCTCTTTATTAACGATTTCACCTATCATAGTTACTCTCCATCTTGTACTCACTGAGGCTTCAGATATACTATATTGCTGACTCAAGCTTCACCCATCTTCAGAGTGGAATGGGGGTTACTCTGTTGGTTTGAGCATTTGACCTTCCTGAACCTTAGCAGTCTCAGTGGAGCTTTTAATACCGCTGACCAGTCCTCAGTCCCTTCAAAACAACTCAACAAATTCACAAGTAGAAGATTGTCCATGTTGGAAATTGTATGACTTTGATAACAAGAATTTGTTTGAGTGTATTATCTTCATTGAAAGATAACAAGATAATGTCTGTAATTGCGAGTCTTTCTGCGTTGACAGTATTACCGTGAATCTTTTTTTTTTATGTGTGTCTTATATGTGATGGAGATTGAAGGACTGTTTCAGTGGGGGGTTGGTGATCAGGTGTGCTGTGTCAGCATCACTCTGGCTACCCGAGGCTGCTGCTGCTGCTGCTGCCGCTTGCCTGGGTGAGATCCATGTCATGTGATCGCCAGCTTGACCAATCACCTCCATGGAGCAAGACTTCATACTGAAGGATGTGCAGCCAAGCATACTCTATAGCTAAAAAAATGTGTTATGGCACAGTGGGAGAGACAGCGCTGTAAAGAGGGCGAAATTATTTGTTTTGTGCATTTTGTTATGTTTTTGTTAACTTAGGCCATCATTGTTTGGTAGTTCATACTTAATAAAGGCCTTTAGTGTTTTGCAAACCCTCTCCATGATGTTAAAATATCCATTGAAAATTATTTGGGTTTGTCGTCAATATGCATTGTAATTTCTTTATGCCCTCATACACACCAAACAAGCCAGGAAAAGATTACTTGTGTGCTCCAGCCAGCTCACACCATCCATTTCTCTTGACCTATTTCTCTATTCCCAACTCACTGCCCTATCTAGGTCTAGGACAGCCTGGTAAAAAGATTCCATGATACAATTCTGTCAGTCTGTCAGTGAATTTCACACATGAAAAGTATAACAACTGAAATTAAGTATTTCTTTCCGTTTTATACTTGAAAATGGCACCACTCTCTAGCCCTAACATCCTGACAAATTGCCTCTCACTCCCTCCTCACACTCATGCATCATTCACCTGTGTGATGTCCACTAAAACCACTAGTGTATGGTAATAGCATTCTTCCTGCGCATGCCTTTAGGGTAGGCTTTAGCTCACCACACCACCATGCAATTGTCAGAAAAATGCCAGCCATTTGTGGGCTGGCAGATGAGTTAAAGATGCTTCTCTCTTCCGCATTGTCTCAATCATACTCTCTTTCTCTTCCATCTGACAATGTGACACAGTAGGTAAATGCATTGCCAGTGATATATATATATATATATATATATATATATATATATATATATATATATATATATATATATAATTTCAGTGTCCATAGAAACATTTTATACAAGTGGGTCAGAGGGAAAGGAAGAATGACTGAGGCCAACATTATGAAACGTGTCGGTGCATGTTTGTGTATACTTTACTTAGAAGTTTGCATGTTAATGTGTATGCACTTTGAGTACTTGTCGTACTCCTCTACTCTGATGACGACAAAAGGACTGAAACAAGAAGATTATGCAGGAATCATTAATGTATTCCTGAACATATTCACCTTGTAAACAAATTTCTGTTGGCATAAAACATAACCGCCTTTGCCTGTTTTTACATTCAGAGCAGCATTAGCACACCTCTTGGCAATAATGTGTGCAGGACTCTAAATGAGCATATGGTACCTGACAGGTAACATGAGATGTAGACAGCAATGCTATTGAATGCCAATGCAGCATCTCCTCCACTCCTCTCTCTTTTCCTCCGCCACCTCGATGCCTTGATTCGCTGGCTGGCTTGGCATATGACGACAACACTGTGGAGATCTCTGAGGGAGTGGCCTTCACAGGGCAGGTGATTCATGGCTCTTCTGGGTTCACTTTTGTATAGTTTCTGGCTGATCACATTGTTGAATCTTGACTGAAAAGCATAATTTAACAAGTCAAGGCCCTTTCATGACAGGTTTTATTTAGTTTTGAGGCTGTAGTTATCCACAATAAGAAATGAGTCATTACTTGTGTTCTAGATTGTGTAACTTTATTTGAAGTGAAAGCTATAGCTGTAATTGTATAGTGCCATTCAGTGGTAGTATCAGAGATCCATGTTGATAATCCTCCCATTCCTTCAGTGCCTCTCAGAGACAGCATACTGCACGATAGAGTTAGTGATAAAGAGCCTTTGTCAGGGGGCCATTTTGGCCATCAAAAGAGGTGAGATGATGTAATATCGGACAGAAGCGCTGTTTCTTCCTTTCTATGTCGCTGATTCAATCAAGAGCCTAACCTCTTAAAGAGCCCCTGTACTGGCGGTCCACTAAAAACTCAGCACTAGTGTATTACATTGGCACATATGTAAGAAACAACATGGCACACAAACAGTTTTGGGGACAGCTATTTGATGCTAACCGACTTACTTTGATTTTCTTTTTGTTGCTATCCAACTGCTGCATATTATATGTAGGTCCAATCACGACCATGATGTGTTACGGGTGTGGGGGTTGACCCAGTCTGTTGCTCGTGATCTCATCTGAAACAGGAAGTGACCTCAGCGCCTGACTGAAATGCAGCAACTTAATCAGATGCAATTCAAGCTGCGAGTCATTCAGGAGCGAGACAGGGTCTAAAGAGGATTTAATATACTACACATAGATACTGTAAGCCGTGCTTTGACAAATAACTTTTCAAGTGGTGAAGTAACATTATATCACTAGTTCAATAACTTCAAGAAACATTCTCATTTATCATTAGGTTACATTTATGTATTTAGATTGAATTGTCTTTGCAATAAACTGGATATTATACACAGTAGACATATCTTTGTACTAAAATATATATTTTAATCCAGTTAAAAGCAGTTTTATATCAAGTTAGTGCTGTAAGAATATTCAGCAATCTTCAACTCTGTGAGTAATCAGAAATTTTCAGTAGAGTGGCATTGTTGTTAGAAATAAGGAGACGGGCAACTCCCTATCAACATGCCCACTTCCTTCCATTCAGGAATGCCAATAGGCTCAAAACAGGAAGCACTCATCCACTAATACGAGTCCAAAGTTTCTTGCTCTTTTTTACTTGCTCTTTGATTGTAGAAGATGATCTCCATCTCCTATTTTTATAGTAGGCAGTAGATCAAATCTTTCATTTGCTTTGGTTGCCTAGAAACGCTCATTTGGTATTAGCTGTTTCATCACATGCGTTCGGCTTTGCCAACCCACATGTTATATTTTCAAAAATGGTTGAGAATATTTCTTTTAAAACTAACAACTACTATTTAACGAACTAACTAACTAACTAACTAACTAACTAACTAACTAACTAACTAACTAACTAACATTGGCTTGTGACAATTTTTTCATTTAAGGCTTGGGTGGCCATAAAGCACAACATGGATCTTTGTTGCCTCCTTCTACTTCATTGTCTATTTGATGCTGTCTATTGGACATCGTTTAGGTGCAGCGTGTTTGTGCTCGGACAGATGCCAAGTGTAAAAACACAGCTAAGTCAAAGAGTGCTTCTTGTGGGGATTATTCACCATGAATAAAGTTATTAGAGATAACTCACTGCTTGTGTTTCCAGTGAAACATTGCTGAATGCTGCAGGCTCTCTCTCTCTCTCTCTCTCTCTCTCTCTCTCTCTCTCTCTCTTTTTTTCGCTCTCTCATTCACTCCCTCTCTGGACATGTGTTGTGTGTGTGTGTGTGTGTGTGTGTGTGTGTGTGTGTGTGTGTGTGCGCTTGTGTGTATGTGTGTGTATACACTCCTCTCACAGTTATTCTTGCATACTTAACAGAACTGTGACCTAGTTTGCTGGACAACTACAGTAAGTGTTTTTTTCTGTTTTAGTAACCTTGTGTCCCATCAGCCCTCCGCCTTGTCATTTGGGAGGAAACTGAGTGGGCCTCTAGATGCATTTGCACGGCAAAGGTCTGGAGAAAAAAAAGAGCAGTAAATGGAGAAATAGTCAGAGAGCATATAGCATGAACACTGCTGTGTGTTTTTGTGTGTGTTTGTCTGTGTGAATGTGGCTGACTGTGGATCTCATTCCAACGCTCCAGGCCGTGTGGTGCCCTGCTGAGGCCCAGGGCCGCCATTCGGCTTCACTACCCTCTCCTCGCAGCACAGGACCTAGCATCTAGCTCAGCTCTTCTAGGCCCCAGAGTATGCAATTTTGTTAGCCAGGCTAGCAATGTGAGCAAACCAGAGCATGACCACTTCCTTTTTATTCAGACGAATCAGGTGGACCTGTGGATAGTAAGTGTTACAGCCGACAGTTGGCTAGCTGCCAAGGCAATATGTTCAAGACTATGGATGTAATTTTATTCACATTTCGATTATGTCGACATGGATTATTCATGCTTTAATAAACCATGCACAGTGCTGGGAGGCTGAGCATAAGGTTTTCCAACATTAACATATCTCTAAATAGAAATATTTAGTATGAGACATATTTGTATGGAATGTGCAGCTGATGTGTAAATGGTCAACTGGGAAATTGGCACACACATTTTCCTTCAAACTTTATGGAATTACAAAGACATGGAATGTCTAAGGTCCCTGGGAAAATATGCACAATAACTTACATTTATCCTTGGCCAGCTGTAAATACACAAGCCCAGATATCCTCACCAAATTCCGACCCTCCATCTTATCAGCACTTTGTTAATGTCACCAGAGGTGGAGAGGGAATTATACAAAGTCTGGCAGTTGATTTCTCTGTGTGAACATTGTCTCAGCTGATTTATTATATTATTTTCCTTCAGTTGTCAATTTTGCATTGCACAGATTTGTGTGTGTTTCTTTATTTCACTGATGCATCAAAGAAACAAGCAAGATTTTGTCAGCTTTAGATTGAACAATTATTTTGTATGTGTTAGTCTGAAAGGTTGTTATAAACTTCAGCATTTTTACTTGAGTTAATAAATCTTGAGTTAATGTATGTGTGTTAATGAATCTGTATATTTATAGATGTTAGATGTGCTTGTGTGTGTGTGTGTGTGTGTGTGTGTGTGTGTGTGTGTGTGTGTGTGTGTGTGTGTGTGTGTGTGTGTGTGTGTGTGTGTGTGTGTGTGTGTGTGTGTGTGTGTGTTTGTATTGAGTCATCAGCAGCTCCAGGTGAAGGAATGCCTGCAAAGTGGCAGATGGTTGGCATAACCCTGGCAAAGTCTCCCTCTCCCTCCATGAGCATACCGCCCACATGGCTGCCAACTCTCCCACGTGTTTACTTTCCTCCCAGGACTCATTCTGCACACTATTTGCTGAGATGAATTTCACTCCTCATATCCAAAATTTTTTACATTTATATTTTACTTTACATCAGGTTGTATTAGCTACTCCAATATCACCTGTACTGTATTCCAGCCTACGTAACATCTACTTTGTCTCTGTGCCTTCACAGGCCGTGTATGTACGATACTGCTTTCCGAAGAGGAAATACCATTGTCAGAAAACAAACATGCTCAAATAACAAGACAGTCTGCTGTCTTTGAAGATAGGCTCTCATCTGTCTGTAGTCTGGGTCATAATGGCTACATCAGTTGTGGTCAGCGACAACGCCAGATGCCTGTGTTTAAACTTTCATTCCCTTTTTCTAAACAGCAATGCAATTAACTAATTGTGTATTTTATCCTTCCGGTGAACGCTGTTCACTTTGTATGAGTTCTTACAGACCAGTCAAACCTTCAAGAAAAACACTCCCACACTCACAAACACTCACTGGAGACAAACAGAAAGAGTGATAGGAATAGGATGGCCCCCCACTAATGAAACTCTCTAGCATATGCAGCTGTCAAATTGATGAGCAAGTTTGATTTGAGTAGCTTCTCCACATCCCTATCACTGCCAGAGCTCCTGCCCCATCTGTGCTGTTGGGCCCCTATTAGGGTCCCTTGGCTGCCAGAGTCTCCCAAGGGACACCTCCACCAGCCATTGGGAGGCCACATAGACAGATGAGCTCAGAGCTGCATTGCAGACCTGCAGGCTACATACTCAGCATGGTATACATGTGACTTGTCTTGCCCGCAAGGTCTTTAGTGGAACATGGATATTTAGAGATTTTAAAGGCTGTTGGAGTATCGCAGCAAAACTGAGCCAAACTTTAGTGCAATGCTTGGGTTATTTTTATCCCCCCTTGTCATGTAATCAGCAATCTGCTATCACGCTTAGCCTTACAAATAATGCCAGAAACTTATTGCACTGCTATCATTCTCTCTTTCGCTCGTAGCTGTGCACACACGCACACATTTCCTGTATTTTTCCTCCTATATCATTGAGCAGAGCAGTTTTCCAAAACGCTGACTGTGACTAGATCCATTGGTGCGTGGTTTGGCCTAGTTCCTATAGTTCCATGCTTACATCTTGGCACTGGGAGCGGTGATGGTAATAACTGACATCATTACAGTAAAGTTCAGCTTTCTGTTGTTGGTGACTACATATGGAATATATATATACAACACTACATGTCATAATTAAACTTTTCTGCCATTTTTAGACTGTGCTTTTCGTCAAAACGGTGGCACTGGGCAACACAGAGCTGCTACACTGTGTGTTTGACTGACAGACTTGGTGACGAGGCATCATACATGAAAAGAGCATTTTAGTTATGGGCTGCTGACGTGTTTTTGTCTGGCTGATGAATAATAGAGCACAAACCACGGTCTTTTCCATTCTCTTGGTCAACAGTGAGATGAATTCAGATTTAGTTTTTAAATAAATTATATAAAAAAGCTATTATTCACAATTGGCATTGGCATGGTTGGGGCACAATAGCAGGAAAAGGCTGTGCAGACAGGAAGGGGACGCGCTGAAAGAAAGTGTGCACCACTGGGTGGCTGCTGGGGGTCTGCAGGTCTGGCTTTGACTCATTTTAGGAGGTCGACTCCTTTGTCAGCCTGCAGATCTTTTGAGCAGGAAGTACATGTTATCCTCCCCTCTGATAAGGTAGTCCTGATAGGTCCTGGATTGTTGCTTTAGATGTGTGCATTGTTGTGAGTTGTGGGTGTCCAAGTGTGTTTAAAGGAATTCTGGAAAACAACCCAAATTGGTGTAATGCATGCTCATATGAGACCTATTTTATCTTTGGTTATTATAACGTACAGTACAGGCCAAAAGTTTGGACACACCTTCTCATTCAATGCATTTTTTTATTCATTTTCATGACTATTTACATTGTAGATTCTCACTGAAGGCATCAAAACTATGAATGAACACATATGGAATTATGTACTTAACAAAAAAGTGTGAAATAACTGAAAACATGTCTTATATTTTAGATTCTTCAAAGTAGCCACCCTTTGCTTTTTTAATTAATAAGGGAAAAATTCCACTAATTAACCCTGACAAGGCACACCTGTGAAGTGAAAACCATTTCAGGTGACTACATCATGAAGCTCATTGAGAGAACACCAAGGGTTTGCAGCGCTATCAAAAAAGCAAAGGGTGGCTACTTTGAAGAATCTAAAATATAAGACATGTTTTCAGTTATTTCACACTTTTTTGTTAAGTATTTAATTCCATATGTGTTCATTCATATTTTTGATGCCTTCAGTGAGAATCTACAATGTAAATAGTCATGAAAATAAAGGAAACACATTGAATGAGAAGTTGTGTCCAAACTTTTGGCCTGTACTGTATATATTGAGCTCTTTTGGGAAATCTCCTTGCAGAAAAATGACTAAAGTCTTACTGTAACATATAAGCTGTCTGAACTGAACTGACACCATATATTTATGATATCCAGTGGTTTGCTCTTGAGCTTGTGGCTAATTCACTACTCCGGATGAGTAGTTTTATCTGCTTCAGCGGCAGTGCAGCTCTGCCCTTTCCTACAGTATTTGGCTAAGTCCCCAGTCTGCTGGATTCACAGCTGGGATGTGATGCTCCTCAGTGGGAACTGGCATATTTGAATCAGTGGCTTTTGCTCGCTGCTGTCCTGCTTGTTTTGCTCATGCTGGTGTTGCACTCCAGCGAGTTTACAGCATTATTTTGCCTGATAATGAATGTGATCTTCTTATGGATTGTCTAAAATCATAACTGAGAGAGACAGCCACACAAACACATGCACTGACATGCACACTCACACATTCTCTAAAGGGACAGGTGCATCGATGTGGCCCACTCATTTTGGAGCACTGCCACATTGATGAGTGCAAAGAAATCAGTGAATGAGTCTACATCCAATGCAATACAGATGGGACTGTATTTCACACCTTGAAACATTTTGGCAAAGACATGCCACTATTTGGATACATGTGAGATTTGAGTGCCTTAAATCACTACTTACTACTTATAAAAAAGAGTTTTATTATGTGAGTTGTCATTTGTCACCTCTTCACAATATTTCCGTTTTCTCCAGACAACAAAAGGTGTCTGACAATAATAGGATATTCAGACTCCTGATTTTTTTATGTTTAGAGGGAAGAATGTGTTTTCTGCTCTCACACTAGAGTATGAAACAAATCTGTTATAGTCACCGTCACAGACTGTGTAGCTTGTTGAGTGACCTGAAAGAGGATATATGAACAAGTTTGATCACTGTGACACTGTAAAAGAAATATTTAGTTTTTTTTCTGACTTTACAGTGCACAAAGCTGCATTCATTGACAGAGCTGATACATCCAGACATTGTTTAAAAATGCTAGCATCAGCTAATCCCCCTGTTTTACACTTTTATCTTTACAGGGCAGAGAAAACAGAGGTGTTAAGCGAGGACCTTCTACAGGTGAGCTGTGGTGTGTGTGTGTGTGTGTGTGTGTGTGTGTGTGTGTGTGTGTGTGTGGAGGAGCATCTGGACTGATCAGCAAGGGACTGATGTGAGATAAGAGATGAGAGATGTAAATTATGTGATTATGATTGCTGTGTTTGACCATGATGGAGATAGTGGCTCCAATGTTTTTGTCTCGTGACCCTTAAAGTGAAGCAAGGTCTTATCACTGTTTACATATGTCTGTATGCAGTTCAATTAAAGAGGGATTCTCAGGTAATTTAATTTCAACATGTTATAGAGGCAGGAAGAGAAAAGGCCTTTTTACAGTCGCCGTTCCCAACCTGTCACGCGACAATGTGACGTCAAAATGACGTAGATCTCGCTGGCTCACCAGGATTTAAAGCGCCAGAGGTCACCCACTACTCTATTTTTTTCAGCGGCGCACAACAAAGTGGAAACAGGAAGCATGGACGTGTTCTCTCTTGTAAACTTACTGGGTTAAGATGAGTTCTTTTATGGTGAATGAAAGGCTTGATCCGACGAAGTAGGTCATTAAATCGTTGTGCAGACATTCTGAAGTATTCAAAGTGCTTCGCCTCGTCTATCATCCTCATTTGTTTCACGAGGACATTGAACTCACCATATTTATGTCTGGAGTTATTCAAAAGACGAACATTCCACCTTCTTTTTCTTCGTTTCTTTACAAGCAGGCTTAAAAGCAGCTGTTCTTCCTCATCCACTGACTCCAATATCATCTTAGCCACTGTTGACATTGACGTCAATGCTGCTGCAGGTTCTGCCATTGTTTAGCTTTTTCTTCTTCTTCTAGTCTGTAGAAATAGCAAAGTCGGTAGCCTTTCCTCAGTTGCGACACCTCTGTTCAGGAGAAGACTGCAACTAGTGTCGCGACCACCACGCGCGAATATAAGTAGTTAGGGCGCTCCCATGACGTCACACTGTCACACGATAGGTCAGGAATGGTGATTATACTGCATGTTTAACTCTCCATAATTGATCATCTCACAACCTCTCATGGGTGAACTTAGGTTAGGCCACACTGATTATTTTCATTATCCAATATTGTTTGATGAATCAATTAAATTTGTGACAATTGCCCATCACAACTTGGCACAACCCAAAATGATGCCTATAAATATTGTATTTTTTGTGACCAGTCAAAAAAGTTTATGAACTATACATTTAAATGAAATATTAAAAGCATTTTTAAATTTGTTGTTATTTTTTATTGAATACAAGGAATCAAAGCAATAAGATATGTGTGCATATACATAACTTGTGTACTGCTAATCTGTACCATGAAGACAGTAGCAGGTGCTGATTAATGATGCTGCATCAGAGATTACAGATGTGTTGTTAGAGTACAGTGCTGTGTCGGTGGTAATACATGCGTGTGTGTGTGTGTGTGTGTGTGTGTGTGTGTGTGTGTGTGTGTGTGTGTGTGTGTGCGTAGGTGGAGAAGCGTCTGGATCTGGTCAAGCAGGTGACACACAGCACTCACAAAAAGCTAACTGCCTGCCTGCAGGGTCAGCAAGGGACTGATGTGGAGAAGAGATCTGTCAAGTCACCTTCTGTGAGTACCTGCATCTATCATTCTCTCAAGACACTAAATACTGAGGCAGACGTTATAGGATTTTTGATAATGCAACATAACATTATTTATTACTATTGTAATTTTTTTCTCTCTACTATCAGAAAAAACTACCGCTCACCATCCTGGCACAATGTATGGTAGAGGGGGCTGCAGTGTTGGGGGATGACTCTCTCCTGGGGTAAATCACCGTAGTTACAGTAACATGCCTTTGCTCACACTTCCCTAGCACACACACACACACACACCACACACACACACACACACACACACACACACACACACACACACACACACACACACACACAGAGAGTCATCTTTAATTATTGATTTGGCTATTGCATTCTTCTCTGTCCTCATTACCTTTGTCTGCATTTTAATTGTATTTGAGTGCCTGTGACTTTGTGTTTGGCTGTCACTAAACAGGAAGATGCTGAAGCTGTGTGGGGACACAGAAGAGAAGTTGGCCCAGGAGCTCATCCAGTTTGAGTTTGAGATAGAGAGAGATGTGGTAGAGCCTCTCTATGTGCTCGCTGAGGTAAGCACCAATTACTGTAAGACATTACACCTTCCTGATATGATATGAATTACAGAGCCACACTCACTTTTATTTCCAATGCTCAGAAAATTACAAGCAGAATATGGTCCTCATTTACAACAAAAGTGCTGCATTTGTATTCCCTGAGCACTTAGCACTTAACTTTTTTTTGTAGGTGGACATTCCCAACATCCAGAAACAGAGGAAGCACTTAGCTAAACTTGTTTTGGACATGGACTCTTCTCGAACAAGGTGACGTCCACATTTAAATGCCAGGCTGCAACCTTCTCTTGTTCATTTATTTTTAAAATAAAGGCTCAGGTTTTAAATGTCTGTTTGAGAATTAGACATATTCATTGCAGTGGCCATTTCTTTTACATCATGTCCATAGATTTCAGCAGTCGTCCAAGTCATCCAGTCACCCGAGCACACTGCAGCCAGGCGCCAAGTCAGAGTCCCTCAGAGAGGAGATGGAGGAAGCAGCCAATCGGATGGAGATTTGTAGGGTGAGTCACCAATCAGAGCTCAGATATTCTTCCCTCCTCCAGCTCCTTTGCTCTCCATTTGATTTATAGCCCTCATGCATGTATCAGACACAAATGGACCACAATACCAGGATGGTATTAGTTATACAGTATGTAGGATTTTAGTGAGATAACTTCTTATTGGATGGTTGCTCTCTGCTTTCTATTTCAGGATCAATTGTCAGCAGATATGTACAGTTTTGTGGCCAAAGAAATAGACTATGCAAATTACTTCCAGACAGTAAGTATATTTTATCATCAAAGTGGTAATCCTAGTGGGGAAAAAAAAGTCTTTCTTTTCTGCAAATCAAATATTTGTTTCTCATATTAGCACAGGTTACAATAAACATAGTAGATTATCTAATGACATGACTTGCATTATATGATTTTGTTATAATCTCTTCTCCTTCTATAGCTGATAGAAACGCAAGCAGAATATCACAGGAAGTCATTAGAGATTCTTCACAGTATCCTGCCCCAGATTAAAGCTCACCAAGGTGAGACTTGTACTGTGTGTGTGTGTGTGTGTGTGTGTGTGTGTGTGTGTGTGTGTGTGTGCGTGCGTGCGTGCGTGCATGAATGCGTGTGTGCGTTTAGAGATCTGCTCCAATTCTGCACCTGAAGCAATATCAAGACGAGAAGGAATTAATAGGAGTTAATAGCCCTGACATGTCACATAACAATCTCATTATAGGCTATAATTATCTACCTTCATATGTATGCTATCAGCTAGTTTACAAGTTTTAAACTAAACAGAGTGCTTGAACATCACATTTTTCTATAAAATACTAGAAATAGAGATGCAGTAAAGATTTAATTAATTAATGTTGCCTCTGAACGTTATAGGCAATCATTGATCTAAAGTTGTTTAGGAGGAGATGCAGCTAAGGTGCGTAGGTTTGTTTGTGTCTGTGTGCGATTGAAGTTGCTGTTTTGTGTTGCAGAGGCGTGGGTGGAGAAGCCGTCATTTGGCAAGTCTCTGGAGGAACACCTGAATATAAGTGGGAGAGAGATTGCCTTCCCCATCGAAGCTTGTGTCACAATGCTGTTAGAGTGTGGCATGCAAGAGGAGGTACAGGGCATACACACACACAGACACAGACACACACACACACACACACACACACACAGATAGACTTTTAGACATTTTTGGGTGTAAACTAATATGCATACCATGAAAGACACACCTGAAATTCAATCCTTCTATTTAAAAGATTACATTACAACAATTAACATATGTGTGCACATTCACACACAAATTATGATGTACGACATCAATAAGCCAATATAAATTTAATAGATACCACATTCATCCTATTTCCCTAGTATAATTGACAGGTTAAGACCATCAGCTGCTGTTACTTTAAAGATTCAGAAAATAGTTTAAACCTGAGTTTATCTTACCTTGTCAGACTGGAATGACTACAAAAAGTTTTGATTGGCTCTTATCTTCTTGACCTTTGAATTACAGTAAAATGAAATGAAACTGAGAATGGAGAGAGGACAAGTAGAAACATTTTTGCACCAGGAAACATGGCTGTGGGGTTACTAACCATCTTTACGTTGGTTTTATTTTTTTGTGGTAATAAGACCAATTAAAATCTCACGGTATGATTTGGAAAATGGTTGACAGTGATATATTAATATATTATTGGACCAAAACATGTAAAGCCACCAATTTGTTCCTGTGTTATTTATTATTAACCAATATCAAGTGCACAGCAATAGAGACTATTACTTACAATTAACGAAAAACACATGATTATGTGTTTCCTGTGTGTGGGCTGCAGGGCCTCTTCAGAGTGGCTCCGTCAGCCTCCAAGCTAAAGAAGCTGAAAGCATCCCTGGACTGTGGAGTTCTGGATGTGCAGGAGTACTCCGCTGACCCACACGCCATTGCAGGTGAACTACACCTACACAAATGCCTTGTTCAAAGCCCATTTCCATAACAACAACCCCTACATTGTCATTGTAAGTCAGGAAAAAATATATCAATGCTAAAGGCCATGATTTTTACATCTGCCAGTTTTTTTTTGAAGTGGAAAGGTCATTTAACTCAAAACAAAGCTTTTCGGATTAATTTTGGACCTAGTTGGCAGAAATTTTGTTCTTCAGACGAACATAGTGCAGTCTTCATCAGCTCTGCAGTTTTCATCAGCTATGCCCTCAGTGCTCTTTTCCTGAAGGCTTTCTGTTCTGATATTGCTGTGCATTTCACACATTAACATACAATCTGTGTTGAGCAATCTGAATCTGGCAGCTGCACTAGCTGCAAGGGCCTGCTGGAGGGGAGTGGAGATATGGGGCATGGCCTCACCAGTACTCTGAAGAGAGACAACAACCCTCCCTTCCTCTACAAAAGCAAACCAGTTTTTACTCTGTCCCTGTGTTTGTCACCCGAAGGGGCTCTGAAATCATACCTCCGTGAGCTCCCCGAGCCACTGATGACCACTGAACTTTATGATGAATGGATTCAGGCCTCCAAGTGAGTTTCTATTTTCTTATTTAATGCATTTTTGTGTGCAATTATACTATTGGCAGGGGTTCTTAACTGACATTAATTAAGAAATTAAGCAACAGTAATCCATAATGATTTGTTATTTCCCCAGCATTCAAGATATGGACAAGAGACTACAAGCATTACTGGCAGCGTGTGAAAAACTCCCCACAGACAATGCAAACAATTTCAGGTCAATTGCTTTCCCTCATTTTCTGTCCTATCATTTGTGCATGTTCCCATGTGTCCAAGAAAAAAAGCATTATAAGATGCCATTGCAGGAAAGATGTGTCTCTGATGCAAATTAGCCAAAAACCAGGCCAAGACAATATCATCCAATTGCAAAACGATCAGTTTCATCCACGCAGTTTCAGTGCAATTAATCCACCTACAGGCGAGAAAAGTAAAGGCAGCAGCAGATTTGAAATGCAGACATTCAGATGTCACCACCTGCAGTCAGCTAAATGAATTGCTTTTGCAATATTGATACTTGTGCAACCTGCAGGAATAACTTTTACAGCTGTAGTAATCATTGTCTGCAAGTGTCAACTATCAAAATTGCAGCAACTATTATTGTCTGTAGAAGATCAGCATGTCTACATATGCAGGTTTAAACTGAGTAAAAATAGAGTAGCAACAGGTCGTACAGGTGTGTACAGCTATAATGACGATGTGGGAAAATAGCAATTAATCATGGCAATCATTACCTAGCGTTAGTAGATGTGTGTAGCTTAACAAGATGTCTGACAAACAGGAATGAGTGAAGTATAAATTGTTTTTAAGATGCACTCCTTTATTTAAATCCCACAGATATCTAATCAAATTCTTAGCCAAGCTAAGTGACTACCAAGATGAAAACAAGATGACTCCCGGTAATATGGCGATTGTTCTTGGCCCTAACTTGCTTTGGACACACACTGAACCGTATGTATTTTAACAAAACTATTTTACATGTATGAAATTAGTTTAGGATTATAGTGTAGTTCAATTTGTTCTCTTCTTTCCAGAAACATGACAGAGATGATGACCACCCTGTCCCTACAGATTGTTGGCATCATTGAGCCCATTATCCAGCATGCTGACTGGTTCTTCCCTGGAGGTGGGGATCACATACTATGTATGTAATATTGTAGTCAGGCTAGGCACCATAGCTATTTTTATTGATCCTGAATCATTGTATAATGGGATTTAAAAAACATATATGACCCACCATTTTAATGACCCAGTTTTATTCAAATTAACATATCAAAGTAAGTCAGAACAATTAGTGAAACCCTAATTTTGTATGTATACTTATATTAATTACTTATTATATATTGTGATATCAACATACTAAGAAGTATTTTTTCCTTTGCTCAGCCCTGTATCAATATGGTGATACCTGTCATTGTCCTTAATAATTCAAAAAAAACAACACATGAACAACACCTACACCAAAATATACCATACAGCCATACAACAAACCAGCTGGACCGCAACTTTAACATACATAAAGCATGATAACTGTTCATTTGTGCTGTACACATGATGATATCTGAGCATGATGTGTTTGAAGCTGCATCATGTAACGCTTACCCACACTTAAGGCAGCAGTTTGTGCTGTTTGCACGCTACAATGGATCCCTTCCTGTTTGCACAAGTCTCATATACAGTATGGATTTAAAATAAGATGTACAATAGCAGTTTTTTTAGGTATATTATATTTCAGATTTTACTGTCCGTATTAGTAAATATTGTGTTACTGGGTAGAGTAAAATCGTGCAATGAAGCACAACGTTACTCTCTCTGAAATAAGCATTACATTATAGACCACTGTACAGTAATAGTGTATTTGTTACACAGATAAAATCAGGTTTTTATCTGTTTTAGGTAGCTACTGTAACTCCCACTCTTAAAAGTGGTAGACTCCACACAGACCAACACATACGCACACAAACAGCACTGTACATGAACTACTACTGTAACATCATTATACTGTATGCTGATGGTGTGTCTGCTCCTTTCTCAGAGATTGAATTCAACTTGACAGGCAGCTACGGCAGCCCGATCCACACCAACCACAACTCCAACTACAGCTCCATGCCCTCACCAGACATGGACCAATCTGATCGCAAGCAGCAGCACGACCAGAGCCGACGCCCACTGAGCGTCGCCACTGACAACATGATGCTGGAGTTTTACAAGAAGGATGGGTATGACGCCAAGTGCCTCCTTTTGCTGCCCACATCTCACTCTCTCACTCTCTTTCCTCTCGTTCCACCCACGCCTCCTCCCAGGCATCTGATAGTTAATTCTTATATTTGAGGCAGGCAGTAAATGCACATTAAAAATCAGTTTACGAGTCCTGTAACCTAAAGTTTTCACTCTAGATCCCCCTATAGACCACAGAGAGGTGAGGATTGTACACTATATCTCACCTGTCAATAATTCCAGCACATACAACCCCTATTATCAGGATTCATCAGGAAAAGTGAAGTCTGAAAACTAGTCTCATTTGAATACATGGGGCTGAATTGCCTTGAGTGGCATTGTTACTATGGCAACGGGTCTCTGATGAAGGGCTGCTGGTTACCTCTTTTTTTTCTCAGGAAATATTTCTCAAGTGCTATCTTCCCATCCTCCCACACCCAGCTCTTCCTTCACAGTCTGGCTAGCACGTCACCTGGCCTGAGTCACTCATCCAGCTGGTGGAAAATCACTGGCAGAATTAGAACCAATGCCTTCCCAAAAATACCCCTGTCAAATTAAGGAAAAAAGCTGTAATATTATAGGAAACAATCAAAATATAGGGATAGAAAATAGCTTCCATTTTTTTTTTTGAGTAATTAGCAGTATAGGATAGAGCATCTGCTCTGTCTGTGTGTTTGTTTTGATTAGAAAATAAAGCCTTAAATCAGCACTCAGTAGATAATGCAGGTTCGTAATGTGGCCTGATATCCTCTCACCTCTGGAACGTAACTTCTGCTCATCCCTGCAACTGTGGATTTCATCTGCCCATTTGTGGTTTAAGTTTGGTGTTGTGAACCATGTCTGCATTACTTCTGACCTCATATCCCTTTTGCCTCTCTTCCCCCTACTAACGCAGCATTAGGAAGATACAAAGGTACCGTATCATGCCTTTTTCCCCACTTCTTTCCTTACCACCCCCCACTCACCTCTTTCATCATTATCATAAATGACTCTGGATATGTGTTTGTCTCCAGTATGGGCGTCCGGGTTATGGATACTTCCTGGGTGTCTCGTAAGGGTTCAACTACGCTGGCGCGCAAGACCTCCTCCACCCCTCCAGGCATGCAAGGCCCCGGCTCCCCGGCAGACACTCTCATCCCCGAGCAGCCTGGAGAGCTCGCCATCTCCCCGTCCGCGACACCGCCACCTGGAGAAAGGGTTTGGTAAGTCAGTGGAGATGCTGTTCCCCTCTTCCTCACGCATCCACTCCTGTTCACTCCTTGTCATCACCGTCACCATCACCATCATTATCATCATCAACTTTCTCAGCTATGTGTGATCCAGATCGTTGGCTGTTTTAATCATATTGCCATTAATTTGCAACACCTCCATGTTCTTTTTAGTGCATCTCTGTCTACACTTTCATGTCTGATTCTGTTGTTATTGTAATGATGTCTCACTCTCCACATTTCTTCAGTTCTCCCTGTGGTTTGTCAGGTTGATGTCTTTGTAGGTAAAATTTATTTAGGATAATGACATTTTTTAACTGTAACTCTGAAGGGTTTTAGTCCAGATACTGTATGGAAGTTTTGTTTCTGTACATGGCACTAAGCTTTAATCTGCAAGTCCTTTGCGAGCATGCTAATATTTCCAATATCCCATTGTTGTGGCTTGGCTTTCTCAGCTTTGGTCGTTAATTATTTCCTTTTCTGTTGACACTCACCCTGCCTGTGTGGCAGACAAGAGATAATATGGTCCTGCTTTGGCTGGCTTTCCTCTCCTCTCCTGTGGCTCTTTCAGCCGATGAAAGGGTTTTGTGTCTGTTTCACACTGCCCTGGGCTGACTGCAGGACCTGCAATGCAAACAAGTCATATACTGTAGGATAAGGGCAGATAGGGTTTCCATATGCAGTAGAGAGGAGATATTCAGTCATCAGATCAACTTGATAAAATTGTAAGCTGCAGACCAGCACTTTGGCTCCAGAGACAGATCCTCACAGCTCCATGCAGTGAGCAGACACAAGGTGATCACAGAGGGAGTCCTACACTGTATTATTTTCCTTTGGCAATACAACTTTCTTTTCCTTTGCTGTTTCTTTGTGCTTGTCTTTGTATTTGCACTAAGCTGACTGTGTGCTAAGCTTGGTGCCCACCACCCACCCTAAAATGCAACTTTTTTTCTTCTGTTTTTGGCTACGGACCAACTAACACACTAACACCCTAATCATCAAAACAGCTTATCGTATATCGCTCCAATGCGTCTCCTTGTTCAATCACTAGAGCTGTTTCTTTTGTGCTGTCTATTCTCTTAATATCTACAGCTCAGACAACGTGTCGCCCAATCGGCCGGACACCTCTCATGCCCATCCACCCCCAGGGGAGGACCGGCCACCCCCCCCTTACCCCATCTCCTCGTGCTACACTGCCCCCCACCTCTTCTATCCCAAACCCCCACCCTGCGCTCGCCCTGTGGCACCGGGTCCAGAGTCCCAGCCTCCCGCCTCCCCCCCGCCCCCACTGCGCTGGTCTGGCTTCACTCCCCCTGCCCCGCCCCCTTCCTCCTCTTCTTCTTCCTCCTCCTCGTCACTAGACATCAATTCGAACCCCAAACCCAGCTGTCTGCATTTCACCAAGCACAGCCCGCCTGGTGACATGGTGAATGTTCCCCCACCAGACACTAATGCTTCACCACTCTACATCAAAACCCCCTTGGTACTAACCCGCCATGACCAGTCCATTGGCAACCCCCCTAGCCTCCCTTCGTCCGCGCCCCCGCCGTGGGCTGCCTGTCCATGTGCCAGAGAGAGAGGACCCCCCAGACTGACTAGGTAAATACAACACACCCATGGCCACGATGGATGCATCACAGAGTGGCATATGTATCTCTCCTCTCCTCTAGCTTGCTGGCTTATATTTGCTTTTTTTCTTTTTTTCCTTCTTTCTTTTTCTTTCCTTTAAATTACATACCTCAGATTTTGTAACATTCAGGTTGTCCAGGGGTGCCTCTAATGAGGTTGCCTAGCAACAAAGGATGTTACTGGTTTATACAGCGTTCGGTTTCATGCTGGTTTTGAGTAGACGATAAATACATGGACAATGCTGCATATGGCTATTCAAAAGCATATGAATGTATTTATTCTACAGTTTGCAGCATTTTCTTTACTAACCAGCAGACGAAAAGATCTGTTTTTTTAAGAAAGTAAAGATGTTAAGGTGTCCTTGTAAGCTACAATATAGAATATCTTCATAAAGTATAAGCATCTTTTTAGCTTGACGGCCCAAAGTGCTGAGTTTGTATAGAGTGACTGTGGCAGTTTCCTGACTCATATGTCTGTGGTGTTACAACCACACAGGACAGCGTGAATCACTACAGCAAATCTTTGTCAACGATAAGAACAAGCTCGCTGGCTAACTCTTATTCTTGTGATTTGGTAGCTCCATGACTTCCCATTAAGATGAATTATTTTTTGGGAAAGACGGCTCACAGTTATTGCAGGAGATAGCAGTTAATAATATGTCATATAATCCAAAATGAGACTACCATACTGCAGTATTGATGCTCTCTGTGGGTGTGTGTTTATTGGAATTTCTCACATTAATAACATATGCTTACAGTAAGAACAGAACACATTACGTCTATGATTATTGTTTTTTTTTAATTAAAAAGCAGTGAGAGAAAAATATACAGTATATCAAATGTTATTCCCATTACTGATATCTTACCTGGATCAACGAAAGTAAATTTTCAGGATAATTGCCTGACATTCAGCGTGTGGCTCAAGTGTCGGAGCTCCCTCACCTTCCACTCTCTGTGTGTTGTCGTTCTCAAACTCCATTGACATCGGGAAATGTAAGGTTTTGAAGTAAATTTGGATCGTGCAACAAGGCAGGCCTGCTTGGTTCTTTCGGTGAATGATTGTGAAGATTTACAAAGAATATGTTTACAACATTTACTATCTAACTGGGATGTTTTTGGACCGATTGATGGGGAATGGAACCCACAACCCAGAGCATTTTTTTTCTCCTATCCCAGAATGTATGTGTGGTGTAGCCAGACCTTCTCCGCAGTGCTATGGAGATAGGTCTGGCAATGTGAGACTACTCATGTCTTTAAAACAATTTCCACTAGTCTAGTAAGATAATAAAGGTGGGTCCTTGATTAAGTGCATTGGTTGGTCTAGGATTAAAATAGGTTTAGATTTAGTTGCTCATATCTTGTTACATGCTGCATCTTTACTCTATTTTCTGTGCATTTCATGTGTTTGTCGCTTTATACAAATATGTACACCTTTTGTTCAGCTCAGTGGTATTTGGGCCATGTGAAATCTTGTGAGTCCAGTTAAGATCCCAGGATGGGCTGTAGAGTCTCTCAACATCATTTTTTTAAATAATTATAAGCTCCTGTATCTACAGAGAGGAAAGTAATATACATTTCAGATTGTATAGAATGCAGAATACAACACTACAACAAATTGATCCAATTTTGTTCTGAAAAGCATGCATGGAAGCTTTTTTTACCTCTGTTTTTTGTTCTATTAAAAACTGAAATGTGTTCCATCTGGATAGTGGTGAAATACTGATTGAGTTTGTCAGGCAGGACATGCACAATACCATCTAACTTCATTATTTGAGTAAAAATAAATTACATTCAGAACCCCTGATTGGTCAATGACATTATTATCAACGAAAAAGACAAAAACTTCACAAATGCAAAACAAAATACTCCGTCATCTTTGATATCTTACTTGTGTGCACCATTTGTGTGTTAAATAAGGGGTTTTAGAAAAATATGTGACACAGTTTGCCTTGCTTAGTAATATTGTTAACACTGTAAACATAGTGAAACACTCATAAGTGATGATGATGATGATGATGGTGGTGGTGGTGGTAGTGGCTGTTGTGGCACTGAGGTAATGTACATGAGGTATACTGACAGTTCAAACTGGCCCTCATTTATCAATCTAATGTAGAAACCAGCACAGATATGAACGCAGAAATCATTTTACGACAGGCTTCACATGTGATTCATGAAACGTTCGTATCGCACCAATCGGAGCGTAAGAATGGTTGTACATTGACAAATGCAGCGGCTGGAAACAATCGTTATTTAAATGTCACGCCCCAATATATTCTCCATTTTGAGGCCTCGCCCCTAAAATTTACAACATGGCGAGACGTAATCCAGCTAAGAAGCGGGCACTTTTCAGAGGTGGATATTGAAACCCTGACATCTCAGGTTCATTACTACTACTAACGTGTACTATTTGGCAGCCTGAAAACTGGTATTAAAGGCTGTAGAAAGAATGTGGAATGGAAAGAGATCACTGATGCGGTCAACAGTGTTGCCGTGGTAAATCGGACTCCAGCTGAAGTTTATTTAATTTATACAACCTTGACATATGTATGCTACATACAGGTTTATATTGCAATCTCTTTGGCCTAAATGTAGGTCTACCAATATTTAAATAAACACACAGTATCAGAGTTTATGCAGTGTCTTTTATTTTTCGTGTTTTTTAATGAGTCAGAGCCAGACAAAAAGTTTCCTGTATTGAATATCATTGCCAAACACAACACTATACCTTTTAAAAGCGAGGAATAATATCCTGTCTCCTTCATTTAGCCCCAGTTGGGGCTGTGCTTGACACTGCTCTCTGGGCATCGGGTCATCTGGCTCCATCACTACATTTATAGCACCCTGTTTTCCTGCACGATGTTGTGCAGAACCCCACAGGCTAAAACAATGTTGCAGACTTTTTACCGGTGCACAGAGGTCTTCTACTGTAAAAGAGCCAGATCTGCCATTGCCGATAAGTGATCAACTGATAGCCTCCGCTCACGTCCATATTGATAAATGCCGAGCTTTGCATGGAGATGACCGTACGCCGGTTTTACACTTGCTTTCTGTTGTACGTTTGTTTCGTAAACGAGGGCCACTGTGTCTGATACTATTCACATACTAATGTCTTCCTGTCTTTTTCAGTTCATTGAAGAGTAAAGAGCTCTCACCTGTAACCGGACACAAACCCATCCAGGTGGCAGGTCCAACAGTCCCTCCCAGCTGTAGTCCTCAGAGCAGTAGCCAGTCCCCCCACTCCACAGAGCACAGTCCACACACCCTGCGCCAAGGTCAGCACCTCTCTCAATCTGAGCTTACATTGGCTTTCTTCAGTTTAAGAGGATGTATTTCCATTCATAACAGGAGACTAATGTGACTGTGTTGTGTGTTTCAAGGTTCCAAGAAGTTGGCCCCTGTGCCTCCCAAGGTCCCTTACAGCCAGTCTTGCGGGA
This sequence comes from Perca flavescens, assembly GCF_004354835.1. Taxonomy (NCBI): domain Eukaryota; kingdom Metazoa; phylum Chordata; class Actinopteri; order Perciformes; family Percidae; genus Perca; species Perca flavescens. The sequence goes on from NC_041345.1 coordinate 14,092,260, forward strand.
TGTCCGACCAGTCCACAGGTCAGCCGTCACCGGTCAGCCTGTCCCCCACACCTCCTAGCACCCCCTCCCCTTATGGACTGGCCTGCCCTCCAGGGCAAGTGCCCCCATCATCCCCTGGGCAGACCCCATTGGGAGCACCTCACTCTCTTTCGTCTCCACCCTCCCTGACTGGAACGCTCACCAAGTCGCGGTCCGCCCCTAAGCCCAGGCAGAGACCCAGTCTGCCCCCTCCTCAGCCACCCACAGCCCCTCCGGGGTTTACCGGCATGGCCATGGCCCCAATTCCCCAGCCCCTCGAGCAGGGCCTCCTGGATGGACTGTCTCCCGGGGAGAGCATGTCTACAGGTAAACATCAGCCCTTGGCAACATCCCCTCCGCCACCACAGGTGGGGCTACAGAGGCCCTCTCTCAGACTTGCTGTGGCTCTGTCCAATGGAGACGGTGGACGAGTGTAGGACTCTGTAGGACCTGTCACTGTAGATATAAAAAATACCTTTCCCCTTTATTGACTGTTCCCAAACGAATGTCTGAATGAATAAAAGTTGCCTTTTAGACACAGATGCCTGAGAATGATATAAATATTAGCATTTTTGTGCTACTGTAGTGAGCAAATCTCCTTGACCTATGTATTCATTGCTTGTGTTATGTGATGATGTTTCTGGGTAATGTGTGGAAACATCAGAGAAGCATAGCTCGTCCTGCTTGTATGGAAGTTGCCATTAGATTCATCATGTGCTCTCTGTTTATCTGTGTTACCCAGACCCTCACTTGGCAGAGGTAGGTCAGAGGCTTACACACCAGTCCAGTCTCTCTTACTGTGTAGCAGGTGTGGAAACCTAGCCAGACAAACCCCACACATATCTACAGTATGATGTTCTGATGATGAGGTGTTCTGTCATTATATACCAATCATTCTGTCACTTTGCTATATTTATCATTCTCTCTCCCCCTGCTACTATTGTGTACCTTGCAGCTGTGTGAGGCCAGGGATTCAGTGTGGGCTAAGTGTGAGGGGGACTTTTAGGGTAAGCCAGACCGTCCCCACCCCATGCGCTCCATCTCACTGCCTGGCCTCGTGCTGTGGCTGCCTCTGGGGTCTCCTGCAGCCTGCATCAAATATACCTACCTGTTAGCTATCAATCAGAAAATGTTGCCTATTTCCTCTTAGCAGGTTGGCATTATTGACTCTTTGCATGGTGTTGTAGTTCAACCGATAATGCATGGCTTAAGGACTTCCCAGAGTGCACCACACTGCGCTCACATTGCAGACGCCGTCGCTTACAAAGGTCCATCTTAAAGCCCCTCTCCTTTCGTTCCCCATTCCCAGCCCTATGCCAGCAGACATCCCTCTCTAACGCGCCTGCCACCGGTATTGGGGGGCCACAGGTAACCCCCACTCCTCCTTTGGCAGGTTCACCGCTTTTTATAACCTCTGCTCTCTCTTACTACACTGCCACGCTCCATCTCATTATTACACAGGAGTAGCTATCAGTCTCTGCTTGGACGTGCTGCTTTTTAGTAAATGCAGCAGCACATTAGAATATATTCAGAGTAAATACTGCATCTGGTCCTCATGGGATTTCCATCGTTACTTTAAACCCACTTGGTGTCTTGGTGCCATTTTTTTCCACAGAGTTCCACACACATCTTGTTGCCTCTGTGTTGGTTTACCTGGCCATTGTTGTAAACATGTACAGTAATGTGTCATTGTGCAGTCATTTTGACCTGTTATTGTATTTTATCTGACAAAATATCTGTTGTTGTCTCAAAAGACACAAAAAGCTGTGACATACCGCACTTGTCGCTTGTTCAAGTGTGACTAGCAACACCCTGAAAACATCCCTGTGTAGAATGTGAAGCACATGTAATCTACTGATTACGTCAGCCAGGACAGACATCATATGCCACTTACAATGAGTTCAGACTCAAAAAGATTAATATTATTTCTGCTCTCTTCCGTTTTTTACACCTCATAATCATCGCCATCATCATATGCCCTCTTCTCCTCCTCCTCTTGTTCATTATCACCATTTCCACCATTCTGCTCATCATACTCACCTCTCCCATCATGCTCACCATTAGATATCTTCAATTATGAAATCCCCTCCATCAATGTCAATCTGGACTGCCTCATCGATGAGTTCAGCGGTGCCCCTTGCAGGAAGTCCGTGGCAGTGACAGAGTCTCCAGAGGGGGATGCTGTGCCTGAGGAGGAGCCACAGAGCACCACTCTATGACCTATGACCCTAAGGCATCACAGCTTACAAGCACCCCTGTGGCCGTATATACTCTTAACTGTCGCCACCATGGCCTGATGGAAAAACCATTTGGCCTCACCAATGCCCACCTGAAATCAGAACTCGAACACATCTGCTACAGGCTGCAAAGAAACTCATCTCTTACAATTGCTCGCTAGTACATAAATGTGACTACTACACAAAAAAAGACACCAAAATGCCATAGGAGGACAGTTGCCTTTAGGAGAAAAGACTGGAATATAGATGAGTATTACATTCAAAGTTCTTTTTCTTTAATGCTTTGCTTTGTTCATCTTTGTTTGATGCAGTGGTCTGTATTTCTGTGAGTTTTTCAATTTTTATTTTTGCCTTATTAGGACATGCAATCAAATTGCAATATAATATTCACAAGTTGTACAACTTTTGGTAGGGGAAACTCAGAGCCTGACATGGTTAAGAGCAAAGCCCATCCTCAGGGTGAAATAGAGAGACAGAGAGTAGTCTTGTTATTTTGCTCACAGGGTATTCAAGCGTTGTGCACATTAGGAAAATGCTGAGCCGTAGAGACGTTTTGCATGCAGGATGAAACGTTTAATGCAGTTTACTTCTTATTGTCACACACAGTCTTTACTTCCTCTCTTCTATCACATATTACAACTGTAGTTCTTTATCTGACATTAACCTTCATAAAGGTAAGCTCACTTTAACTCACTTTATACCAGCACAGAATGAGAAGAATGTTACTGTAAATTCTTTCTTTTTTTTTTGCAAATGCACCACGATGTGTTTGCATGACATGCCAATATGAACAAACTGCTTTGGATCAAGGGCCTCAGAAAGGCAGTGTTTTATTTTGTGTGAGTGTCTGTTGTTGTTGTCAGTGATGAGTAAATTTAGACCACCCACGTGCTGTTACAGTTTGATGATAATGGATGAATGACTACACTGCCTTTAGGTTCGTATGATTCTCTCTCTCTTAATCTTGTTTCAAGTGCTTCAGGTTCAGTAACCTTTGACCCCCTAGTGTAAATACAAAGACTGTACATACATTTATGTATATAAATCTGAGAGGAAAAGTATATGTAAAATGCATATCTTGAATATATATATATATATATATATAATAATAATAATATATGTGCTGATATTTATCATGTGTAGAAAATGTAATGATTAAAAGATTGCTGTTATTTTTGTCCCTGCACACAATGAACAGGTTTACTGTCGATTCATAATGTTTCACCAGATAACAATGATGCTGCAGCAGAAATGCAGAATGTTATTTCTGCTAAAAATCAATTGTGGGTTTTCTAATTCTGTCTCCTGAGCTTTGACTTCTGTTTTCTTCTTTTTTTCTTTTAATCAGTTATTTAATAGATTCCTGTGTAAATAATTTGATTACTTTTAGCACACTCTGACCAGTTAATTAATTCATAATAAGGATAAATGTAGTCCTAAGCCTATATTGTTGGACTGACAAATATATGTACTCGTTCAATTAGAAAAGCAGATGTCAAATTTGGCACAAAGTTAACAATGAGTGTGTACTGTGTTGTTATTCTCACCACAGACAATTAATCAGAGGTTTTTCAAGTTCACCAGAGAGCAGATGCTGCAGTGTCACTTTTTTAATTCCATATAAAAATGTCTTAGGACTATAATTTTGTCAATAAAAGTGCAATTACAGTGTTTACTGATCCACCTCAGTCCAAAAAAATGGTCAAAGTCACCCTTACCAAACCTACAGAAAAAAAGCCATTCATTTTATTGCGAAGCAATTCATTTCTTTTCCAGTTTGTTTGATGTGTGAGTTTACGTTTGACTAAATTAATTCTGGATCAACCTTTCTACAAAAGGGATCTATGGTATGCCTCAGTGTGTGTTCTCAGTGGACTATGTTTATGAAGATTTTGGTGATGTTGATAATTATATTGATAGTTGTGGTGATTATATGACAGCAATTGCAAGTGCCCTCACTCTGGTTGTTATTTTGGAACTATAGGCATAATTAATGTGTAATAGAGGTTTTATTTTCTGTGCTGGATCCATACATTTATACGAGGAGGCAGGGGTATATCTCTCTGTGTGCAGACTGAATGTGACTCAAATTTCAGTAGGCTACCTGATTTTGTAATACCTAACAGGCAAATGAGAGCTTGTATTTGGATGAAGGTTAGTTAGGGCCTGTTAGCATGTATTATTATCATTGCAGGGCAGTATTACTGTATTGCTTTTGTGAATCACAACTGGAACTTACAGCCACCTAAAAGCATGCATTCATATTCATTCTAGGTGTGATTATTATGCTGCTTAAAAGAAGTAAAAAAAACTCTGTACCCTCCCCCAAAGTATAATTTCATCACATATAATTTATTCCAGTAAATTAACTTTACAACAATTTTCATTAGCGTATTCATTTACCAAATGTTACACTGTTACATAGTTTTATCAATCATTTTAACTGTAGACCTACATTTTCTAACTCAGCTCACCATCAAGTATGTTGGTCTAAAGTAAAGCTCAATTTGTTTACATTTTGTGGGGGGGATTTTAAATGAAAAAAAGGAAAATCTGAAAAAGTGTGATGCATGCGCTTAGATAGTCTTTTGATAATCCACGTTTTGTGTCAATCACTGTCTTTTTAGGGATTCTAAGAGGGGTAAGATGTGGACTCAGAATGAGAATGTGGATCACAATAAATAGTCCTTTGTTGGGTATTGAGCAATACGTTAGAGGAGTGGATGTTGCCTGTGGATGTACTGCCTCCTTCTGCTTTCACTAGTGTACAAATAAGATCTGCCGCTTGTCAAGCCCACCATGCCCAGCCCTTCCTCCTCTGCTTAGCATATCAAGTGGAACACAGTGTGTACTGTGAAGCCTACCTGCAATCCTTATCAGAATGTCAGAAATAAATATATATTAAACTCTACATTTTTAATAATCTCGCCTGGTTCATGTGGGTTTTATTTCAGTGTTTTTTCTGGAAAAAAATATCTGTTTTAAATTGTACAGTAATTGTTGTCCATTTGACTCCTGATGACTGAACTATTATGGTGACTGAACTATTAGGTGCTTATGAGAGTAATTCTGTTCTAACTATTGCTGATAATGCTTCTGTACTTTTAGGATTTTTAATCCTGCCATAGGAATGTGTTCAACAGTGTGAGCATAGTGCTGGAGAAAGCAGTTGGTTCTTTGAGCAATTTTCTCCCCATCATAATAATGACCTGAATAAATTGCTCTTATTATAATTTTTTCGCCTATTATCTCTTTGCAGTGGAATGTGTGTCCTTTCCGCATTTACAACTTTTTAGTTGTCGTGTGTTGGATTTAGGTCCATCAACTGATATGTGAGCCAACAACAAGAATAAAAAGTCTAAATCATCAAATGAAACATATCCTTATTATTGTCGTCCCACTCTCTGAGAAACTGGGCATAGCTGAAAAACAGAGGCCTCTTCGGGTGTGAAACCTGTAGGACCGGCCTAGCAGGATGCTTGAGGGATTTCTGTGAAGAAACTGGGAGTGTACACGTTTGTTAAGATGGTGACGATACTGACACAGCTCATTTGTCTTTCATTTGTTGAAAACTCTTTGTTTAAGTAATTAAGTAATTAACAAGAATCTTTTTTCTAACAAATCAGTTGCCATATTATCTTGTTTTTAGTTTTTACTTAACTTCCGTATTGTTTTCTTATTTTTGCCAAAATGAACCCGTGTCTCTGTGCTCCATCTCAATCTGGATTCTTAAGAGTGGTAATCTAATGCCACAGTGCAACAGTGTATCTCCTTACAGCAACCAGTCAGGCACAGCTCATCTCTACCTGCTCTCCTTCAGAATGCCATGGGTGCATCAATTATTTCTTACTAAAAGTTTTAAAGGTGGCTCTGTTTACACCGTCTTTATGCACACTACGAGGGGAGCCAGTCACAGGATGTTACTGAGGGGTCCAAAAAAACCACTAACTCCCTCCATTTCCCACTTGATCAGCATGAATGTTTAAAATGGAAATTGTGTTTTTTTTTTTAAATGTCTGACATCTTTCCTTGTGATGTAAGGATGAGAGAAAGTCTGTCAACATGATACCCTGACTGTTTTAAGAGGGTGTTTATTATCACACTCAATGAGCCAAGCTCTTGCTGTGAAAATGTAACCCCTTATTTTTCTTTTGAGCACATAATGCAGACACAGGAAAGAATCCTTAAAGTGGGATAGATGTAGCTCTGCAGTTTACAGTTTTTTTTCCCCCGCTGCTTGGAAACAGTGTTTCCAACAACAGAGTAACACAACAATGACTTGAGCTGCTTTAACAACAATGAGATTAAGTAGGCCTGGTTAATTGGTTTTTATTGCATTTTTGTCTGCCAAACTCTTTTATTTATTGTTTGAAATTATAATTTCAAAAGTCCACTCTTGTTGGATTTACAAACTTTTGGGTGTGCTTTGAAATTGTCATGTTTCCTTTTCATAAAACAGTAGAACATGCCACAGACAGGGATGCAAAACAAAGGACTAAACTGTCAAGGCTTTAACCTTTACTTTACTTAAGACTGTTGCTTGGTAATGCACATAAAGGACATGCACATGCCTAGGAAGGAACTTACAATACCTATCAGAGCCGGCCCGACGCATAAGCGAAGTAAGCGGCTGCTTAGGGCCCCGTGGCTACCAGAGGGCCCCCAAGAGCGCTTGAAATGTCTCACAATTGAGCTTATAACAGATTTAAAGATTAATTGCTGCTAATTGGTCCCACATTAGTCTTTAAATGCTTATTTGCACATTATGAGTGTTTAAACTAATATTTACAATATACACGTTGGATTAGTGCCAAGTACAGTGGCAAAACATTACAATGTGGAAAGTCCCCAAACCAAATCCTGCTTAGGGCCCCCAAAAGTCTTGGGCTGGCCCTGTACCTAATCACATCTTAAAACCATGTTTCAAACTGCCTTGTTTAACATATTGACTAAATTGTACATTTTCAGTTTATCGATTATTTACTAAAATGCATTAGATTATTTTTATCAGTGAGACAAATAAATTAATTCACAAATCGCATAGGCTAACTGGTATAAACTTAATTCCATGGATGGGACGATGTTTCCTATAATGTCACTTTATCATTTCCTATTGGCACTTCATAATCCACATCCACATCACTGGGCTATGCCAACAAAACCCAGGGTAAAGTTGCAGCCACCAGTGCCAGTATAGTAAATGCTGACAGCAAAACAAGCAGGCATCGTGCGGTTGTGCAAATCCTGCGCCTTCGCCTGCGCTGGGGTTGAACCACAGTCATCACGACACTGAGCGCATCGTCTTCAGCCATGGGTCGCCCCTGAGTGCTTATGATAAAGATCTGAGATGCGTTATGGCTGGGGCTAATCAACCTATGTCGACGAATTCCTTCAGACATTCCCCTAAAGCAGCGAGCAATACAATTAACTTCCCTCGGTAAACGGTCCGTGAAGTGGCGCCGTGCGCTCTGGAGCTGTCTCGGTGGCGGGAGAGGCACCTCCAGGGTCTGCACTTCATCTGGATCCTTGTCCGCCACGAGCGCTTCCTTTTGTTTCTCGATGAATGTAAGATGTCGGCAGATAGGACACACAATAGTGTCTCTGAGAGTGCTGCTGTTGATGCTGACCAGCGTTTTGACCAGACAGTCGTGGCAGAATATATGTCCGCAGCTCAGAGTCCTCTCTGTGCCCGACAGACACTCGTAGCACACTGGACACTCTCGCGCGTCCTCCTGGCTATCTTCCTTATGAAATGCCATTGAAGGAAAATCAGCCACTGCAACAAGAGGGTTGGAAAATTAAGACTAAAAGTCTATTGCTTTGTAAATGTAGTGTGAATCAGCGCATGACTTTTCTTCTTTCTTCTTTATCTTTGGCTGAGGGTGGAGGCGAGAGCTGCGCCTTGTAGAACAGGGCCTGCCACCTGTGACTGTAACTGCAGTGACTTCACTGATTGGGTCCTCTGAAGGCATTATCGTCAGTTCAAGTGGCCAAGCTGGTTCAAGTTTCAAGGTGCACTAGGCCTATATGCTTAGCCTGACATTCCTCAAATATTCATAAACCAGCACGTCTGACCTTTGGAGATATTTTTCAAATCTGCAGCTTCACAGGAATGCAAAACGCCATTCACTGGTTCTACCTGTATATTTGCTCAAATAAATTAATGACTCTTTTATTTGTGTCTATTTAAGTCACTCCTAATTAAAACGTTTCAAGATTGTAAAATGTCATTAGTAATGAAACTAGATTTTATAGATAGATAGATAGATAGATAGATAGATAGATAGATAGATAGATAGATAGATAGATAGATAGATAGATAGATAGATAGATAGATAGATAGATACTTTATTGATCCCCAAGGAGTAATTCAAGGTCCCAGTAGTACAGACATCATACACAACATTCACAAACAGGATGATAAAAAAGCAAATCCACATGAATAGCATGGACAATAAAAGAAAAAATAATATATATATATGTATATATATATATAGGCTATATATATATATATATAATTATAAAATATTGTAATAAGTTGAATTCAACTCACTAAAAGTCAAAGGTTCTTACCACAGCCCTGTTACTAACAACAATGTTATTAAACACAAATTATCTTAAAGTTGACTAAATTTAATCAAGTCTGATGTAGGCTAAATCAATGCTGACTGATAAAGTTGGTTAACCTCATTTTCTTTGCTTTTTCACACAGGCTGTACGCAATATTTAAAGTTGCAGATATACTATTATTATTGCCTGAGTTTGCTCAACTCAAAATACAAAGAAGTTCACAAAACTTACATAAATGTAACACAAACACATACAACAAATTGCCTCCAGTTTTCTTAGGCATGAGTAGGACTAAGAGATTTTAATATAACTTTAAATTTATCAGATGAATAATGTAGGCCTACTATAATTTGACATGGCGGCTCAGGAGCTTTAATCACAACATTGACAGTTCAATCCCTGTCTCACCCTGCATGTTAAAGAATCCTTGGGCAAGACACTCCTTAACTTGCTCCCAATGGCCAATGAATGCGTCTGTGAATGGATGAATGAGAGGGAAATTCTAAAGCACTTTGCCTGGTAAGGTAGAAAGGTGCTACATAAATGCAGTCCATTACCATAATATTAAGTGGGTTTTGGAACAGTGTCTGTTTGTGAGACAAAGATCTTAAATGGGAGCTATAGCTGTCTTTATTTATCCCTCAAGGGGAAATTCACAATTATATTATATTATATTATGTCAGATCATACACTGTATTTAAACAGGCCATATGTAATAAAACAAGTATAATAAAAGAATAATAAAAAAGTATTGTGACAACGAAGGTAGTTTAAGAAATTAATTCAGCATTTCACAGCTAATATTGGCCCCCAAAAAGACAGAGAAACAATAAAGAGAATATATCTCATGTTGTCTTGATGTTACCTGTCCCTGTGTGGTGGTTTCTGGCAACTATATGCCACCTTGTGGTCACTGTTGCGAAAACCATGTGGCAACAAATCTACAGTAAAAAAAAAAAAAAAAAAAAAAAAAAGGTGTGGCTGATTCTAGACCATCTATTTCTATAGCATGCCTTGCCCAGTTCTGACGTAACATGATTATGTCAGCACGTACGTATATGTCAGGACTTACGTTGGTTCCGGGAGACGCGTTGGCAATTTCCTAAACACAGCTGAGCTCAGTCACTTAGTATCATCCGAGGCCGGGGCAGGGAAGAGGTGTGCGTGTTTGTTGGATGTAACACCGGCTGGAAAGCGACCTCTTGAAACAGAAGATAGCTGGACACCGATTTGACATGAGCAGGTAACAAATTTAACCGTCAAAATATTCCGTTTTAATTTGTTTAATGTCTGACCTGTATCGAACTGTCGTGTTCTGCCGCGGCTTCTGTGTGATTAACGTTACCGAGATGACAGCTCGAGCTCGGTTTAAACGTTGAGCGGTTCTCGTTTTGATTTGTGCTTTGTATGCCATTCATTTTCACTTTTTGTATGTGGTATATTTTTTTCTTTCAACAGCAAAGCATAACGTTACTGTTTGGCACTAAGCTTTGTAACGTCACTGTCTGGTCAAACCACGCATCATATCCACTTGACGAAGGCAGCGTTTATTAGCTAACATACCTAGCTAGCTAGCTAACGTTAAATGACAACCTGCCTCTATTCCGTACATTTGGTCTGATAAATGTCAGTCTGTTTATTTTAAGGACTGATTTTATTTTTATTTAACATTATTTGTATGTAGTTACTTGTGAAGAATGTCAAATGTCAATTGTCATTTTCACACTAAAGCCTCCTTTTTGATGATCAATTTGATAGTATTTAGATTATTTTGAACCTCTAGCGTTTGCCTAGCAACATTGGCACGTCCTCCCACAGTTAAAACACACAAGGGACCAAAATATGGGCACAGGTCAGGGGAACACTACCATCACACCCTGTAAAGCTCTAGATCTGATTATTATTCACATTAGAGCAAACTAATATGATTACATACATATATTTGATTCACCCCTCTCATAGGCCCGATTATAAAAATGTGACCACATCAGTGTCAGCACGTGAATTCTTAGTAAGCACTTGGATGTAGAGACAAGTATGTGGGAAAGGAAACTCTCTCTCTTCACTACCTTCCCCTGTCTGTAATTTCCAGATGGCTCCACAGTAAGTGAAGTGCCACCATCTTTGCTGGCTATGAGCCCTGCTGCCCTGTCCTGGCATTGTTACAACAGACAAATAGATCAAGTGGTCAAGCTGACACAGCTCCAAAGGATGCTGAAATGAGAGATAACAGGAACTGTCATTTATTGTGGCAGAGTCTCAGCACTCGCCCCTAGGCATGGGCCAGTTAGCGTTGTCAAGGTATACCGTGGTTTGAAAATGTCACAGTATCAAAACCAGTAACATTTTCGGTCATACCGTTCCTAAGGTATGAGCTGTTTTATATGAGTGGTCAAAGACAGAAAGTGCAGTTTAGAAATCCCTCTCCCTGCCAGTGTGCAGTGTATTTAAAAATCAAATTGTTCAATGGAAAAAAAATAGCCTAGTTGTTTTTTACCCAGACATTTAAAAAAAAAAAAAAAAAATAGTGTTGTTCCCTGGAGATATTGGAAGGCTTGCCTTGGTCAATTACATGTTATGTCAGTAGCAGCTTGGCAACATGTCCCTCTCTTCACCCTCAGGGTATTTTGGTCTCCAGTTTCCTTAGTTTTTCCAAAGTAGTTTACTGACACATGAGGGGCCTGTAGCAAATAAATTGTTGATGACGCCATCTCAGAAGAATGTTCAAAGGGAAGAGCAGGCGGTCCTCCCTCTGAGTCTCTATTCCTCTCTGAGTCTAGACCATCTTGGCAAGGAAAATAACACACCCACCTCCTTACCTAAGCCCAAGACAAGCTAGTCTGGTCAAAATAACAATTGCCTTAAACTGTGGAGCATAGTTTGCCTGACCTTCAGTCAAGCTGAGGGGATTCCTGTGTTACATCCAACTGGTTGTCTGATCTATCTGCAGGAAATCCTTATAATCTCTGTTTGGATTATGAATATTCCTGGAGCTACAGTAGTGGGAGTGTTGGGGTGGGAGCAAACTGAACATGTACACAGCAGCTCCAGATGTGTTTAATCATTTCCTGAAACCTGCCTTGTTGGTCCACATAGATCACAGAGTGAGGCAAAGTTTATTAGCTTAACCAGAAAAGAGGAACAACCGTCTAGTAAAGTGTCATTTCTGCAAATGCAGCGGAAGATGAAAAACGTTAAACACTTAGTCAATACTTCAGAACTAACACACAGCTTTGATCTGTTTAGCCACACTTAATCAGCATGGATTGCCTTTAATGACTTAGTAATGCTGACATCACAAGTTGAGCTGTAAGGTTAGAAAATGAATAAGCACAAAGCACACTTCTACTAGGCACTGGACACGTCATTGAGGCTGTTCACAGTCATAGAAAGTCCTGCCATGTTCAGTCAGTTTGTGAAAACCCAGCTTCTAAATAATTGGATGAGTTTCCCATCAGAGGCTATAGTCAGTGATGTGTGAGTAACTAAGGATGACATGACCTCAGAACAGCAAGGTGACATGGCCAGGCCGATCTGGCTTTGTTTGTCACTTTCAAATAAAGAGAGATCTGTTTTTTATCTTCCCCAGTGAGGAATGATTTTTTTTTTTAATCTTGATGTTTTTTTTTTCAGCACGGACAGGAAAATAATGCACTGCATGATTCTACATGCCAAAGGATGCAAATAGTGAAAGTGTTTTACCATGTTTGAGCAATGTGTGCTCGTTTATTTTTTTCCCTATTCAATGCTTGTTCTACGTTTAACCTCATGAGCACTAGCCTTGCATCTTTTTCATATGTACTTTAAGCTAATGGAAACTGCTGTAAGGCTAATAAATAATCTCTTTAATCCTCAGGGTGCCCTGATATGGACAAAGAGATGATTCCCAAATTCACGTCAAAGGATGAGGAAGTTGATTACTGGAAGTCCCAAGCCCTCAAATATAAGAAAAGGTAGGCAGTGTGATTTACTTCTCATATGACATGAGATAACATCTGAGTTTCTATATACATGCAGCCTACATAATCTCTTCATCAGGGGTGCACGATTCAGAAAATCTCACGATTTGATATCGATTTCTTTTTTTTTTTTTTTTTTTTTTTAGGCTCACAATTCGATTCAAAATCGATTTTCGATTCAAAAAAGATTTTCAATTAAAAAAAAAAACGATTCACAGTATGTAAATTTAGTTACTTTCCCCATGTGATTGCAGTAGACATACAATTAAAAATAAATCAATCAATTATGAATTAAAATATGAATTGATTTTTGGAATTCTATTAAACGATTTTGAATCGGTAGAGCTTGAATCGCGATTCAATTTATGAATTGATTATTTTTCTTTACCTATGTTTTTAGATCATTCATGACAGACCGTACAGATGACTATTATTGGATCAGTGTTGTGCTCTCAGCTTTTTGGTGCATGGGGAGTATTACTGTTTGCCTACTAAGCAAAATTTTTTTGCAAATTCGGTTATGTAAAAATGTGTCATATTTTGTGGTCTGTCTTTCAAAAACGTTGAACCAAATAGCAGATGGCAGAAATCCCCCATATGAAAAACTCTGTTTAATAAGTTGTAGTCGTTCACTCTTGCATAATAGGCAGATGCTGTTATGCTGAATATGTAGTTTTGTCTGTAGTCTCGTCTCTGTTTAAAGTTTCAGCACAGAAAACCATGTTTAGCCATATAAGGCAAATGACAAGACAGGCTTTTTGAAATCCGTGCCCACAAAAAGCTGGGGCTTGCTCAGGAGGAAATGACTGCATCTTTTACTTCTTAAACAGAGACCACAGTCTATGTTCGGGTAGGCAGCAGAGGTGCTTGTGAGTGTTTTGTAAATCTTTGTTGAACTCTGTCTGTCTTTTCTATTTGTGGAGTTGGGGCCTCATCATACTCTCAAAGGAAGTGTAAACCTGCACAGAGAGGGTTAAAGTCCTGGTGGTTTTCTAAGAAATTCCTGCTGTGGGCACATAGGGGAAAAACTTCAAGCCATGGGGAAAAAAACAAAAACAACTCCCAAATATATAGTGGTTTGTCTCACACACGTTTTGGTGAATACATTTTCTCAAGATCACTTTTTCACATTGGCAGCATTCAGCGTTTATTAGTTACTTATTGAAAAGTTATCTCTCTGAAGGGATATTTTTAAACTTTACTTTTCCCATTTTGTTGAGACAAGTCTACTTGGACATTGTACAGTTTATAAGTATCACAAAAAGATGTAGTAATGTAAAATGCACTCGTATTTCCTGCATTCACACATTTAATGTGATTTAATGCTGTTCTACTGTACGTCACACATACGGAGTGCTGTTGGTCGTTTAAAGCGAGAGACACTGTCAGGGAAGTTGTAGGGCCCGGCATGCTGATGAAGCAGCCACTGTGGCGTTGGTATGTGTGGAACGACCCCGGCACAACAACTGTGAGGCCATTATCCCAGCACAAGTCAGCTGATCTCAGAACAGTGTTGACCACGGTGTCATCATGTGTGTGCACACCCTTGACCGTGTCCATTTAGATCACTTAAACTCAGCGATTACCTTCCGCTTTCACAACGAAATGTTTACTTAAATGAATCTACACGCGTCAGAACTACATTATGAGTGATGTGTGTTTTTTTTTTAGAATTCTCTACATGGGGGGTCAGCCCTGAACAGAGTGAACACACATCCTGTTTCTTAGCACATGTCCTCATCCTGTTTCTGTGCCCTCTCATTTTCTCTTTACCTCTGAACTTTAACCTCTCCCACAGCTGAGGACTCATGATAGCAGGCCTGTCTTTTTTTTTTTTTTTTCTGAGCTACTTCTAAACCATCTACTGTCACAGTTCAGCTGTCTCTTTAGAGCTGTATATTTAGAATGCTTAACTCTATAATGGTGAGCTGTGCACCGTTTCTTGTTTGGCAGAAGCAGGATTGAAGGTTAAAAATCTACAAATATCTGACTGGGCTTTTCATGCAGGTTTATTCCTGGCCATTGGAGATAAAGCTACTAGAACATGCCTGAGCCTGGCTCGTCATCTCACAGGACAAAAGCCAGCCAGTTTTCTAGAGCTCATGCCCGTGGCCATTCAGACAGTCAGCTGTACAGAATTGAATGGTGGACTGTGAACAGGGTAGCTGGTAACTGACAATGATTGTTTGTGTTTTCCCCACTGTGTCTGTGTGTGTGCCATCCAGTTGCTATGATGCCCAGGAGGAACTGCAGGAGTTCCAGGAAGGGAGCCGGGAGCTGGAAGCTGAGTTGGAGGCACAGCTTGGCCAGGCCGAACACCGCCTTCGAGACCTCCACATTGAAAACGAGAGACTGAAGAACGAGATGGCCAACCTCAAGGTAACTGGGCCTGGTCACTTGCCTTGTAGCTTATTTGGGGATTTGGCTTTGTTTTACGGTCTGTGGGTCAGGACACAAAGTAATTTGTGGTTACTTAAGAGGTTATCTGATCTCTGTTGGATCCTGAGGACAAGGTCCAATGTCTTTTTATGTTAGGTGTTAATAAGACATGCTCTTAGGTAATCCTCCAGCACTCCTTAATTGGATTGGGAGAAAATAGAAAATGGCAAGGATAAGTCTGGTTCTTAATCACTGAAGGCATGAACGGTAGTCAGATTTATTCAGTGTGCTCTCGTCTGGTGATCGTGTCCATAGTCAAACAAATAACTGTGTATACGTTCAGGAAATCACCGTGGCCACTGTACACAGAGCAGAAATGTATTGTGATTTTTCACATGGCCAAACATTTGAGCATGATTGCAGCAGCTAATGCTAAAAACAAACTGTGTGAATGAACCAGAGAGATCATGAATCATGCTTTCCTATATTTGTGCCTCTGGGACCACACTACAGACATGCTAACTGTACTGTAAGGTACCACAGGGCAAATAAGCCACAAGGCCTCCTCAGGGAACAAAGAGGCTCTTTGAAATGAAATGATGGGTGAAAGATCACCTTTACTTACTGTCTTGTGATTCACCAGGTTCTATTACCAACATTAGGGTTTAAAAAATATAAAAATGGTACTTTCCCACTGCATGCCTCAGCAAAAGGAAATTAAAGTGGATTTGTTTCCTGTAACAATAGGTCTGTTTGATGTCCTTGTTTCTCTACACACTTACTCCCAAGCTCTTTTCTCTAATTTACTCTATCCATCTCAATCAGGAGAAACTGGAGCATCAGTATGCCCAGAGCTACAAACAGGTTTCTATGCTAGAGGATGACCTGGGCCAGACACGCAGCATCAAGGAGCAGCTCCACAAATATGTCCGAGAGCTTGAGCAGGCCAACGATGACCTGGAGAGAGCCAAAAGGTCAGACTGTCACAGTACATTTTGGTCAATATGTGAATTGTTTTGGCAAGGATATGATGATAGATTTAGATTTTCTAGTGATTGGACCTACTTATAATTTTCATAAAATGTTTTAACAATTGTGCCCTTCATGTGTGCACAGGGCAACAATAGTGTCTCTTGAGGACTTTGAGGGCCGTTTAAACCAGGCCATTGAGAGAAATGCCTTCCTGGAAAGTGAGCTGGATGAGAAAGAGTCCCTTCTAGTATCTGTGCAGCGGCTGAAAGATGAAGCACGAGGTACAGACAAGAATCCATTCTGCCATTTTCCAGGCAATATGTCATCTGTGTAAGGGTCAGTGGAGGAGTATTTCACGAGTTTTACTCTGTCTTCTGCAGACCTGAGACAGGAGCTGGCAGTACGGGAGCGGACTACAGACAGGATGTCAGCACCCAGCTCACCCACCTCAGACATCGACAAGATGGATTCTGCAGTACAGGCTTCTTTATCCCTCCCAGCCACACCCGTAGTAAAGAGCATAGAGCACCCTTTCATCAGCTCAAAAGGTCAGGAATCATTAATCTCACTCTTTATTGCACACATGAAATGGGGAATTGAAATGTATGTCATTTATTGAAATGTATTCTGATATGGGTATGTGTCCTTGTGCAGCATTGACCAATGGCTGTGGCAACTCATCCCTCACTCCTTCTGCTAGAATCTCAGCTCTTAATATTGTTGGCGATCTCCTGAGGAAAGTTGGGGTAGGTGTTATTGCCTTTTTTAAAGTAAATATTTTGCTGATTTAAAACCAGCTCTGTGTCATGGCAGTGTTTGCAGAATGTTGTGTGGCTTCCCTCCGAAAACAAGAAACCATGCACTGTTCATCTTAACACACAAAGATAACACAAAGCTGGATTGATATCTGCAAGGTATCCCTTTTTAATTTTAACACATAACTACATGAATTATCTGAATAGGTTGCAGAACATTGAGGAGCAGTATGTCCTCAGCCAGAGGAGAAACAGAAAGATGTTGATGATCAGGCTAAATACAGATCGCATCTCTTGTTTTGTGACTAGGCTTTGGAGTCCAAAATCGCCGCCTGTAGGAAGTTTGCCAAAGACCAGGCAGCAAGAAAAAATTACTCCACAGACAATGGCAAACTCCTCAACAGCAATGCCACAAAGTTCTCTCACTCTCTACATACAACTTACTTTGACAAAACGTGAGTCTTTTAGCAAGTGGTTTTGTTCTTCTTCTCCTTGCTACTATTATACCTGCTTTTATGCACATTTGTTTTTGAAGTATGTATGTAAGTATAGTATGTATGTGTGCCCCTGTTTGCTAATATTGTACGTGTCCATGTGGCAACTGCAGGACTGTAAATGGATTGGACCCCAGTTCCTTGACGACATCCAGAGCCGTGTCTCCACCAGGCATGCTGCCTCTGAGTGTGTGAGGCATCACCACACCACCCAAACCTCTACTGAAGTGTGTGTGTGTGTGTGTGTGTGTGTGTGTGTGTGTGTGTGTGTGTGTGTGTGTGTGTGTGTGTGTGTGTGTGTGTGTGTGTGTGTGTGTGTGTGTGTGTGTGTGTGTGTGTGTGTGTGTGTGTGTGTGTGTCTTGAGTATACAATAAACTTGCCTCCAGTTTTCAGCTCTAAATGCATCTGTGAGTAGGTGCACAGTCATGTGTGCATTACGTTCCTACCACATACTTTGCATGTGCCTACAACTGTACTGTGCTCTCTAGATGTCAACTTTGAAGTGGCACCATAATATTCTTAGTTCCACTGTTCATCTGAAAACTACTATCCCTGACAAAAGGTCCTCAACAGACCACTGCTTCCTCTTAACCTTGTTTTCCTCCTGTATTTTCACTTAAATTGCACAGTTAAACTTATTTCAATTTAGAATGTATTATATTTTAAAGGGATGTGTTCATATGAATTAATTTATTTCACAGTATGCTTTAAAATGCAATATTTCCTATTTGCTATTTTCCTGCATGTGTGCATATGTAATGTGGGGTTGGAGAGTATGGTTGGACCCCATATTCATGACTGAAGTGAATGTTGATCGTTCAAAGCCATGTAGCCTCA
The DNA here is from genome assembly GCF_004354835.1 of Perca flavescens. Taxonomy (NCBI): domain Eukaryota; kingdom Metazoa; phylum Chordata; class Actinopteri; order Perciformes; family Percidae; genus Perca; species Perca flavescens. The sequence goes on from NC_041345.1 coordinate 14,110,482, forward strand.
GTGCAGTTGTTCCTCTTGTTACTGGCTACTTGCTGTAATTTGGAAGTGGTCACCATTTTAAAGCTGGCTCTGTCCTCTGAGGTTAAATCTGCACTTAAACAAACTACTCCTCACAGGTTTAGTGCTTCTCTGGACATCCATTGAGATTTCGAGGGAACAGTTTTTTGCCTTCTTTTTTATGTTTAATGTATAGATTTTATTTTTTATTTTTTTTCTTGGGACAGGCTCCTTTGACTTTCTCTGATATGGTGGCAATTATCCACAGTGGATTCGTAATATTTTTACGAATTTTTAATATATTTTCATCAACATTATTGACAATTCCGCAATATGTGCCAGACATACAGAGCAACTGAAAATACGATTCTCTCCGACCCAATATGAATTTGGCTTTATAAAACTCACACAAAAGAATACTCAAAGCAAAATAAAACTGACTCAAGGATCCTTTTTGAGACTGTCTGTTACCTTTTCCTGGTGTATGAATTAATGGTCCATTGTGGCCTTTATGTCATGCAGCATATTTGCTGATTATCGGTTATTGTGTGAACTTAATGTTAATTTGACTTAATTCTTGGATTTTTAGCAGGTTGGATATTGGCAATGCATTAATTTTACATGCCAGAAGTTTGTCTAAATTAATTTTGCCCACATATTTCTCCCTATCCTAGATCTTTGTGTCACCATCTTGAAGCATAATTTGAAGCCTTTAGCATTTTTTTTTTGGGATCATATGAGATGTCATTTTGGGCACTCTGAGCCGGTTACTGAAGCCTGTTCTACAGTCAGTGTATTTAAGGATGGTAAATTTGCCTACCACATTTGTACATAATTATATTTGACACTAAGGTCCTATTTATTTGAGATTCAATATGGCATGTTCAGATAATGAATGGTTAAAGCCATTGTATTATAATATAAAATTGTAATGTCAAAATTGCTTTAATAAATAAAGATTGAGATGACAAATATGTAGTATGAAGCCTATACTGTAATTAAAGATGATACCACACACAGTCCACTTAATGGACTTTTTTACATTACATTACATGTCATTTAGCAGATGCTTTTATCCAAAGCGACTTACAATTAAGTGCTTTCAACTGTGAAGGTTCAAACTTCAAACTTGTTTTTCCAAAGCTTTCAGGTACATCTTGTGGCCTTCATCAGTGGATTCAATTTGCTCAGTGGTCATTCCATGTCATTACTGTTGTACAATGTTTAAACTGACATTTCCTGTAAATGGACCTTGAGCTAAGATTTTTTTTTTTGTTAAACAATTTCCCAACGTCTATAATGAAACTTCAAGCTCAAAGATGATCTAAGCGCACTGTACTTTTATATTAACATTAAAACAAAGTAATGAGGAGGGAAGTAAAAGTAGAACAATTTTAAGTATTGACAATCCAGCAGCAGTTGTATTCACGTTTTCAGCTCTCGGTAAAAGCATTAATTCTACACCGCTCAGTTTCTGACTTTCCCAGCTGATGCACTCAAACACAGTCCGTCAGGGTTCACAAAATTAAAGGCCTAATTTTGTCTCCATTTCCTCCTTTAATATGTTCTTCTTGATCTAGAAAAGCAGAAACAGCAGCCATTTCAGTTTTGTTATATAATTAAACCGTAAATCATCGCGGTGATCTTGATAGTTCAGCGACGTTGGTGTGTGAGAGCAGAAGTATCGTACCTTTCCAGAGGCTGTCAGAGGGTAGCTGTCGACAAAGATCACATAGTGTGGGATCTTGAAGTGAGAAATCTGGGGGGGGACAAACTGTACAGCTATACTCAGATTTAAGATTAAGTTGAGCAATTTTATTTATCACATCGCCTCTCACCTGGCCTTTGCAGAATGCTCTTATCTCCTCTGCAGTGGAGGTCTGGCCCTCCCTCAGCCTGATGCAGGCACACACCTGCTCGCCCAGCCTCTCATCCTTCACTCCAACCACCTGGGAAACACACAGAGAAATAGAACAACTAAAATGTAGATTTAACACCTCAGCTCACTGTGCTTGCTTGTTTGTGCTTGCTCCAATTGTCTGCCATATATTTGTATGTCTTACTCCCTTACGCCCCTTATACATGCAATGTAATTTATTTTATTTACATTTTTTAACAATTGTATATTAGGATGCCAATTGACAACTGGCCGGGCACCACAGGTGGAAATAAGCCGTAGATGCTAAACCTGCTACTTTTTCTGTACAGTTAATTAAAGGGGACTGCCCACTACATTATAAACTAATAAACTAAACTAAATGTATCTGACATCAGCTGCCCTCCAGTGGTTCTATGTCTCACCTGCACCTCCTGTACTTTAGGATGTGTATAGAGAAATTGCTCTATCTCAGCAGGGTAAATGTTCTCCCCTCCTCGGATGATCATGTCCTTTATGCGTCCTTCAATGCTGCAATATCCCAAACTGTTCAGACTGGCTGTGTCACTGTGTAGAAGATGAAACACACAACATGTAACATGTATACGATATTTCCCATGTGAGCATCAATTCCTGTTCCAGTTACATAATATATTCTCTTTTAGACAAAGAGTAGGTGTACATTATACATATAGCATCTTACCCAGTCCTGTACCAGCGGTCTTGGGAGATAACCTCTCTGGTTTTCTCAGGATCGTCCCAGTATCCATGCATCACACAGCTGCCTCTGATCATCAGCTCTCCTGAGGCCCCCAGAGGGACAATCTCCCCAGTAGTAGGGTCCACCACTTTAGCCTATAGTAAAGACATACAGGCATTAGGAACAGTGTGGTAATCACGATATAAAAGGTTTTCTGCCAAAAATAAGGCATAATAAGGTATACCTCAGTGTGGCTCATGATACATCCAACAGTATTTATCTTCAGCTCTTCATTGTCTTGTGGGAATCCCAGAAATGTGATGGGGCTGTTCTCAGTAGATCCATAAGCGATCTGTTAAACCAGCATGTACACATGTTCTTATATGCTGGAGAAGCTATAATCGTAAAAGTCAATACAGGGCATGTAATCAATCGCTCACCATTAGCTCTTTCATGTTCATGTCTGTTATCATTTTTCTCACAATCTCAGGAGGGCACGGAGAACCTGCCATGATGCCTAAAACACAGCAGAACATAAACAAAAATGCCTCAAAAGAATTAATGCTCTGCGAATTGAGTTTATAACCATGCCCCTGTATTTTTAACTGTAAATACCAATACAAAATTGATCATAAAAAAAGATCTTACCAGCTTCAATTGATGATAAATCATACTTGTGTAAATCCTGTTGGCTAAGCATGTCGGTGAACATTGTGGGAGTGCCATAGATGAAATTGCACCTTGAGGTTAAAAACAAGAATCAATTGAGGTGCATAATACTGTATATTTGAAAGTCTTTTGGGTGATGAGCAGGGTGCCATACTTTTCACTCTGAATGGCCTCCAGGTTGGCTCGGCTGTTGTAGCCAGAGGAAGGGAAGACCAGTGTGATACCATGCAATGCCATACACATCCCTCCCAACACAGAGCCAAAGCAGTGGTACATGGGAACGGGCACACACACTCGCACCTGAGGCTGATGGGAATGTGGAAAATTAGATTATTTTCATTTAAAAGTCATTATTTCATTTGACTTCAAATCAAGAGACAAATATGTACTTACTCTCTGTCCAAAACCCATTCGGAGACCAATAAAGTAAGCATTGTTTACAATATTGTGGTGGGAAAGACTGGCTCCCTTCGGACTCCCTGTCGTCCCCTGGAACAAATACACTAGCAACATGACTTCATCTGGATCATTGTTAAATCATAATGTTAGTCCAAGTTATACAATACACATGTGACAGTGAAGGTTACTGATGTGAACTGAATGTTGATGGGCTCATCGAAGGACAGTTTGCTCTGCAGATCCATCATCAGCTCTTTGTGGTGCTGACTCTCCCCTGCTTGCATCACATCCTCTACGTGGAGCATCCCTGGCTGTCTGCTATCTGTCACTATCACCATTCGCAAGTCTGGCAACCTGGCAGACCTAAGACAGGATATTTATATCACATCCACATAACCATAAATTATAGATTGTGAAGTATTTATGCTCTTTTACTCCCATAATGACAATAGAGGAAGAACATATATTAAATCTGACATTGGCTCTGTCAAACCTGGAGCTTTTGATCATGCCTACTGGGGTCCTGTCGAGCTCTGGGCAGAGCTCCCTCAGCATCTCACAGAAGTTTTGGGTTTTAAAGCGTGTAGGGCAGACCACAGCTTTACACTGGACCTGCATATGACAAATCAGTTCTGTTGAATTTATGTTCTTACTTTACATAGTAGTGTGTAGAGATTATTTTTACTATGAAAATAGTAAATTGTCAGCTGATATGCGAGTCATGCCTGTCCAGTGGTGAAAGACGTACTCAGATTGTTTACTTAGGTAGATATACTGTAGCAATATCACAGTCTATCACAACAATGGGCCTCATTCACCAACCGTTCTTACGAAGAAATGTGTTCTTAAACCCTTCTTACGAACTTTTTACGAAGATTCTGGCATTCACTCATGCTTTCTTAACTTGGATTTGTTCTTAGCTAAGAACAAAATCTACGAACACTGAAAAGCACTCTTACGCACATTTGAGTGATGACAATTTGCTCCAAATGATTGCTTACTGCATTTTATTTAATTCTACAGTCGTTTACAATGATAGTATTATACTGTAATGTATTTCTGATCATTTGTTGAAAAAGAAATCATATTATGCAAAAAAAACACTAACACTGCAATTTACATCAGCAATTAATCTGATTAAATCCTGCGTTATTTGGTGATTGATCGCTATTTATAGGACCAAAATGCAGTGGTAGAATGTAACAAAGTACAAATTCGTCCTACTTAAGTACATTTTTCACGTATCTGTACTTTACTTAAGTAGACTCAATAGTGCATAGCCTACTTTTGACTTTTACTTTGTTACATTTTGCAGCAATTATCTATACTTTCTACTCCACTACATTTCTACAATGTTCCGTTACATTTTCTGATCAGTTTCCCCCCTGCCAAAACGTCTTCCTGACCGTCACACGTTTGTCTCACCAGTAAAGTTTGATGGGGCACCGCGGATCCAAGCCGGCTCCGGTGCTGCAGAGCCCGGGCGCAGCGCCGCTGACCCTCGGTAATACAGCTCCGGTAAAAGTGAAAATGAAAACGTTTGTTTTTATTATTCCCGTTTTTAAATCAAAGTTGCTATATCTATTTCTCTCCACAGCGTCGTTTACTCTTCCGCCAGGCTGCGTAAGACGCGTTCATATCTTATTTATTTGGCTGGACCTCTTCACATCTCCCCATTTGCGCTGCTTCACACACTTTATTTGCTTACTTGCATGGTTAAAGAAAATAAAACTGTCTTAAAATACATCCATGAATAAAACCAACCGCATTCCGATTCTAACAACACTTCCGTTTATGCTGGTTAGGAACTTTTTTTAAAAAGTGGTAGTGGACACCTTATACTTTTACTAAAGTAAATATGTCTCTTGTTGTACTTTTATTTAAGTACTGAGATTCAGTACTTCCTCCACCGCTGCTCCAACAATCTCCGAAAACCTGTCTCCCAGGAGGTGCACAGGAAGTGTCATGTCCTTATATGGGAATTTGCGGGGCGTTTTTTTATGCTAATTAGGAACAACTGGCACGCGCTTTCAGTTACGAAGACGTGGGATTCATCAATCCTAAGAACACAGGTGCGAACAAATCTGCTGTTTAAGAACACGTCATGAATCCGACGTAGACTTTTCTTAGGAACCTTCTTAAGAACATATTTAAGAGAAAACTTAGGAAGATATTGGTGAATGAGGCCCAATGTATATTATATAAGTGAATTACAAATATTGATGCATTATTATGCACATTACTGCAATGCTGCAGCTGGTAAAGGAGGGGCTTATTTCTTATACTGCTTATATATACTTACACTTGTGAATTTCAACAAGGGATCAATAAAGTCTTATCTTTATAAATAGTAACACATCATAATATATGTGTTGATTTATTTTGTATTATTCATCTAAATCTGCAAACTAACTGGAAACTAAAGGTATGAATTCTGAATTGTAGTGGGGTAGAAGTATATTATAATTAGCAGAAAATGGAAATACTCAAGATAAGTAAATGTGTAGCTCAAAATTGTACTGCTGGTTGTGAGGACAGCAGGGATACCTCATTTTTGTTCTTTTATACACCAGGTTCAGAAACCACCACTGGCAGTTATGTAGGCTAATGCCTAAGAAAACTTGTCATACCTTTTTTAGAGTAAACTCCACTTCCTTCACCTGATAGGCCGTGTTCAATGACACCTGCGCGGATGACAGTTTAAAGTCAATTGTATACAGCAATACAGTTCCTCACCATAATGTTTTCAAATGGCTTTACAGTACATACCATATCTTACAAATTACATATTCTGAACTACATGGCTGAATACCATATTACATCATGGACAGGAAAGGTACAACTACAGAATAGCTCACCAGGGCCCCTGAAAGGGTTCAATGTCCTTTTGACAGCAGCATGCATTGTAACACAGAGCAGACTGTCCATCTAAACACAATGCTACACAGTAAATGAAGGTTTAAAGGTATAAACCACTCCCCAACTGACCAGTATAATTCCAGCTTTGGCTGAAGCAAACTGGAAAAGGATCCATTCATATGTGTTGGGTCCCCAAACTCCCAGCCTGTCACCTCGCTTCAGGCCCAAAGCAAGCAGACCTGCAGCCGCCTTGTCAACCTGCACCCATGAATATCACAAAAAATAGTAGATAATTCTTTACCACCAGTGGTATGAATTCTGGATCTTTACGACATACCTTTCTTGATTGATTATTGGGATTTCTGAGAAGCTTGGTGATAATTTCTCCCAAACAGGAGAACCAATTCATATTTTCACATTACATTTGGGGATATGAATGCTTTATGATATGGTGCTGCTTCACTTAGAGTCATTGACAAAAACTGTTTTTAGGAGGCCCATTTTGTGTCCCAGGACTACCACATGTGACTTCATCAGGTGTCAAAATGTCAAATAACTATTCTATTAACCTTAAAAGTTAACACTGAAAGAAAAAGTACAAACAAGGTAGATTTAGCAGTGATTTGACAAGTCCATCTCACTAATTAGCTCCAAGAGATTGTCTCATTATTGAAAAATGCCTCATTGGTATACCATGAATAGTGTTTAAGAGGTTTGATACATGCATGAAGGCACAAAGTCTGAGACACACATCTTGCTGAAACTGCACAAAAGTCTTCCGGATGCCATCCTGCAGAAAGACCACAGCTTCACGGTCAGGCCAGCGCTGGACTATGGAGTCCAGACTCTGTCCTACAGTCAGGGGGAGCAGAGACATGGAGGAGGTGCCATGGACATAGCTGCTGGTCAGTGAGGGTTTGCGAGGAGGACTGTCCACATGGAGGGACCTGACATTCAAAGATTTAGGAAAAAGACAGGAGTCAAATATAGTACATATAGACTATGATTTGAGGATCACCATTTACTGTAGATTTTGAAGAAAATTATAATATACTATTCCTCTATATTACAGAATACATGAGGCTGTTTAAAGAGTGAACCTTGGATAAGCCAATTAAATAACAGATTCAAATTGAAACCATGCCAAGGTAGAAAATCAGTCTCAGTCTTCATGGCCAAGAAAAATCAAAGTACAAGTGGACTAATGCAGGCAAAATCAACTTTTGAGAAGCCATTGTTTCACTGCACTGATAATGACCCTTAAGGGTGCAATCAGTGCAATATGTAATACTGACAGCTAGCGTTTAAAATAGTAACTGCAGTGCAAATTCAAAATACTGGAGAGAGTCGTCTCCCCCGGCCCCTCCTCCCCAGACTCGAAGTTCATGGAGGTTGCCAGGTTGAAAACGCAGCAACCAACAACGTTGCTAGAGCTAGTCTCACACAGCCAGACATTACTCCACAGCGCAGCAGCAGATATGTTGACATAAAACCCCGTGCTCACGCGGACAGACACACTTTCTTGGCTTAAAATTACTCAGCATTGGTTGGCTGTGTAACCAACTCGAGTACTCTATAATTCAATGTGAGTAACGCTACACGAATGTTGAAATGACTGAAAATGCCCGTCCCTCGTAGCCGTGACAAATTAGCCTGAATCTTAATACTTACCTGTTCAGGATAGGGCTTTGACTTTTGCCCAAAAATCATATTTGAAGTTCGTTTGTTTATTAATATTAATATTTGAATATTTATTAATAACATTTTGACCATTAAATGCCTTCAGTAAGACTTATATTGGTATCAAACTTTGTGTATGTTCTGTCCACCAGAGGGCAGTGTATCAGTCAATAGGCAGGCAATGATGTTTTCAGAAAAAAAACACACTGCCACAACTGTTTTTTTTAATTAAAAGTCAGACCCTGGATTAAACACAAACAGTATGCTTTCAACAGGAAGTTCAGAGCTTTCACCGTAGCCTACGTAAGTGGTCTGATGTTTATACTTTTGCGCTGGTGTGTGCGTCGAGCCGGCGCGTGTGTGTGTGTGTGTATTAGAATCGATCTCCGTTGATCCCGTTCGTTTGTTTGCTGCTTCCATGGCTGTACTTTGGCTGTAGCGCGATGGGTTTGCGGCCCGGCTGTCAAAATTAACAGTTGATACCAACAAACAAGCCGAAACACAAACAGAATTCCATCATAGAACGGAAATTTCAAAGGAGAAAATACTGGCATTAGCATTGTTGCAGAAAAGATAGTATTTCAACTTAGCATGTTGACATATTGTGGTCATTTTTGGATTTAATACAGTAAATATATTACGTATATTGCACCTTTAAACCTAACAAAACCTCATATGGGAAAACCAGAGTGCATCCCTCATGAATATTCATTAGGGAACTCATACCTGAATGACTAGTACTCGTTGCCTGCTCTGGTTGGGTGGTTAGGTTTAGGCAAGAGGAGTGGGATTGGTTATGGTTAGGGTAAGAATGTCAATCAGGGATGAGTTCCCTAATGAATATTCATGAGTCTTCCCCTACCACCCTGCCAAATAAAAAATCACAGGCAGGGCAGGGCCTTTCTGTGCATGTTCTCTTGTAGGAGTCCGGCAGCGTAGACGCTGCTAAGCGTATTACTGCCCTCCACAGGTCAATTTGAGAACTAGATTCTTACATACAGTCCTGTATAATTTAGGAATTGATTACAGTTTTTGCCGATTGCTTACACACTGAAATCAAAAGTATTACACAATTATCAAAACCTTACACTCAAGGAGCAAAATGTTGGCTCAGATGTGCACCCCTATAAGCACAATGTTAGACTCACACTTTTTGCAATACAATACACACAGTGATTTGCAAAACACTAAACACACTTGTATACATTAGACAGAAGTATATCATGTTCACTTCCTTGCAATTCCAAAGCAGTGTCTGTCAAATGATCACACCTATGAGCCAATCTGTGAAACACAGCCATCAGGTATGCAAACACATGATTGCTCAGTAACTGCCTTGGATATCAGGTGATGTTTCCCACTGTGTCCAAACAAAGATTAAACAGAAAATGTCCGGTCAGCTTAACAAACAATACCTTTCTTTCTGTCCTATACTTTTTACATTCTAGGAAAACATGATTCACTGTCTCAAGACTCACATATACAGTGTCCCAACCTCAGTTTACACACAGTTTAACAGAGTCAAGGACAGAGATGTATAGAAACATATTTTCCTAACTTCAGGTTACAGAAAAGTTGTGTCTACCCTGACTTCCTTTTTCCACCCTCTCTGCCATTCTTTTGTTAATTCTTTTTTTTAATCTTTAATCTTAGTTCCACTCTCCCCAATGATACTCTTAAACTCTTCTTTGCTATGAGATCCACCTGCTCATTCCCTTACTCCAGCGTGCACAGGAACTCAGAGTGCATGTTCTCCCCGTGTTTGCGTGGGTTTCCTCCAGTGGCTCCGTTTTCCTCCCACCATAAAGACATGCATGCTAGGTAGGACTACAGTTGAAAAGTAGACGGCTGGCTAAAACTGGCACATTTATAGAAATATTGAGTGCTTAAATGTGTGTCAATTTATTTCAAAGCCACTTTTTTCTATATTTACAGTGAAGAATAGATTTTTGAGTGACGCCATGTTGCCATTTGACCACTGAACATAAAGATCACAAACTTACCGACCCCACCGGAGCAAACTTGTGTTGCATAATTTCCAAGCCTTGCTGTGTTTGAGTCCATCCACAGATCTGAGTCTGTGAGCACAGGAAGACCGGAGCAGTGCTGACATTGGTCTTGAATATCGCGCAATCTCTTTCAACTGTTAGAAGATACTGGGTCTTAACAACAAAATGAGGTGGTTCTATACCTGCCTATGTTTACATAAGTCGGATTCCATTCATTATCCTGCTGCATACAGTTAGTGGTGTGAACATCAAAAGATTTTTAATGCCTGCATTCAAAAAACCAGAGCTGCACAAACATGAGGCATCAGGAAGTAATGAACCTGCCATTACACTTGCGTTGTAATGATTAACTTATTTTAGCTTGACCTGGCACCCATTTCAGGAATTTTTTTTTCTCTAAACCTGCTTTCTGAAACGGAACCCAGGTTACATTGTTTTTGAAGCAAAGTATTTAAACTTTTAAGCAAAACACAAAAAAAGCATTTGTTCCAAATCTACAAGACATACTGTAGGTGGTATAATAGAAATACCCTATAATACTTAATTCATTAAAAGATTTTAATTAAAATTAAAAGTTTTAATCGCAATAAATCACATTATTTCCCTGATTAATCGTGATTAATCGCATTGTTATACGCAAAATCCAATAATGAATTCAAAAGTAGTGTATAGCGCAATTTTATTTTAAATGTTCTGCCATATGAACAAAAGTGCCATAACATTTGTTCTGTGAACACTTATCAGCATTTTGTTTATACATTAGCAGTTAAATAAAATATTGTAAACAATGTAATCAAAGCAAATACAAAATTAAAGCTTATTGCCACTGCCAGGGAATTAATGTTATCCTGTTTGTTATATATAAAATAAAACTGCCCACAAAATCCTGAGCCACAATCATAACATTAAAACAGGAAATTTCTGAGATAACAGCAGAACATTTTTTTTCTTTTATCAGGGAGTAGCATAACCAGTCTATGTTCAGTACCAAATGTCCCTGTTAGAGTGAGGTGAAGCACAAACGTTTCAGCATAAGGTCTCTCCTCTGTTTTCATTACAGTCAGAGCATGTAAATGCAGCGCCCACTGTTCATCAATATAATGCACTGTAACTCTGAGGTAATCATGGTTACCCAGTCATGTCCAGTAGTCCCCAGTTAGAGTAACTCGTTGTAAAGTTGTCGCTTTTGCGGTCCTCTCCTTTTCATACAACTCGTGTATTCTTCTTGTGATGGTGCATCTTGAGGGAATCTCATACCTGTGTATTGCATTTAGGTGATATTTCAGACTAGAAGTAGTGTAGTAAGTGATAAGCCTGTGAGCAACAGACCTTTAGAATAATAAAAGAAATAATAAAAACGGCGTTAATGCGCAATAAAATAATTGTCGGCGTTAATTAATTAATTAATTAACGCGATAACTTGCCCAGCCCTAATATTTTCTTAAAAGTACTTTGTGCTTGTCCTGCTTGAATATTAGTTGTAATTCTGTTTTATAATGTCATTTTTATTTTATCACCTTTAATAAGTCAAAAATGATTTCAATGATTTTAATAAAAACATCATAATAAGATTTGCAAATATTCACATTCACACAGCTTTACATGATGGAGCCTTCAGTGCCACCTACAGGCGATGGTTTACTTTTACCTGTCAATTAAAAGGGAAAAGAACACCACTTATTAAAGGTCCCATGACATGGTGCTCTTTGGATGCTTTTGTATAGACCTTGGTGGTCCTCTAATAGTGAATGTGAAGTCTCTTTCGCGAAATTCAACCTCATAAAGTGACATTTTCACGCCATGGGACCTTTAATATAATTACCAATTTTCACTCAGAAAACAATTAGAGGCCTAATTTCTTCTCCATTTCTTCCTTTAATATGTTCTTCTTGATCTAGAAAAGCAGAAACAGCAGATATTTCAGTTTTGTTATATAATTAAACCGTAAATCATCGCGGTGATCTTGATAGTTCAGCGATGTTGGTGTGTGAGAGCAGAAGTATCGTACCTTTCCAGAGACTGTCAGAGGGTAGCTGTCGACAAAGATCACATAGTGTGGGATCTTGAAGTGAGAAATCTGGGGGGGGGGAGACACAAACTGTACAGCTGTGCTCTGATTTTAAGTAAATTGAGCAGTTTTATTTATCACATCACCTCTCACCTGGCCTTTGCAGAATGCTCTTATCTCCTCTGCAGTGGAGGTCTGGCCCTCCCTCAGCCTGATGCAGGCACACACCTGCTCGCCCAGCCTCTCATCCTTCACTCCAACCACCTGGGAAACACACAGAGAAATAGAACAACTAAAATGTAAGTTTAAAAAACTCAGCTGACTAAAATATATGTTCTCAAAAATGCATTTTACTTTTAAATTTTTTTTTTTAATAACGTCTACAATTGTCCCGACATTCAGAGAGACATAAAGTTGGCCTATGGCTTCAAGGTGTATCTTTGCTGTTGACTGCTTGCAGACAATGTATCTGACATCAGCTGCCCTCCAGTGGTTCTATGTCTCACCAGCACCTCCTGGACTTTAGGATGTGTATAGAGATATTGCTCTATCTCAGCAGGGTAAATGTTCTCCCCTCCTCGGATGATCATGTCCTTTATGCGTCCTTCAATGCTGCAATATCCCAAACTGTTCAGACTGGCTGTGTCACTGTGTAGAAGATGAAACACACAACATCAAACATGTATACAATATTTCCCATGTGAGCATCAATTCCTGTTCCAGTTACATAATATATTCTCTTTTAGACAAAGAGTAGGTGTATATTATACATATAGCATCTTACCCAGTCCTGTACCAGCGGTCTTGGGAGATAACCTCTCTGGTTTTCTCAGGATCGTCCCAGTATCCATGCATCACACAGCTGCCTCTGATCATCAGCTCTCCTGAGGCCCCCAGAGGGACAATCTCCCCAGTAGTAGGGTCCACCACTTTAGCCTATAGTAAAGACATACAGGCATTAGGAACAGTGTGGTAATCACGATATAAAAGGTTTTCTGCAAAAAATAAGGCATAATAAGGTATACCTCAGTGTGGCTCATGATACATCCAACAGTATTTATCTTCAGCTCTTCATTGTCTTGTGGAAATCCCAGAAATGTGACGGGGCTGTTCTCAGTAGATCCATAAGCAATCTGTTAAACCAGCATGTACACATGTTCTTACATGCTGGAGAAGCTATAATTGTAAACGTTTTATAAGGCATAATTTGAAGATGTATAGAACATTTAACCGCTGACCATTATCTCTTTCATGTTCATGTCTGTTTTCAGTTTTCTCACAATCTCAGGAGGGCACGGTGAACCCCCCATGACACCTGAAACACAGCAGAACATAAACAAGAATGCCTCAAATGCTTGCTAAACATCACACCAAGGTAAATACATATTAATTATGTTTCAGTCTTTAAATCTTTTACCAGCTTCAATTGTAGATAAATCATACTTGTGTAAATCCTGTTGGCTAAGCATGTCAATGAACATTGTGGGAGTGCCATAGATGAAATTGCACCTTGTATGAAAAAAACAAGAATCAATTGAGGTGCATAATACTGTATATTTGAAAGTCTTTTGGGTGATGAGCAGGGTGCCATACTTTTCACTCTGAATGGCCTCCAGGTTGGCTCGGCTGTTGTAGCCAGAGGAAGGGAAGACCAGTGTGATACCATGCAATGCCATACACATCCCTCCCAACACAGAGCCAAAGCAGTGGTACATGGGAACGGGCATACACACTCGCACCTGAGGCTGATGGGAATGTGGAAAATGAGATTATTTTCATTTAACTGTCATTGTTTCATTTGACTTCAAATCAAGAGACAAATATGTACTTACTCTCCATCCAAAACCCATTCGGAGACCAATAAAGTAAGCATTGTTTACAATATTGTGGTGGGAAAGACTGGCTCCCTTCGGACTCCCTGTCGTCCCCTGGAACAAATACACTAGCAACATGACTTCATCTGGATCATTGTTAAATCATAATGTTAGTCCAAGTTATACAATACACATGTGACAGTGAAGGTTACTGATGTGAACTGAATGTTGATGGGCTCATCGAAGGACAGTTTGCTCTGCAGATCCATCATCAGCTCTTTGTGGTGCTGACTCTCCCCTGCTTGCATCACATCCTCTACGTGGAGCATCCCTGGCTGTCTGCTATCTGTCACTATCACCATTCGCAAGTCTGGCAACCTGGCAGACCTAAGACAGGATATTTATATCACATCCACATAACCATAAATTATAGATTGTGAAGTATTTATGCTCTTTTACTCCCATAATGACAATAGAGGAAGAACATATATTAAATCTGACATTGGCTCTGTCAAACCTGGAGCTTTTGATCATGCCTACTGGGGTCCTGTCGAGCTCTGGGCAGAGCTCCCTCAGCATCTCACAGAAGTTTTGGGTTTTAAAGCGTGTAGGGCAGACCACAGCTTTACACTGGACCTGCATATGACAAATCAGTTCTGTTGAATTTATGTTCTTACTTTACAGAGTCGTGTGTGTAGGGATTTTGTATGCTGCCTGCGGTCTAGGTGAGTGTGTGGAAAGACTATGGCTGCATCCCAAGTCCTTAAATTTTACTTTGTCACTGCATTATTTTTAATAGATATTGATTTATGTTTCAGCTGTGTTTTGGACTTGTGTCTTGGCTTCAATGTTTTTTTTTTTAGTAGTTTAAGGAAGACTGTTGACTTTTTAAAATTTGTATCCAAGTTTAAAAAAATAAACATTGTACATAATCGTCTGTGGTCACCTCATTTTAAACGTCACTGGTTTATGACTGCTCTCCCGTTGAAAAAAACCTGAGTTTTAATGTTTTCTCACAAGAGGTCCTAGGCCTCATGACAAAAAATTCTAGGTGGTGTTGTTGGCCCACACTTTTAAACAGAATTTTAGAACCCCTCCCCCCGTTTACATTTTGCCGTTGTCAGCCCCATTTTCTTAACATTAGAATCTTAAGAAAATGGAAATACATTTTTAAAAAGTTCCAAATTGTACTGCAAGTCGTGTGAGAACAGAAGGGATACCTAATTTTCCCTTGTTATTTTATGCACCAGGTTCAGACACCACTACAAGTATTGTAAGTTATGTAATGTAAGTAGGCTAATGCCTAACAAAACCCGCCGTACCTTTTTTAGAGTAAACTCCACTTCCGTCACTTGATAGGCTGGGTTCAATGACACCTGCACATATATTAAGTTGAAACAAGTGTATTTATACACCACTCTGTTTTAAACGGCTTTACAGCACATGCCATATCTTACACATTATGTATTGTGTACTAGCTGAATACCATATTAAATCATGGAAATTAATGGTACAACTACAGAATGGTACAACTACAGAATAGCTCACCAGGGCCCTTAAAAAGGTTCAATGTCCTACTCACTGACACTTGACAGCAGCGTGTTATGTAACACAGAGCAGACTGTCTAAACACAATGCTACACAGTAAATTAATGTTTAAAGGTATAAACCACTCCCAAACTGACCAGTATAATTCCAGCTTTGGCTAAAGCAAACTGGAAAAGGATCCATTCATACGTGTTGGGTCCCCAAACTCCCAGCCTGTCGCCTCGCTTCAGGCCCAAAGCAAGCAGACCTGCAGCCGCCTTGTCAACCTGCACCCATGAATATCACAAAAATAGAGTACAACAAGTTTCATTTAGCAGTTATTTGACAAGTTCATCTTACTAATTGTCTCAGTGTTTGTATTGAAATAGGTGACTCATTGGTAAAACATGAATAGTGTTTTACTGTTGATACATTTGGGAAGGCACAAAATCTGACACACATCTTGCTGAAACTGCACAAAGGTTTTCCGGATGCCGTCCTGCAGAAAGACCACAGCTTCACGGTCAGGCCAGCGCTGGACTATGGAGTCCAGACTCTGTCCTACAGTCAGGGGGAGCAGAGACATGGAGGAGGTGCCATGGACATAGCTGCTGGTCAGTGAGGGTTTGCGAGGAGGACTGTCCACATGGAGGGACCTGACATTCAAAGATTTAGGGAAAAAGACAGAGGTCAAATATAGTACATATAGACTATGATTTGAGGATCATCATTTACTGCAGATTTTGAAGAAAATGATAATATACCATTCCTCTACAGTATATCACAGAATACATGTGGCTGTTAAACAGTGAACCTTGGATAAGCCGAAAAAAATAAGAGATGAAAACATTGAATTGATCTGTGGCCCTTTGCTGCATGTCATCCCCTTTCAGGCTCCCCACTTAACCTGTCTATCTGTAATATACAATAAATAAAAAACAAACATAAACCATACCAAGAAAACCCACAGACTCATCTCTGTCTTAATAGCCAAGAAAACTCGTAGCAAAAGCATAAGGTAAGTCATGGTTATTCCTTAAATGCATGCATTGTCTCTATGGAAAACCATCTTTCTTTTAAAGGTTGCCATTTGACCACTGGACATAAAGATTATAAACTTACCGACACCACTGGAGCAAACTTGAGCTGCATAGTTTCCAAACCTTGCTGTGTTTGAGTCCATCCACAGATCTAAGACTTTGAGCCCAAGATCTTAGCAGTGCTGACATTTGTCTTAAGTATGGCACAGTCTGGGTTCAACTGGATCTAAGTGTCTTCTCTCTATAAAAGGAAGGAATATCTGCCCCTCCATACATTTATGGTCCCTCCGGTGGCAATCAGTCAGTCAGTCTGTCTGACCTATAGACTGTAGGTCTAATCTGCAAGCACAAAAGATAAATGTGTCACACACCACAGCCACAGCAAAGATCCTCTGTGCAGCAGCAGGGGCGGGGTTGGCTGCAGCATGTTTACCTGGTGTAAAGCATGTCTTCACCCATGTACGCAGCAGGCAGTGAGGTGGTAACAAAATTAAGTGTTGCAGTATGCTTGTATGTCTTGGGCTAAGAATTTATTATATTATATGAACTATTTGCCAACAAACTAAATTCAGGGTGACATAATATTAGGAATAATGTTATATAACAATGATTTGTAGACAATTCATATTTTATGCAAGGGTTGCTGTTAGGTGATGCCCTGTCAGTAGTGAGGGAGGCAGGCTGACAAAAGACAAATAAACTCAAAAAACAATGCACAAAAACAATTTTCTGGCTAAAGTCTCACCTTGAACTCATCGTTCAATTCATTGTTGCCTTCCTCAATAAGGTTTTGAAAATGTACAGTAAGTGTATTTATTTATTTATAACCATTTGTATAACTGACCACGATTCTTGCTAACTACACATTTTTACAACCACAAATCCTCTGCCTATGTGTTACATTTCTAAGGTCTTCAGAGGGGAAAGATAAAGATGACGGGTGTCTCATCATGCACATGGTGATGGTTGTGTTCAGTAGGGCCACCCACCTGCATAGCATAACAGGAGGTGGACCCCTGCTCCTCTTCTTGGTTTTCCTCCTCTGGATCATTGTGTCCTCACTCTTGAGGCAGGAGTTAGGAAATACTGATGTCATGAGTGAGTGCAACACTCTATTTTCTATTCTATTTCTATCTATTTAATATGTATTTATATTTCATTTTTGTGCCTAGTCAGATTTAAAGTCTAAATTATTGTCAGAATCAACTTTAAAAAAAAAATGAATTTGTTATAGAAGAAACAATAGGGTTATAGAAGAAACAATAGGGTAAACAACAGTGGTAGCTGTAGCCCTGGAGAGAGGGACACGTGAGGGATACAATTTAAAATAGCTGCCCTACAGAATGATCATAGACTATACAATAGAATGATACACATGTGCCCATTTGGATATAGTCAAATGTTTATGTAGTTCTGATCAGTGCATTCTGGATGTGACTTTCCAAATAAAACTATAATGGTCAGAAACATTTGCTGAGACGTCATACAATACTTTATTTTCTAATAGTAGTATCGGCATTAATACTACACTTTTTAAATATCATTAAGGTCCCACGCTCTGTAAATAATTCTCCACTTAGCGTCAAGGCAGAAATAATACACTACATTTAAATTTTCTGTCAAATTTTCAAAATAAAACAATGAAGAGGAGTGGTAATACATTGAGTTGACTGGTCGTTACCTTATATGGCCGTTTACAGTTGACAAATCCGTGGTTGAGGTTTTCTTTTCAATAAAAAAGTATTTGAGTGTAATTAGCTATATCACGAATTTGAGACCGTCGCTAACAGTTTGTTTTTATGACATTAGCTAACTGTTAAATTAACCTTTTAAATGAAGCTCATCGTACATTTCCGTTTCCTGTCGGCAGTCAGTTTGGAGGAGTTCGTCCCTTCGACGGTATGACATGTAGCTAGCTAATCAACTTTATCACAAAGATGCTTTAAACAGATTGTTGCAATGTAATTCAGGAGGAATGTAGCAGATTATTTTACAAAATGTTGCAACAGGACACTAAAGTAAATCTGCTGTTTAATATTCCGTCTGTCGGCTGTGTTGTTGTTCTGACCTTGCTAATGTTAGCTACGTTTGCTGACTGCGTTTGTTGTTGTTATGTAGGACACACTAATACCTGGCAAATTATCAATTAGTTTGTCTTTCCAAAGAGACTCGGGGCCATATCCAAATATGTGTTAAAAGAAATGGAGACACAGATGCTTATTTCGAACAATGCCAATAAAGAGAAGCTATTTGAAGTGGCTACGCCATTAACATTGTTCATTGTGAGTAAGGATCAATCTTTAGTTTCCCTGCCCCTCTAGTGAACACGCAGTGAAACATGGCTGGGAGACGAGTTGCACTGAAGACCATTGACTGGGTGGCTTTTGCAGAGAGGGTTCCGCCCAACCAGAGGACCATGTTTAATAACCTGAAGACACGGAGTGATGCTGTTGCTGCAAAGTTTGTATTTCAAGTTTTATATATATATATATATATATATATATATATATATATATATATATATATATATATACATACATACATACATACATACATACATACATACATACATATACAATTTCCAACATATGTCCAGCTCTTATCATTGTACTGAACTTTGAAAATTCTTACCTTTTTAGAAGGGTAACGATAATGCTGCAACACCAATGTACTTCTGAGTATAGTAGTATGTGCATATTCTTCTGCACATTTAGCAGGCATTACATACACACACACAATATGTTGGTACTACGCTATTCTCTTGACACACCACTGCTAAGGGTAAACTATGGTGTTTATAAAGAGATGACTGTGTTCACAGGCTCACCTCTCTGCCAGAGAAACCCGCTGCAATTGACTGGAGCTACTACAGGTCTGCTGTGGTTAAAGCAGGCATGGTGGATGAGTTTGAAAAGAAGGTAAGAGAAGTTACCAGCAAATCTGACTATGTAATCCTGAAAACTGATTTAAGTCTTTAAACGGAAGTGAAAATAAAACCTGTATATTATTATTATTATTATTATTATTATTATTATTAGGCAAAGTGATGTTAAGACCATAATAACAGCATGTTGAGTATTTTATTGTTATCAGATATCCTATTAACTTTCTGTTTCTTCTCAGTTCAGCGGCCTGAAGGTTCCTGAGCCTGTAGACACTCAGACAGCTCTTATCAATGCACAGGAGGCAGAAGCGGTGAGTGCCAATGTGATAGCATTAGATGGCATATGCATCTGGCAGTGTATTGTAATTTTATTCAAGTTTTCCTCAAACTATAGAAAAGAGATTAAGTGTAGTAAAAGCAATTTTAAATTTGTCTGTAACATACTTGTTTGTGTACAAACACCAGCAATCATAGAGAAGGAACCAGATACCTATAACTTATTTTGATAGAATTTTAATTAATACATTTTCAAGTAAAATTTGAGCTGGGCCAAATAAAACAATATCATCCACAAGTGCATTTGTTTTAGATGGTCTTAAAATGATTTAGTTGTTTTTCCAATGTGCTTATGCAACATAGTGGCAATGGATTTTGTAGTGTACACAAACTCTTTGTCTTCCAGAACACAACGGCTGCTGCCTACATCGAAGCATCCAAAGGTCGTATTGCCCAGTATGAGAAAGAGGTGGGGAATTATAAATGTAAAAACTTATATCATAACCCCTGTGTGTATCAATACTGTCTTAAAATACAAAAGCTGGAAATTGTCTTAGACACAAATCTACAATCCAGATCACACAGATATACAAACTAAAGGTATGGTCACATTACACCTCCGTCCTACAAATATCCACTCCATCTCCCTTTCACTTCTATTGAAGTATGTAAGACAAATTTGAGTGTGCGTTTCCTGTTGCCCAATATTCATTTATTACCCACCAGAGGCGGCGTCAGCTGATTTTGCCAGGGCTTCAGCCCTGAATGTTTTGAGTGTAACCCTGAATGTATTTTGAAAAGTTGACTGAAAGTATGAAACCCTCGAAATCATAAGTTTCCTTATTTCGTTGTGCTAGAACTCTTAATAGAACTGTAACTTTGTCCAGTTTATTCTTCCGAGGCAAATAGAACGGGCAGCTACGTGCGGGGTCTGACCATCATGCCATATTTGTTGCTATCACCTAGCAACCGCCTCTAAGTGAGGAAAGGTGTTATTTTCTGAGAAATTAAAGCCAAATCGAATACATTGATGCCATCAACACCGTTTAGGAGGGCAATACGTTCAGACTCAAACACACGGCGCTCTGAAGCAGATCTGTGCGTCGCTTAGTGTCCATTCTCTCTGTAAAAATAGAGATGAGCAGCGCGCCTTCCGTGGTCTGTCCAGCTTCAGGTTCAGCTCTGCTGTAGGCATGCTGCGGCAGATGTGACGCGTTCTCCGTGTATTTCTGCCGTAGTTTTGGTTTTCCACCTCCGACGTACAGCCGCTTCCCTAAACTTAGTCTCATTCAGAGATCAGAGTCTCAAACGGGGCTGAATGAATATATCATTGAGGTGAATAATTGTCATATGCACATTTAAGGAGGTTACTTCCTCAACAAAATATGCAAAAGAGGAGGGGAGAGTAAATTATGCCTATAGGCTACATGTGTGCTGACTCAGATATAATTAGAAAAGCCGATCTACAAAGGTTTACTCCTTGACGCAGCAGCCGCCGGTTTGACTCCGATCTGCGGCCCTTTACAGCTGTCATTCCCCCCTCTCTCTCCCCTTCAATGTCTTCAGCTGTCCTCTATAAATAAAGGCTTAAAAATGCCCCAAAAAATAATCTTAAAAAAAAATGCAGTAATACTGTACTAGAACTGAAATAGTTTTAAGAGAATCTGGTTCTTATTTATTTACTTCCCTTGTCTTATATTTCCTGATTCTACCACAAACTTCCTCTTCACTTTTGTCCTCATCCTGTGCTCTTCCTTTCCCAGCTGGACAAATTCCAGAACATGATTCCCTTCGACCAGATGACCGTCGAAGACCTGAACGACACTTTCCCCGAAACGAAGCTGGACAAAGAGAAACATCCTTACTGGCCACACAAACCCATTGCTGAACTGTAAACGTATCTACTCTGACCATATTCTATATATAATGCATCTTCCACTGAGGAAGACCTGTACAGTATGTGTATTAAATTCTTGTTTCATCCATTCAGGAGTCTAGTAAATAACTGAAATGTTGTTGTTTTTTTCCACTGTAAGAACTGTATTACTGGAGGAAAAAATTAAAATGAAGCATATTAGACTTGAAAATATGGTTAAACTTTCTTGTTTTATGAGATCAGTAAAATGAGTTAAAGGTTGTCAGTGTTCACAGGCCCAGTATAAACAGCCTCATAGACCCCTCACAGGCAAAAAGTTGTTGTTTTATTACTAAATTTCTTCCCAGGCGTTATGAACTCAATTTGATCTGTTTGACTGTGTTTTCTTTCTAAATTTGGTATGAAATATCCTCCAACGCTCACTAGAAATCTAATCCTTGTGGATACACTGATGAGTTTTAAAGTACACACTCGGCCAAATCACTTTCAGCAGAAAGCAGAGTAGGGTTTCCTTCCCTCGTGGGGTCACTGTTGTCTTTGCGAAAGCGACCTATAGTTGTCAGTTTTCTGCATCAGCAGGGCAGCAGCACTCATCTCTTTATATATTTACTCCTGTCCAGGTAGGCACGCCCTTACTGTGTTGGATCCACTATTACATTAGACAGAATCAAGGCATTCATCACTGTGTGGCTGGCTTGTACAAATTATCATAGCTCCAGCACTTTTATTATGCAGTGTCAGACTTGTTCAGGCTTTGTTATGACTACAGCATAAATCTACATTTCACCACTGCTGGAAATATTAGCGTTCTCTCAGGGATTGGAGAGAGACTTTAAACATAAAACCTACTTTCTGTGCTCTTATTACTCTGTTATTATAGGTTTGGTTTGTGGTTTTATATTGTACATAACTCGGTCTTTCGATGCAGACGTGATGGTGATAGGTGGGGGGATGTACTCTGGCCTCAACATTGTGATTGCCCCAGGATTCATCATATAGAGCAGTGGCAAGAGACTGTCTTCCTCCAGGGGGCAGCATCTGTCTCATTAAGAGAGATGTGTTAACCTATGGCCTTACCTTGTATTCACCTATTGAACTAACTGCCGTCAACCTATTTTTTATAATCAATTTATTTAGGCCAGGGTTTTTCTAAGCAGTTTGCATTTTGCTTTTTGTTTTCAAAGTGGAGAAAAGGTGACACATTCAGACACTAGACCGTATTAAAACTAAACCGTGTGTTAGTAGGTCTTCACCCTTTCCAAAATAGCAGTGCATACTTTACATTACTTTATATTACTCAGATGGATGAACTAAGGTAATATTACCCCTTAAAATGTTATCTTTTTTTCATACTTGCTATGAAAAAGTTAGGACAGATAAGTTTGTTAGGACAAATGCCAGAATTACAAAAGTGAAAATCACCTACCTTTATTTCCTAAATACTCAAGGAAAAGCAATGTAATGGAACTCAACAATTGATACTGTATATGCATGAAATTCATTGACAGTATTTGAAAAAAAGAAAAAAACTGTGGTTTATGTTTTACTTATTTAAATCTTGGATTAAACTGGCACACCAGTATTATTGCAATTCCACAACATTTGGCAACTTGCTAGAAACAGCTTTAAAAAAGTAAATGGTGATCAAAATCAAAGCAGCATTGACATTTAGATATCTTGGGTCAAGCTCCAAAAAACACTTGATCTTACAGTTCCCATAATGCAACTTACTACAGCATCTTTTATTAAAATCTCCTCACCTGCTAAATGCCCATTGAGTAAACATTTCTCCAAGCTCAAACTTAGATGACTCTGGTGACATCATCAGGGTTATTTCTTCAGGCATGGCAAATGTCCTCCAGAGCCACATGAGACATGATAGAGCTGTCTCCACAGTCATAGCAGCAAAAGTGGAGACATATAAACATATTTAGGACTTTCTTTCAGCAGCCTCACATTTTCTAGATTGCAGGCCGTAACAAAATGTCTCTGTCAGCACACCGTGAGGCTCCGGTGCCCTCAATGCTACTCTCTTGATCTCTGATTTCCCCACTCAGGCATGTTATGCATTCCATAGTGGAGCAGTGATAATCCTCCCAAAATTTCACATTATGTCATACTAGCAAGCTCTTGTCTCTTCAGTCTGTAACTGGGTAAACTTGACATGACTGTGGTGCAACATGACCACACAGCTCCACAACAGCTTTCTCAAGACGCTACTCAAAAGTTAAGATTAAAAACTCTGCAAGTGGAGCAAAGAATCGAAACAAGCTTTGAGTCAAACGGGAAGAAATAAATATTTTTTTTAAGTACTTTGCAGTTGTGGATCACATCCTCAATGCTAACCAATCAGGTTGACCTTTGACCTTTTGGAGTGCAGGCAGCTCCCTAGCAACGTAACAGGGTCCTGAACTCTGATTAAGGGTCACTGACTGTCACCTGTGCCCAGCTACTATGTGAAACAGCTATACATGCATGTGCACACAACTGTGTGTGTTTGTGTGCGTGACCCCCTACAGCTCTACTTTCCCTGGGCTCAGCCATTCTTTTCCCAGCTGACCATTCAGCTGTTGCCAACACTTGTTCACTTGATAACTGTTGCCGCAACTCAGAACTCAGCACGCTGGTTTACTACCAGTAATGATTTTAATAAAACCCCTATGTGACATGTAGCCCATAATCTGTAATTGAACAGAATAATTTATTTGAAGGATTGTACAGAGAGAAATTAATGTGTCTTCAATCCAGTCAAGTATTTGCAAAAGTAAAAAATCTGTTTAATCATTGGGGCATGTGGTGCTGAGCTGTGCTATGTGTGAGTTGGTGTGTGACAGGCCCTAAATTCCTCTGATGCTATCCTGAATTAGGCAGCGCTGTTGTTGGGTTGGGTTTCCATTTAACATGTGCTCATAATGTTGAAAAAGCACGCTCAAACTATTTATCAGCTTTTAATGATTTTTTTTTTTTTTTGGCAAAGTGATCTTTAAGGTTTCAAGACAGGAATTCACACCAATCTCTCATCATGCTGTTATGTCCTTGTAATTTATTTTAACCATAATGCATTTAATATGAGATAGTTCAACTATCTAACACTACCACATTCCTTCATTGGTGCAAAAGCATGGATTATGCTGTAGTCTGCATAATGCTCTACTGTGTGATTATTGGTCCATTTTGCACATCTAGGGAGTTTATAACCCATGTTGTATGCATGCCATATCTAACTGGCCTCATTGAAACTAACAGTGCAATATTATGTCATTTATAAATATATATATATATATATATATATATATATAATATAATATATTTAATTTGGATCATGAGGGTTGCGGGCTCATGGCTTGAAATTGTTTTTATGCAGGTATTGGGCCCATCTATTTGATAATTAAAACAGTAATTATCTAAAAACTAAACAGCAGTACAATGCCATTATTGCCTTATTTGCAGAGTCCTCCTCCCTCAAGAATTGCTCCATCATTCTCTGTCCCAAAACCAAACAGCTCACATCCGCTCCTGTGTGAAAATCTAAGTGTTCACTTCCTACCTATCCATCACTCAAGCTATTATGCTCCTCATTTAGACATCCATCAAACGTCACATGTTCCATTACACAATCCATCATGCTCTGCACTTGTCCCGCCTTTGGCTGGTGATGTTTGTCACCCTCCAATGCCCAAAGATGTGTGTTTCCTTTAGAGGCTAGAGGGCACACCCCCGCCTCCTCCAGATTCTAATGGCTGAATTTAGGCAGGAACCATTTTTTTTTTCTTCTCATCCAAAGGCTATGACCCGGGCCAGAGGTCAGAAGGGGTCAGCTTGGTTGCCAAGGAGGAGTCCACCGACAGGGCAAAGCCACTGGTGCTCATTGGACTGTGCAAACAGTAGTTCTGCTGAGTCTGACAGGCCTGAGAGCAGAGGAGCCCTGGCAGATTGCATTATCATAATCAGACAAGAAGCAAGGGTTGATGAGTGAAAGGTTGTATAGAGCACGCAACAACACGCTCATTCAAAGCCAAGATTAAGTCAAGAGAGCTCTAGTGACAGGACAAGCTTTTGTTATTGTGATCAGTGGAGCTTTCTGTGATGGTCCATCCACAATGCATTGTATCACTTAGGGCTGGGTCATGCTAGAAAATAAGTTTGTACAATGTGTTGTCCAACCACATCGCAAAAGTGTTTATAGCTTCTCCAAGAGGCCACACTCCAAGGTGGGGTGAAGAGCTGGCTGTCAGATTACAGATTGTCAGTTTCCGAAAAATACAGAACAATGTTTACATGTTTTAATTTTTAAAGGCGTTGGGAGTCAAGTTAGTTATTCGGTTCATGCAATCAGTAGCTTTCTTCTTATCTCTGGTCAGGCCTGGCATCTCCTCCACATTATGCATTCTGCCCTCAGGGATACATCCTGGGCTCTTTGCAAGGTCACTCAGCTTTCATGATTAACACATGAAAGAGAAAAATACTAAAACAGAAATACTAAAACAGCAGTTTGGATGCAAACAGTTTAACAAAGAAACTGAAGCAAAACTGTTCTAAGCATAATTTTCTAATACTATGGTGATAGTAAGAGAAACTAGAAACAACAAGGGAACAAACAGAATTGGGAGAATAAAATATACAGAACCTGATCCTTCCAAAGAAACATGATTTTACTATCACAGTTCAAGGTCAAGGTTCAATACCAAAATCCAAATTTATTTTTGTAGAAAGAAAAAGGAAAAGTTACATTGGGATCCTGACATCTTACAGCAAGCATCATCTCTTTGCAACAGACCGCCAAACACCATGACATGGTGACATCATGAGAAAGTTGTCCCCCCCCGTTGACAAGGCCGCCTGTTGCCATGGGGCTCCTGGAAATGGCACTGCGGATCCCAGTAAATGAAGGCTGTTGGGGGTGGGGACGTGAAGGCAAGTAAATAGAAGTGCCATTTGCAGTGTGTTTGCTTGATGTCCTCAGAGCCAAATTATGCTCAGTTATTGGGCTGCTGGGCTGCTGGGCATTGGGCGGCTCCCAGCAGCTCTGTGCAGCAGGACCCCCCACTCTGGAGGACATTGGCGTGTTTGCTGAACGAACAGGGCACCCCGACGCGGCCTCTGGGAGCCATGTGAGCTGACAGCAGCCGTGCACTTTCACTCATTAAGAAAAGAGGACGATGAGGGACAAAAGGAAAAAGGAGACAGTCTTGTCGGAACAGACCGCAACAGCAAATCACCATTCACAAACAGAAATAATTAGTCATAACACAGACATCAGCCAGGAAATAGGAATTTACATGATAAAGCTTAGCAGTGTGGAGCTTTCTATCACATACATGTTTAGTAGTTTTATCAACAGGCTATAATTGCTATATGATGTATGATTTTGACTGGATGCAATCCTATGAGTCTCTGCCAAAACTAAGCAACCCTGATCTCCAAACCATGTGATGAAGACAGTGCCTGGTCTACTTCATGCACACTACCCATTTACTCGGAACACACAATTCCCAGATCCCCTTTGATACCTGATATTTAGACATGCAGGCCCATGCTGTGAACTCGCAATCACTTTTTGCTTGAGACACCCAACACCAGAGTCCTTAATCCTGCCACAGCGCTTCGGTGGGAGAGGCGGGGCGAAGGAGGCGGTTGTGAGGCATTTCATGACTGGGGAACTCATGACCCACTGGGGATTAATGAGCATTCTGTGAGGGGCCTTTATTGGCTTGTTGACCCTTGCTTTCTGATATGTTCATCTCTATCTGGCTCGAATTTGGAATGGTATGCATAGACTGAATGCATTTAATGTTCAATCAAAATATAAAAATGTTAATAAAATAAGTTTGAGCTACTCAAATAAAAGAAATGCCTATTTTAGGCACAGCTATAGATTTTTAGCCACGCTAGCGACTTGGCTTTAAGGATGGCAATGTCAACTGTCAGTTAGTCTACCACTTTGGTCCAGACTAAAATATCTCAAAAACCACATCATAGGTTGATCGTTTAATTTGGTACAGATATTTAAGGGCACTAGGAGATAATTGTTAATGACTTTGGTGCTCCGTCGTCAGGTCAACCATTGAATTTGCGCAATACTTTGGTTGATTATCAGATATCATTAGCAGATGTTCCTTTCAAACCCAGCTCTATGACTCATGTGTGTAACTGGACTTATTTAACTGGTGAAAAATAGATTAATCATAAATTATCATACAATTTTAGGGGTAATTTTCCGTAGTAGGCTAATGGGATTTGACAAACATGGCTGAAATATACAGTAGAGGGAACCCTGAAATCCTAAATTGAAGTGGGTTGTTGATAAATAAAACAAATTATATATAAATAAAGAGAGTGATATTCGACATGATTATTGGGATGAAAGCTTCAATGTGAGCTGAAATGTGAGCATGTGAGGGCTGCATCACAGAAGTGTCACGGCAGCATTGTGTCAGATCGGAGGTGTTAGGACTGCAGCTGCAGAGTGAGTTGTGGCTCAGTGTGGGTGGCGGCTATCTCGCTGCTGGGGTGGTGTGTTTATGTGTGCTGGGGTTAGGGCCACGTGCACAGTGCAGGCTCACACACACACACACACACAGAAAAACCACAGAGACTCTATTGATTCCAGCTAATCAAGGCAGTGGCACAGGGGGAAGAAGCACGTGTGTGTTTGTGTGTGTGTGTGTGTGTGTGTGTGTGTGTGTGAAGTCAACACATTCCCCACATTCCAGCACTTCCCAAAGAGGCATAAAATATAAGCCAAGACACTGAGCTTGCAGGCCTTCTTCTCACTGCTGGGTACCTCCTGCTCTTTAACTCAACTGCCCTTCTCTCTGCGAAGTCACTGTGCACTTTGCTGTGGCTGTAGTTTTCAACAGTATTTTTTTTTTTCTCTCTCTGTCTCTCTTTTAATTCCACCCACGAGCTGACCATGCAATGACTTCTGGCTGAATCACACTGAGAGGACAAAGACACCACATATTTATGTCTGGTTTAAACTGGTCCTTCTCAACTGGTATTACAATAAAATCGGACCTCACCCATAAAGTTGCAACCGATAGCATGCGCATTTATAACAAATTAGTCAGATTAATTGGTTGAGCTACACCCAGTGACACTAGTACCTAAACCTTTAGAAGCAAATGTGATAAAATGTTATTTCTAAACATCCTCCTAAATTATACTTTATTTTTGATGTTTTTCTGGCCTGCTTATCATGCAAGTTAAACCCAGAAAGAAAGTGCAGTATTAGTGACAATAGCTAGAACGCATCAGACAACAGTGAAAACAGTTTTCTACAACTCAAGGACAAGTTGTCAAATTGTTCCCATTTGCGAAGCTGGAACAAATCTTTGCCGTTTTTGCTTGAAAAAATTACATTTTTGACTATTAATCGGTTATCGTCTGTCGATTGACTGACCGTTTAATCAACTAATTGACTAATTGTTGTGTGCAAAGAGCTTATTTGCACTGGTTCAGATGGAGCACAGCGCACACCATCACCAACACTCTGGACAGTGATGCAGATATTGATTATGTTGCAGTGGAATCACCTGAAGACTTGTGCATCTACCAGCTGCTAGTGGCCACATGGTACAAGCAGAACAAGGCTGCCTGGATAGAGAGGAAGGTCTGACAACCAGGACAGCTGGACCTGCACAGAACCCGCCAGCCAAGTAATGCCCACTGACCCTCCTCTTCCTCCTCCTCCTCCTCATCCAAGACTCAAAAGCCACAGCGAGAAGGTTCACAGTAAGGCATCGTTACCATAGAAACTCTGTTTGCATTTCCCAGGGAGCAATTCAGGGACCGCTGGCTTTCAGCTGGAATTCAGACATTCATTTCAATGCACAGTGCTGTCTGGAAAAGCAATTGTCTATGTGGGGCAACTTATTGAAAAACATTCTAGGTGTGTTTCCGTTTAAGTGAAAAGGCAGACAAAAAGAGCCTTGGCCATGAACTAGATGTCATCTTAACAGGCCTGGCTCACAGGTTGCATCTACTGGTGAAGCAGCACGGCTAAGAGCTCCAATAACCGGATTTGTTCCCTGCGTTTGATTTGAGGTGATCAAAATAAAAAGCCTTCCATTAAAGCAGGGAACCTGAGCACATGCCAATCAAAATTTGGAGTGTGGTTAGAGAGTGCGGCTCTCTGATGCGTGCCCAGTCACAGGGTTGTATTCAGGTCTGTCTTCAGTCCTCTCTCTCTCATACCAGGCTGCTGCGCTGGAACAAAGAGGCCTTTCACACTGACCTTGACACACAGCCACCCCCATCACCACAGGAACCAAGGCAGAGGAATCCACTCCCAACTCTCTGATATCAATCTCTCTGTACCCCTGGCAGAAGGTCCCAGCTCAAGGCTAAGGTGAACCTTGGAGAGGAGGCTAATGCACATCATATGAGTGATTTTATTCCAACGGAGAATATGTGAAAAAGAAAAAAAAAAAACACACTGTTAGCACCTCAGATTTTTATATCTGATCTGAAATTACCCAAGATGTCCATCTGCAGCCAAACGTAAAATACCAAGTTTGGATTTACATCGGTAATGTGATTAATCTGCAGGGTGTTTTTTTTCAATATCGATTGTTTGCACTAAAATGTCAAAAAATAGTAAGAAGCAACCATCAGTTTCCCACAGCCTAAATAGATCAATCAAAAAAAATTTGATTTAGTCAATTATTGATTTTACAAAAGTACCACAGAACACTCATCCAGGGAATAAAAGCTTTTATTCTCAATGGCAAAAAAACGTTTTTGCTTTTTTTGGTTGTTTTTTTTAAACAATTGTACAGCCTGAAAAAAACATGAATTCAGGCATTAAAATTGCAAATAATTTTTTAAACAAAATAAAAATAAGAGGCTTTCACTTTATACATTTCTGTCATAAGAAATAACTTCAAAACTGTACATCAAACTTTTTTACAAAGCACGCAGAGCTTCAAAATATACAATGTTCATTCACATTTTATACAAATAAAAAAACAAATGTGGGTTTGCTACATTTAAAACCTGGGGTGTTCCTTGTCTGCGAGAAAGGCAGTCTGAACACATTCCATGTTGCATCACGTTCGACTTTGAGAGCAGAGTCCATCCAGCTTGCTGCTTAGCAACGTTCAGGAGCTCTAGTCTTTGTCTCCAAAGAGTCAAGAGACGGCAGGAGAGGAGAGAGGCTCTGCCACTGGGCCAGTCTGTGAGCCTCGTTCTCTCCTAAGCATGAACTCTCCTCCCCACCCAGTAAGGGCATGTCACATTTCCAAGCATGGGCAGGTAACACACTTAGTATGTGTCCACGTGACAAGGGTTGGTCCCCCGATCCTGCGCCTCATGATACAACTGCAGGAAGTCTTTGTAGCGTGGGGCGCATCCCATCCAGGACTCCCCAAACCTCACTGTCCCAGTGAAGAGGAACTCGCCCTCCCCAAACCTCACCCTACACTGAAGGGGCATTTTGATGTGGCCAGTCCACCTCCGTACCCTGACACCCCCAGATACAAAAACCTGGGTCTTCTGTCTGTAGAGGCGGCTGATCTCCACAGTCACAGACGAGTGCTCCTCTTCCTGCTCCACCTTCTTAATGCTGCCCCGTGCCACTGAAAACACCAAGCAGGAAGACAAGATTTAGAAACTGGAACTGGCTATATTTCATGCTACACAGAATGGTGTTTTCATTGGACATTTCTGCACACCATACAGCAGCAGGAAGCCTATAATTCTCCCAAACAGCGCTTTAACTTACCAAAGTCATTGGTGCAGACAGCTAGAAGCATCTCGGTGTCACTGCAGGGCTGACAGGGTGCTGCATGGAAATAAAGAGAGAGGGCGGATGAGTTTGATGGAGCACTACAAACAGTCCACGATTTCTTTGGCACTCCCGGTCTTGCGGCATGATAACAATCTTCTACAGGTCAACAACATTCCAGTTAAGTACCACTTACACAAACATACAACTGTGGCTGGGCCAGCCATCACACACACACACACACACACACACAACTTGTTTAAACACCAAAAGCTGGGCATGCTGATGGCGGTAAAAAAGTTTAACAAAAATGCTGTTGAGTTTTTAATGCTCATGGGGCCCGTTCGGTGAGCTTCCCCACCACAAGGGGAACCGCTTGACGCTCTGTGACAAACAAGGACCAGATGAAAAGGGTAAGAGAACAGACACGGCTACAAAGGCTACATCTCTGACCTGAGCTCTGTAAGCACTTGAGCAGGCCTGCTGGGATTGAAACAGTGAGCACTGTCTCAACTATAACATCAAGTAGAGTTTTCAAACAGCCTTAAAAGTGAAAATCACTTCAGAGAGGAGTCAAATAAGAAGGGCAAAACCTCCCACCTACCATATCTTGTCTTGAACAATAAAAGGCAAGCCATGAGAGGGCATGCGCTCATAACTTAAGGGCAAATGATACTTAAATACTTTAAAGCCTGCCCCAGGCTACATTTTACCTTTGACTGGTGGCTGTAGGGCAGCAACTAGGCCCGCCCGCCTCCAGAGTGTTTTATAGCAGGAGAAAGGGCCCTAAATGAGAGCAGTCGAGTCAATGATTAGTTGACTCAGGTGGTCCTGCGGCTGGCCTGACCACATTGCCTTTATTAGCCCTGGATCTGCTGTGGTTTTCCTTTGCGGCAGAGTGGCACACAGAGGCAGGTGGAGAGAGGAGGAGTGGGGAGGGGTGTCGAGTCAGCAATGGGCTGAGGGTGGGGCAGCAGTGGGAGTACATCCATTAAATGAAAAAGAATGATTAATATGGTAAACTCAGGTAAATTGAGTGCACTGGAAATCAACCTAGTTTATATAGTCTGGTCTG
The DNA here is from genome assembly GCF_004354835.1 of Perca flavescens. Lineage (NCBI taxonomy): Eukaryota > Metazoa > Chordata > Actinopteri > Perciformes > Percidae > Perca > Perca flavescens. Next base: position 14,142,898 of record NC_041345.1, read on the forward strand.
TAATCTGACACATGTATCTAGTTTAGAAATCATGCATTCTGGAGAAAGACATGCAGATCATTACCCTGAATTAAGTCCAAAACCAGAGATGTGCGCCCTCTGTCATCTTTTGGAGCTGGAGCTTATTTTTAGCTGGCTTTTCTGAAGTTGAGAGTATAGGGGTGAGGGGGGAGCATGTCTTAGGTCAGCTTGTGTAGCAACACGAGGCGCTGCCGCATCACCAGAGAGCAGAGGTCAAACAGCCACAAGCTCGGACGGCTTGGCAACAGCTGGAGAGCCGGGAGACTTCAGAGCGGCCGACCTCGCCCAGAGCAGAGTGCAAAGGCCCTTTGAAGTGAGCCTGTGTGCTGCCATAGTATTAGACGGAGCAGCCAAGAGCCGAGGCCTAAACCCAGGCGTGTTTTTTCTTTCCTCCAAAGTGGAGCCGAGCAGGGCTCACATGTCAGACATGAAACAGAACCACAGGAATGGGCTGAGAGCCGAGTCAGCATCTCTCTCTGGCCCATGCACGTGCAGCGCTACTCTGATCAGAACCACTTCACAGGAGCAGAGAGGGATGAGGAATGGGACGAGTGGTATAGGAGGAGTGGAGGGGCACGATATAGTGTCCCTGAAACATCTGGGCCTGATGCATTCCACTGTAATGGAGCACAACTCGCTAATACCACTCAGCACAGACAAGAACCACTTCAAACAGCCGGGAAGAGGGACGGAAGATATATGAAGTGGAGAGGAATGAAAAAGGAAAATACTAGAATGATAAATAGACAAGAAAGAAAATAAGGAGGTAGGAAATAGTGAGACAGAGAGGAAGAAAAGGAATAATTTAAGTGAGCTGAAAGGGAGGCCGAGGGAGTGACAGCAAGAAAAGAACAAGTGGGGGGGGGGGGGAAATAAGCCTATATGCTCCTAGAAGGTCTTCCCAACATCTGGTTGGAGATACATTCCAGCTTGACGGTGAGCAACTCAATCCCAGCATAGGGTCAGAGAGAAGAGGAAAGAAGGAAGAGACAGGGGAAAAAAAAGATGAGAAGAAGCAACGCAGCAATCAATCCACCAGTCCAGGATTGAGATGACACGAGACCACGGTCTTTGTGAATCATCCCAGTGCTATCTCAGGCCACATCACACAACCAGATTATACTGCAGAGCTCACTAATGTGGCCAAAACAACTCCACGCTCACTGCTCTCTACATTTAACCCTCTCCCTCTCTCCGCTGTGCCAAATAATGACGCAGGATGTGGATATGTGAACCCAGAGAGCCGTAAAAACAGATGTGGGCCTGATACTGCTCATATTTTGCTTTAGGTGGGGGAAAAAAAAAAAAACAGTTGCTTGCACAGTTGCGCAGCTTGAAACTGTAGGTTTGGCAGGTACGCAGCGGGAAAATAGCTGTTTTTCAATGGAGGCCCCCTGTTTGGCTGTGCCTCTCCACATACACACAAAAAACAATTATAGCTTAGAGCCAAGTCAAATCAAGCCGGGATAGTTGTGAAAGAAGCTGAAATATGAAAAAGAAAAAAGAATTCCAAAAAAAGTTTCATAAAGAGTCTAAGGCTTCAGATTTTGTTGTCTTGATTCTCACAGTGAGAGTTTGAGTTTGACAAGAAATATATCCCCCCCCCTCCAACTTTGGCTTCAGTATTAGCTTTGTGCTGGAGCAAATGTTAAGTTTCCTACTATTAGAGTTCAACTTAATAAAAGTTTCCACCAGTAGATGGCTGCATTTAGTGCACAGCACACAGCACAGGGATAAGCACAAAGGAAGCCAGACCTAGAGGGAATCAATCAAAAGCAAGTCTAAAGACCGTTGTAAAGGCTGCTTAGAAGGAAAAGCAATCTTCTACAGGTTTAACACTGATATTGGGCTGTAAAATAATCATAATGGAGTTGTATCTTACCACCCTGTGAGTGTGCCAATGGCCCCAGCCTGTCGTTGACCAGCTCATACTGGAACGCCGTGATGCGGCGGCTGATGTCCATGTGCGGGACGGCCTCGATGAAGACAGCCCCCTCCTGGATACTGAAGCACTGCACCTTGCCCTGAGCTTGGTCCTGATCACGCAGCAGTAATCGCAGCTTGCCATTACGGTCCAGGTAGATGTTGGTGCCGCTGGAGTGTGTAGAGGGTTTGATGCAGACAGAGAGGCGGGCGGCGGCAGTGGAGACCGTGTTGGGTCGGAGGTTAACAATGATGGCCCCCGTGGGATAGAGCCACTCCAGAGAGCCTTGGGAGCAACGCAAGTACACCTGCTCCACATCCCTGGCGTGGCCTTCATGAGTCAGACCACTGGAAGAAAAGAAAAAGGAAAGACATCAGCAGACATCAACCACTCAAGACTCAGAGTGGAAGGCATTGTTAAGAATTTCTGAAAAAGAAAAAAAAAAAAAAAAAGTGTACAATTACAGAAACCCAAGAATGTGAAAGCTTTGTGTTCTTTAACTCGGCACAAAGGAATTATTCAGTAATCTGAAAATGATTTTCTGGTCATTTATAGCCAGAGTTATCTGACCAAGGTGAAGACCTCTGGCAGACTGTAAGGACATTAGACCACATTCCTCCTGAAGCATTCAGGGCCGTCTGTGCGCAAGACTGGCTGCATGACCAGTCACAAGCCTGAGCAACCAAAATGACCTCAGCTGCAACACACACTTCCCCCCCCCCCTATACCACATTGTTCCTCCCAGAGCTTTGGCAAAATGCACCACTGGCAGGCTGCCTTTGGGAAGAGTTTGGAAGCAAAAATGGATGAATGGAGGGACACAGGGGCTTCTGGGCAGACAACGGCAGCAACAGTAGCTGGGCCTGCTGCATGCAAGTGCAAATGCAGGTCACGCACCGAACCTCCCCTTGCTTTCAAGCCACCAAAAAGACTGGAAGAGACTTGTCCGGGCAGCACTTCGGACTCTGGCGCCAGCATGACCAAACGACTCCCTCCAGAACTTAATGCCTGGTCAGGGTTTGAAAACTCCAGTCTGTCAGTCATTCTGTTGCAAAGCCAGAGGCAGGAAGCCATCAGTAGTCCACCGGCATATGCATGCCAAGCTAGTGGTTTGACTCTGGAGGAGAAACACCCAGTTCCCTGAAAATGAGATGCTGAAATTCAAATGTGCCATAGATCTGAAGTAACTCATGGCACATGCTGAGCATATGCAGCTAAAGCCCCATAACCAGGCTCTCCTCAGCACGCCTCTAATTAAAGTCCTTTCTATCTTCATCACTTCTGTATGCAATTAAAGGAGATTAGTCAAGAGTCTCACTAATGAACAACAGATTATTGGTTAAGGGCTCAAAGTGCTGAATATCGCCTACCCCTCCTGACTGGAGGATGAAAAAGAAAACCACACTATTTGAGGCACAGCCTCACAGCCTCTCAAGTTCAAAACAGATTTCAGCAGATGTTTGATGAGAGGTGAAATGTTCCAGTATATGCTGCCTGAGGTTTTAGAATCTGTTTAAACAAATACTTAAAAACTCTTAGGGGATATGTGCATGTAATCCTGTGAATATTTGAGTATTATTTATGGTGGGATATTTAATCAAAAGTGTCTACTAACTAGTGTAAAGAAAAGGTTTTTAATCAGAATAATAATTTAATGTATAATTGTGCACCATTTTATCCTGCCAAGTTAATTGCTAGCCCTTTTTTCAAATGTATTGGTGAGTCATGTTATTGTAATCAAATAACTTTGTCAATTAGTCATTCATAAATTCCGCACCACCCAGACCAAAACTCAAATGTGTCAGTGAAACTATAGTTACAAAATCTAATCTAATCTAGTAGGCTAGCCTACTTTTCATTCACATCCCAAAATTACTTATGAACATTACTTCTATTTTTTGTATTTTGTCCTAATTTGTGGCTCTTTTTTATTTCATAGCTATCACCGCGCGGTCTCTGAGTTTCGGTCATTTCAGGTCGCTACACTTCACTTACTTTCAGACTGTAGCCTATTATTATTATTATTATCGTTTTAATCAACATTTTACATTTAGTAAACAGGACCGTAAACCTCACCTTCCCTTCCAGCTGCACTGGTCGCTTGAATATTGGCAGAAAGAAATCCGACAGAGAAGGAGGAGAGGCAGCAGCAGGGAGGCCAGCATCGGGGTGAGCATGTTTATCTTGCAGCTCACTTCGCCTCTTCTCGAGCGAAACTATGATGAAGTCCACCGCCGTATTTCCAGCTACATGTCGTTTCCATGTGTCCCCTGTCCGCTCGATGCTGTTCCCCGGGGGTTTCTTCTTTGACTCTCGGGAAGTCTAGATGAGTAACGGCGCTTACTCAAACTTCGTCCGTAGCGCCCAGTGCTGCTGACAGCCCTCCGTAAAAATGTGGAGCGAGTTCTGCGTTCAGCTCAGACTGCAGCACAGATTGCTCCCACGTCACACCCCATTCACAGCAGTGTATCACGTATGTTGCCTTCAGGTGCTCGGCCGAGGCTCCGATCTCAGAGCTTCACAGTATAAAACGATGATTATTGGTTAAAGAAGGTCATTGTTTTTTTTTTAACCAACACCACCGCGCTACTCTGTTATGTATTGGTAGAAAGAATATGTTGTTATTTTATTATTTTTAAGGAATGTATTCATAAACCTTAAATATGTGACAAACTTTACAGTTGACTGAGATTGAACACAAAAGATGCATAACACATTATTAATTATCAAGAGAGTATATGGGTAAAGGTTTGATGTTGTTGTTGTTGATGTTATTTGTTTATTTGTTTTTTTCCCCATTGTTCCCATTATTTCTTTATTGCTATTAAGATAAATTAAGATATACACCTGACAACAAGCGGGAAAAATCCCGACAGCATTTGAAGTGAGCATGAAAGTCAATACACTGGCAGTTTTTAATTTAAAGTAATCAACATTATTCCTAAATTAATACTGGCAACATTAGGTTGACGTTGTATTTTAGAAAATTCTGGGATTTGGCAGAATAGTGCTCCAAGAGTCTTTTTACCTATCCTGAAGTTAGTGAAGTCAGGCTAAATTGGGGGAAATTAAAAGGAAAAAGGACCCTGTTAACAAATTCCTTCAGAAGAAAGGTGAATGAATAACTTGGTAAAACCAGTTTATTATTGGTACATTGATTGGATATAGCTACTATCATTATGACATCTGGCTTCGTGTTAAATTAAAACTCTCATAAACTGCCACCAGAATAAAGTCATATTAAGTTTAACTGTAGTATGGTTCACCTTAATAAGTTGTTGATTCATTCAAAACAGACAATGCATACTGTGGAAAGTTGACTCGCTATCTTTGAGCATATTAGCTGATTCCTTTTTTTTAAGATTATTTTTTGGGGCATTTTTAGGCCTTTTATTTTCACAGGACAGATGAAAACATTAAAGGGGAGAGAGAGGGGGAATGACATGCAGCAAAGGGCTGCAGGTCGGAGTCGAACCTGAGGCTACTGCGTCGAGAAGTAACCTCTATATATGTGTGCCTGCTCTACCAACTGAGCTAACCCGGCCACCTGATTCATTTTTGTTCAAATGATTTCTCGACTGGAGAGAAGAACCAACTGAAATTGAAAAGTGTGGTTTGGTGCTCTAGCCCCACAAACATCTGCAAATATTGGCACATGAAGGAATAAAATATTTGAAAGTATTGGTCAAGTAAACACAACTTCACATGTGGTTTTATGTGAAATAATGGTGGTTCTATGTCTAATCTAAGTCAATGTGGCTCCAAGATTCAAATTTAGTTCATTATAGGGTCAGTGGGAATATGGAAAACCACATTATGCATTCCAGATTTCAGAACGTGCAATAAAAATATGAATATATAATTTATATAATCAAGTTACTTTGACAATTTGATTGATCTATAACTTTATGTCCCAACCAAAGTCAAGAAGATACCACTCCTGAGCTTTATAGTTCAGCTCTGTTTCCAAACACAACAAAAGCTGCAGGGACTTGTAGAGCGCTGGGTTCTGTTAACCAGTGGGTGCATCTGTAAACATGAACTAGCCTACTCATCACTCGAGTGGATCCTGGGCTAGGTTTTCTTAAACAAGATGTTTTGTGTGTGTATGGTGTTTGGCATGGGAAAGAAACCTGTCTGACAAGGAAAACTAGAGCAGGATGTAACTGCTACTTTTCCTCTTTGATTTCTTAGGACTTGAAATCAGTTGAGGCTCATTGGTGATTGGACATGTCTGCATTACTGACCCGACACGCAGGGTTCATGTTCCAGCCTGGGCCGCATGCCACAAAAGCGCCCCACACATCCATGTGCAGAAAGGAATATAACTGACTACACATTCTCTATCTTTAATAAAATTTCTCAGAATCTTAGTCATCATCCAGACTTCACATTGAGTCACTTTTTAGTATTGTTTGTCTAGTTTAGTCTGTCGTTTAGAAGTTTGTCTGGTTTCTTTAGTCCTTGTTGTGTTGCAGGCTGTCTGGCAGTTATACCACTTGATGAGGTAACAGAACCACAAGACGAGTCCGAACATGATGTCTGAGGAGCCATCACACAATGACACCTGCACTGTTACACCAAAGCTACACCTGTAAGAGTGTCTCAAAGATTTCTGTGAATTACACAATTTAGTATATGTATTAATAATGTATTTACTTATATTCTAAGATTAAAGGGGAACTCCACATATTTCACACATCAAAGTCTGTTTACAGGTCTTCAGGAATACCACTGCACTGCATATGTATATTAAAAAAGAAAAACAATTGTTGTGTAAAGCCTTTTGTTGCTCCAGAGAGAGCTGTTCAAAATCTGATAAATTGCCTCAAGTAATGTCACTTGAGTCAGCATCAGTTGAAGCCTACTAAAAGGTAGAAAACTAAAAAGAATAATTTGGGGTATGGAGTTAGAAAGGAGTAAGCTTGCCAGACTCTGCAGCCCACTCCTTTCTCTGCTTGAGACTAGCAGCTCAAGGCTACATTAGCTGCTATAGTATAACACACCCTAATCAAATTGTTGGATGTCAAGTTTCATTGTGGGTAATACAGGTGCCAGCTTTTGCTCTGCTGTATCGATTTTGATAGTTTTGTGTGGCCACCATTAGTCTTTTTATGTTATAGGAGTGCAATGCTAAATTGGTGGAGTACTCTTTTAAGAAGTACAGTACATATTACATAATATTGACAATGCAGCATTTTAACAGCCATTATAGAATAAACTACTATACTTTATTGTATTGTATAAGAAAAAATTATACCTGAGTAGTCAACGGAGCAATGGCATCACCACCATCAACAATTACTTCACCTTTTTTTCCAGCTCTGATTATTTTGTATAGTATTTGTATGTGTACATGAATTATGGGACTGTATTTAAGTATATACTATGCATACTATTTATTGTGTATGTCACTTGAGTGAGTTTATAGCATACTCAAAACAACAGTTTTTATAATCTATCAAAACGTTTAAGTCAATGCCAAACATTTGTTGGTTCCAGCTCACCTGGTGAAGATGTGCTGCTTTTCTCTGTTTCAGAACATTGTAAAAGGAATATTTTGGCTTTTGAAATGTTGGCCAGACAAAACAAGACATTTAAAAACGTTAACTTAGGCCCTGGGACATTGTGATTTTTTCTGACATTGTATAGACTAAACAATGAACCCAAAAATATAATAAACAGATTAGTCTATCATTAAAACAATATGTAGTTGCAGCCCTACTCAAAGCATGGTTAGAATGACTATATAGTATACAATTAGGATCTCTACTAGGACTAGTAATTAATCTCTTACGAGAAGCGGGTGTTTGCCCGCTTCTTGTTATTCCAGTTGCTTGATCACTTGCTGTCAGTGTTTGTTATTTTCTCTCACATTGCAGCTTAAAGGAAGCAGGTGTAGCTCTCACCCTCCACCTGTCAGAATTTCACTGGTAGTGAGAGCGGAGAGTGGGAAAAAGAATCCATGACAGATAGGAGACTGAGAAACAAACAGTTAATCATATAGTGTGCTCCAGTTTTGGATTGAAACTTGGCAGAGGAACCATGGCGTTCAACAGAGAAGCAGGGATGTGCACTTTGAATTAGAGGATTAGGTGGTAAATAGGTGTTATGTAGCCTGGGATAGTGGAGTTTAGGTAGTCAGGGAGAGGGAGGCTGCTGAAACTTGAGGGGGAAGGGTAGGATTGTTTTTTTTGTCAGGCTTGTTGTCCCAAACTCTTGCTGAGTGTGACTCACTTTTATGCCCGGGGCTAGCCTCCAGGTGAAAAAGCAGTCATAAAGTAGATTAGGCTGCTGACAGGATGTGATTTTTATGTGTTTGTGTGTGTGTGTGTGTGTGTGTGTGTGTGTGTGTGTGTGTGTGTGTCCTCACTGTCCCCTCTTTCTTTCTTTAACTCTTGTTTTTTTCTTTAATTGTTTCACTGTGGGAAAACAAGAAACCATGCAGGCTTGTCAACAGTTTTTATTTTTTTGTAAAACAGCGGACAGTTAACAAACCCATTGTTTGCATTTTCTCCTCTAGGTTTTCAAAGATACATTTTATTGATCCATTTGGCTGAGATCTTTAGTGTTGGTGACAGAAAGCTTGTCTGAAGTTCATTTTCAACAACCTTCCCTTCCAATGTTTAGACCTCCTGCTCTGAGAACCAGTTTGATAAACACCTAAACTGCTGCTCTTTTCCAGAGCTAGTCTCAACCTGTTTTCTACTATCTTGGGAAGATAAACTGTAAACTGCAGTCACACAAGCATGCCTGATATCTTGTGGTATGCAAAGGCAGGAGCTGATATCATCGAGAGGCCGTCTGCCTGTCATCATCCCTCTCTGGCTGCTATCCAGACTGTCAGAAAAGCAGCTGAGCTCAAACCTACATGAGCATTTCTTAGTAAAGAAGAACCCTGTCATTTTGAAGTGCCGCCTGTCTAAAGACAGACATGGTGTTTGTAGCTCTTCTAACACCTTGCATGACTTTGTCAGTCTTGCTTAAACAACATGGTGATGAACATAGTGTACATTCCAGCTCTTCAGCCACCAGTGTCTCAATCATCAGCCCTGGTCAGTGGTTGTATTGCTGGTAGTAGTCTTGCATTGCCAGACCTATCTCCACAGCACTATGTCAGCGCTGGAGTATGCTGGTAGTGAAGTCAATACATCAAGTGAGTGTGAAAATATGTGACATAAAAGTGGCATATTTGAAGAATCCAGCAACTGGCGCATCTCAGTCAAAATTCCATGAAGTTTTTGCAAGGCAGGGAAGACAAAGAGTGTCTTTTGTTTCAGACCTCATGTTGATGTATAGCGTATGTGTATGTGCTTGTTGGAAGAAGAAAAACAGATTGAAATACGGAGAAAAGAGACGCCAAAGTGGAGAAAGCCAGAAAATGTCCCGCTTGTGTTCCTTGTAGTGTATCTACTGGAGGCCATGTGAGGGGTGGCAGAGGAGATTAGATGTTGCCAAGGCCACAGCACAGCGACGTGCTCAAGACCATGCTGAATTAGCCCTTGATGCCTTCAAGCTGTTTCCAACACCATGCTATCAGCTCCTTCATATCCCTCTCTCAGCAGCACACAGAAACCTGAGCAATGCAGCGCTGAGAGCTCATAAGAGGAATTTGGGTCAGACCTAATTTTGACAGGGCAGGTGGGCAACTCTTATAAAAGCAACATAATAAAAGTGAACTCCGCTCCTCTCTGCCCTCGAATTTCACAGAGATCAGATATGGATGAGGCCTGCAGGTCCAGGTGGTTCTGAGGCTTGAGGATTATCCAGTCCACGACCAAGCATGAAGAACATACTATTGCAAGGAAGACAGGGACCTGTACTTAAGTTAAAAGCAGTTGTGTATCTTTACAGCATCCTTTCTCCAGGACGACATCCACTCTCCAGATTAGCCTCGTCGATCTGATTCTCATGGCTTTCTGCAGAGAAAGAGCTCTGGCCCACGTCCCTCTCTTTTCTCCATGGCCCTGTGACATGAGAGCTTCCTTGATGGGTACACTCATTCTTTGATTCACTTGATCAGTCCAGGATGCTGTACACAAAAAGCTTCAGCCATTAGGCTCCCTGATGCTGGGTGACAGCCATGATAGACTCAGAGACTGTGGGGGTGGGAGGGAAGAAGCAAGAGAGCCTTCTTTTGTTAATGCCCAAGTTCTCTGGCTCACACAGGGAGCAAAGACTCTGGCATCATTCCTGTGCAACACATTGGCTCTATGACTCTCTTGAACACTGCAGGAGAACATTTAAACATTTGACTGTCCAAATAATATTTATTTCATGAAGCCGATCTCTGTGAAATGAAGCAAAACAGATTTTTATGGAGTTTCAACATTGCAGCAGATGCCATCTGTCTTCAATCCGAGATATAAAAATCTGCCAGCGCAGATGAGGCTTAGTCAGACTCCCTTGGCATTTTCGACTGATGATCGAAGTTATGTTTTTGGTCTTTATACTTTGAAGAGGAGATCTTTCAAGGAGATATCTCCCAGCCCCCATGTGGTTTTGAGGGTTGAAAAGTGAATAAAGAACACTAACCTATAAACACACTTGTTGGTCTGCCTTAAAGCCATTATATTAACAGAAGAAAGACAGCTACTTTCTCTCTGGACACACAGCTGCAGTGGTGGTAACGTTGACTCAAGTACTGTACTTTTCATTTTCTGCTTTTCATTTACTTCTACTTCACAACATTTCAAAGAGAAATTTAGCACTTTTTACCACACTACATTTATCTGACAGCTTTAGTTACTTTGTAGAGTAGCATTTTGCATACTGCAAACATTGCAGTATGCAAAATGTCTACAATTGAGTTCTAAAAGTATTGTTTTCTTAGTAAAACAAGTGAAAAGATCTGCCAGTGTGGTAAGGTGATTTCAACCTGCTTTGATAGAAATCAGCTCGTTTTGGGAATTTTCTAGAATGTGGTGACGTTTTTCTTTAATCTGCTTTCAGGATTTGTACTCTTATTTCTAAAAAGTTATGGAAACAAGTTGATTTCTATCAGAAACAAGTTGAAATAATCTGACAAATTGGCAATTTTAGGACTCAATCACTAACATATAGAAGTACTGCTTTAAAGGACCTGAATATTTCTTCCACTGCTGCACAGCTGACACAGCCAGCCAATAAGCACATCATTTCTCATTATAAGCTCATGTGTTTACACAGGGAGAGAACGAGAAAAGGAAATGCAGGAGAGAACAGTTGGCCTATTGTGTCCGTCCACATGCAAAGTTGTATATTAGCACATGGTACGCCTGAAGAACGAACCAACAAACAACTATGGAACATAACAATCAGTCAAACGTTAAACTAAGCACGGTGGCTCTTAATGGAAATTCTGACCCAGTGGTTTGGTTCTTGCATCGCTGATACAGAGGGGTCTTTAAGAGTCTCTGGCACCCCTCTGAAAGGATCTCATTCTGCCTGTAATAAGAGCTGGATTTCGGAAACCCAGAGTTTGGTCGGTAGTGTGGTCTGCTCTGAAGGCGATACTCACCTCATCTGCTGATTCACAAGCTGGTGACAGCTGTGGTCACAGGTGATGGGAGGTGGCAGTTTTGCAGGAAAGGTAGGGGTCAGGGAAAACCATATAAGGGTCAATGAGGAAGACAAGGAGTTCATGTTTGGGGTTACTCACGGACACAAACATTCACTCCTAAGGTTTTTCAGTTTCAGTTCTTACACTTTCTTGAGCTTGATGTCGCTGCACAGATCATCCTGGAACCTTGCATCTTATTTTTTTTAACATGTTCTGCTCCACTGCAGTGTGGTTAGGCTAGGTTTTTATGGGCCTATCAAGATGCTACAGGTGGCAATCCAAATGTTTAATAACTCAAAGTAAAGCCAGGATGAAAAGGAAGCCAGGCTTAATATATATATATATATATATATATATATATGAATTAAAGATATCATGGCTTATTTTGCTGTTTGTGTTGCAATTGTGTGTACCTGTTGCACATATATGGTTTCATAATGATTCTTTATCTACTTCCTCTCAAATGTGCGTGATGGAATTGCAGTTAGACAAACTCCAAAAAAAAAAAGGCTGACATTGATAGAGTGTTATGAGTCATATGAAGTATGTTCTCTATTACTTAAAATCATCAACTATCAGCTTTGAGCAGACTTAATGTGCAGAATATTAAATTAGGTTTCAGTGTCTTTCTTCTTCCTGAATAGTGGTGCATATGTTTTATCAGTACATCAGCGCTGCAAAGCTGAAACTTTCAGGCATGTTTTAAAAAAAATGCCACATACCAAACTAAACAGAGTGAAAAGGTAATACACACTCAGCGGACATTGTTTTAGTCTGCTACAACTTTTCTAACAAATAGATAGATCTTTCTGATGAGGAACATTTAGGGGAAAAAGTACTGCAGAGCTCAGTGCCAAGTCATTGCTAAATACTCTGTTTTGTTTTCTTGTATGAGAAAAACAATGCGGACATGCTTAGACACGAAGCGCGGGATTAGATCATAGGGCAACACACAAATAACCTGTTAGGTCTGTATCTTCCTTTATTCATCAGAGGTCATGCCAGGCAGTCTGCCAGAGCCTGTGTCGAAAAAAGGAGCCATTTTGAGTTGAGCAGGTATCCAGAGAGCGCTGATGGAAATGGCCTCCTGGTGGATAACTGACCTCTGAAGTTTACAAAAAAGACATCTAGTCACTATTAAGACTAATACTTGTAGTGAGCAAAGCCTTTATATGAGCCTCTGGAGGAATGAGGCTGAATAGATACACCTTGGATGAAACCACCTGCATTATTACACTTGCCCTGCGTGACTATGCTGAAAGGCCATAGCACATCAGGAGATTATGTTAGAGTTTAAGCAGGTGGCGCTGAATGCAGAGCAAGTTTTAATATTACAGTAAATAACCTGGATGAGGTTGTAAGTGGCTGATGTGCTGACTGAGTGGAACATGGAGGGGAGATCAGCTGCGGGATCAGCTGACAGATCATGGGAGCTGAGCATGGAGGCTGTACTCTGTGATCTTATTATTGTGCTTTGTGTTGCTCGGCACTCGACTCCACTCTTTGCCCGCCCGACTTAGCCCGACTAAGTAGCTCAGCGTCTGTCTGACACACACACAACCACACCTTTAGCACTGCGGGGTTGAATTGGCAAGTTGTCTGGCCGGTTTGTGTATATGACACACACACACACTAGAATCTGGAACAATGATACTCCCATATACTCAAGGCTGGCACACTCCACACGCACTCCCAGGGTCATATGTCCCAGTACGCAGACATGCTTCAGCAGGCCAAAAGTCGTGCAGAGCCACACGTGGAAACATATCAGATATTTGCTCACAGAAAGTACACAACGTGAGAACAAATGTATGATAAAAGTTGATGTATGTCACTGGCAATCAAATTCTGCTGTCAGATACAACCTCAACAGTGCTTATTATGGTTAAATATGTAGTCATAGATTTGGGAAAATAACTTAATTATACTATGTATTTAAGTTAACATGTACGCTATAGGGAATACTCTAGTTAAGATGATCCTTTAATCCTTTTACACACTGCTGTTTGTGTATCCCTTTGCTGAATATGCCCTCATGTGAAGAAGTTCATGTTATTGTGCTGCCTGACACCTGTTGAAACACAGGAGACTCCATCATGATGAGACATGCGTCCATGCAGGTGAATCACAACCAGCTGAAAGAGCGGCAGCAGGTGAGACAGCCACAGGCACACACACACACACACACACACACACACACACACACCCTCACAAAACGAGACACAAGCAAAGGGCTGAGTGCAGAGAGTATGTCCGATTGGACCATGTCCAATACAGAGCTACAAAACTAGCAGTATGGCTGAATTCGTCATTGACAGCTACATTAAATCAAACATACCACACATTTATACAACTTACACTCTTAACACTGTGTAACATTTTGATATACATGTTGTGTGCCTAAAACTAAATTTGGAACCTGATAAGATATTCACAATATTTATAGCATGATTAAACGTGCCTTAACATGTGTCTGACAATGTGCAGCCCAGACTACAAGCAAAACTAAGCAGCTTTGAGCCCCAGCCATTTCAACGATCAAAATCACTGGATATGTCTGCAAACAAAGCCAGCGATACAGCAGTGGGCTCGCTCTGCACCTCCACCCTGTCCTGCTCTCTTCTCGCCAAGCCTCAGATCCACCAGCAGCCTGGGGAGTTGTACATCGCACAATGGGCCCATTGTACATGCTGAGGTAACACCATAATTGTTACAATCTTTCCATTCAGGTGAAAAGCCCACCCACTTTCGACTCCCAGTGACATTTTGAGAGGTTGAGAGGTGTGTGGCTTTCAGTGATATTGCATTAATCAGATATAATGGAGAAAAATGTGTGTGGCTCGCGCACCTGAGGATGTGGCTGGAGCCTACATACAGTAAGATCTGTTTGTATTTTGTGTGTGTGTGTGTGTGTGTGTGTGTGTGTGTGTGTGTGTGTGTGTGTGTGTGTGTGTGTGTGTGTGTGTAAGCCAAGGTCCAGACCACAAGCTCTGTGGAGCTGGAGTGACAGATTTAATAACATACTGATATTTCCATGAGGCGGATCAGTGATCTGTGACGAAAGTCCACTAGAGAAGTTTAATAATTCCTTGCTGCCAATCTGAAACCCAGAGTGAGAAATAAGTTTTCCACAAGCAGGCCAGTCTAACGTTACATAAACAAATGTGCTAAAAAGAGTAGACCTACATCTACATTATCTGAGATTGGGTTTCTCTTTTTGGTTTTATTTATTTATTCTATTATTTCCCTGGACTCTCTGTTATCATGGGGCTTTGCATTTAACGATAGGGATGTCAGCCCCAGCGCCCTCCCCACGCGCCTTACACATCCTGGAGAGATAAATCACAACTATGGGCCTGCGTCTGGGAGGAGCCAGGGAGGAGGAAACGGTACGAAGGCCTGGGTGGTTCCAGCTGGTCGGCTTCCAAACTCTTAGTTGAGTCTAATGCAGGCTTGTGAGGAGCTTCCCTGCCTTTCATCCGTTTAGGAAACATCTGGAATCATCTGCTGGTTAAATGAAAGCATGTGCATGTGTGCGTGTGCGTGTGCGTGTGCGTGTGCGTGTGCGTGTGCGTGTGCGTGTGTGTGTGTGTGCGTGTGCGTGCGTGTGTGTCTTCCAGGAGGTTTGCCAGGAATGTTATCATTGTGTAAAAGATTAACCTCGCTGTCCAGCAAATAAATTAAGGAAACTCTCTGGTAAATTGCCAATAGATGTTTGGGCTTTGACATCATCTCCAGTGAACAAATTCCTGCTGAACATCAACAAGGTTACGATCAGTCCCCTCCTCATTACTCATGGAAGGGTGGCCCACCACAGAACTGTGCCGTATCTGATGCACTGAGAAGAAAACTGAAATATCTACACGCTTTATGTACAATAACCCTATTTCCTATGGCTTTTAACTTGTCAAAGACTTCAGAATGCTTACAAAAGAAGACGTCAAAAATACAGTTAAAAGCGCGTAGTATTGCTGTTCAGCAGAGAGGTTATTGTATCCAGGTGAGCAGACAAAGCCTGTGGTGGCATGGTGTGTCTCTCCACGCCCGAGTCGAGACTTGAGGCCGGGATGTGTTGATAGAGGCAGACGGAGCCATTGTCAGGAGTCACACCTGTCGATAAAACTCCTCTTTCTCCGCTCACGAGACCTCGTCACCGAAAACACTAAAAAGACACTCTTAGCAGCCTCCATGCCTGCAGTCTGCAAACAAAAATGTTAAGTCTTGTCAAGACTGAAGAATAACAAGTGAAACACATCACCAGTGTGTGCTTTGTCACTGTGTGGTTATAAACCTCATACAAAATGTCAACTTTTAACAAAATAAGAATAATGGCCCTGTTTTCAGTTTTGGCTGCCATGTATTTTTGAGCACATTTGATTTGTTTTTAAAAGCTCATATTCTCTTAAATTAACACAAGAACATGTAATCTTTCTTTCAAAGAACATGAAAATTACCAAGTGGTTGAGTTTAAGAGTTAAGTGGCTTTCACACCACCACAATAATGTGTAAAAATATCATGCAAACATCTCTTCCTCCTTTCCCCCCTTTTTTTATGTATACAGTGTGTAAACACCCTTAAAGATAACAGAAGGCCCTCTCAAACATTACAATACAAACGTTTTTACAGCTGAATTTTACGTCACACACTAGGTGTGTAGGAAAAAGAGTTGCTGTGTTTGGACCGGGGAGAGGATGCTCAGGTCTGGCTGCAGCGACACCAGGGGATGTGATTTTTGGGAGTATTGCGGAGGATGTTTTGCCTCCTGTGTGGTGACTCCTGACCCACACCATCCTCTTCAAACCTGCTTCACCTCGGTCCTATTGTAGCTCTTATCAAAAAGCTGAATGTTGTGCATACATTCAGTCCACTGGCCCGTACAGGAGATAACTCTGGCTCCGTCTCACATCAGAGCAGCCTGTCTCTGTTAACCCCCCATATACAGTATCTATCCCATAAGTCTATATGTAGACAGCTTCCTCTTCCTCCCGTCTATCCCTTTCTCCATCCAAATCATTGCCTGTCTGTCCATCTGCTCTCTTGTCCTGTACACCTTTGCTGGCCGGCTTTCTGCCTCATCTCAGCTCCTGTGCATGAGTGTTTTGTCAGTCCTGCGTGACTCTCTCGCCTGTTAAGACAACATGGTGTCGTCCTGAGGGTGCACCATGGATCACACTCTGCTGACTTGCGCTCGTACCGCTTCTCATCTTCACTAACATGCACTGACATGGCCCTTTGAAGTCATGGGGAGCAGCGTGGACCTGGAACCGGCCCAACAAAAGCAATCTGATCCTCGGCTGATGTGTCCAAGCATGCCTGCGGCCCCCGACAATGGACTAGGACAGCAGGGGCCCCCTTTGCAACTTCTGTGTGTACCTTGGAGTGGACCTGCATGTTTATCATGGAGAACTGGACATCTGACGATAAACTGTGCTGTAGCAGGTGGATCTTTATAGATATTAGTAATAAAATGGTATCCCCACCAATAGTTGTTCCCTACTTCACTTTAGTTTGTATCATAACACAAAGTCAAAAAAGATTAGTGCTTATTTTGGCTGCAATCAGAGGCTTTATACTATTTCTTTTAGAAAAATGTGTTTTTGATTAGAAGATTTTGGTATGATAACCACCACATCGACCCACGTCTGACCTGCATCCCAAAATCTCTACACATACATTTGGAAACATTGAATATGCAAAGCTCACCTCAAACAGTGTTTTTATACAGAGAAGGAGGGAGCTTGAGTCGCAAGCCAGACATGCTTTCTGTTATCTTGACATTCCAGCCAGTGTTGTGAGAGTGTGTGCTGTGTGTTTACATTTGCTGATATGTATGCATAAGACAAGTTAGAACAGCTTTAGCTCAGCTGGATGTCTTGTTCTGGACTCAAGGTCTGTGTATCTGTGTCTGGGACTATTGATCACAAGGACATACAAAACCTTGTCTATCCAACAAGTGGAGAAACTTCATGGCCTACAAAGCTACAAGTACAAGGTTTCATCAAGAAAAGCTCCACGTCAATTAGTTGGTATTTGATATTAATCCATATTGCAAAATTGTAAAAGACCAGTGGAAAAGGGAAACAAAACAGAAGAAGGAAATTGTTGAGAAAGAATTTCTCAACCATAATCAACCAACGCCAGAGGATATCACAGTCTCACTCTGCAATCTATCGTGGTTGCGCAACAACCATCTTTTTTCACAAGAGTGACACTGCAGTCTTAGACATCTCAAATATGTAATTTATAAATATGTTATATATATTCCCTTCACATTTAGTAAACCAGTATTGCCTGTGATTGGCAGGTTTAAAACATGATGCTGAAGACATGGAAACTCTGGCTGGGAGGACTGTATTCACTTTAAATAATTCCTCAGGATATGGAGCACAAACCGGCCTCAAATGTACCAGTGACTCTGCCAACAAGACTGTATAGAGACCAACAGTAGCTGTGTTGTAACTGTGCTCAATTTCACATCATCTTCCCTCACTTTTCTGCTTTGGGATCACTCAAACACCCTGTCAGGACTTCTTTCACACCTGATCAAAATCACTTCCTTGTTTTTCTTTTAACGTTTACACCAACGCAAGCTTGCAAATAATATACCATTGCCAAAACTGAGACCAAGAGTTACTTTAACGCAAAATGTGCCATCCACTACATCTGGTTTGCTTTAGCTTCAGCATCAACAAGTGCTTCCATCTCAACAGTGCATGATTTTTTCCTTTCTCTTACATACACACAGAGCACATATGAATCATGGAGGATGATCTGCTACAAAGCTTGAGAACATAGCAGCCAATGTATATTTCATGAGGCATTAGACACCGTATTATTCATGCTGGTCTGTTTTGTTTGGGAGACAGGGAGCTGAACAATAGATTCATGTCATAGTGATGGAGTATTAGAATACCTAGAGTCCACAAAAGCCCACAAGCACTGTTTATTCACTTGAGGGTCCATTCATGATTGTATTAAGTGATTTTCTGTGGAAGAATTCTTGTTAATCATTGGGAAGAATTTCTATACATAAAAAATGAATCATGTTTTGGAGGATGGATGAGACAGGCAACTGGAAACAGAAGGTTTAGCTGTGGACTCTGTAAGATACTGTAGCACGATAAAACCTTTTATGGAGGGGAACCATGATACTCAAACTTCCTCCAGAGGCCATGGTGTTTTGGATAATCATCTTTCAACATCAAAAGCAGGTCTGGAACTCACTACTGACAAACTTTACCAAGGCGTTGTGTATGTTCAGAAGAAAAGAACACATTCACTGAAGCACCTTAACATAGACCTTACCCCATCTATAAAACTGTTTCTACTACGGTCTCCGTGTCCTGAACAACGCTCCCTTTGTTCTGCGTGTAAGGAGTGGAAAATGAAGGAGGGTCCTATGCTGTAAATCATTCAAAACAGACGGGGTCACAGGTTTTGGTTGTAGTTTATAACAGCTAAGCTTACTCAGTATCAGCCCCATGAGCACTCTCTTCTCGGCCAGCTGCTGCTTTCTGTGGAGCTGACTGCAGGTAGCTCGGCAGGAAGCATGCGCTCGCTCCTGTGACATGTCAAAGGTATTTATTTGAACACACAAAATAGTTCTCTATGGAGGATTCAGAGCTGCCATACATCTCCTGATACATTCCAGTGGTTTAATGGTTGATGACAAACTGTGCTTGGGGCAGATTTTTGGGGGGGAATGTTTACATCTTCAAAAATAGTAGTTTCTTTGTTGTGTTGAAATGCACATTTTACCAATAGAAGCTATAATCAATCATGTATATTAACAATAGATCACAGGACTGCTTGTATGTGAAAGGGTTCACTCGTAGCGGTGATGAACCAACAGAGAGTTATCACCCAACTCTGCAGTCACAGTAAGAGGTACTGTATGCCAACAAGTTCAATATCAATTTAAAGGGTAATACAATGTCAGTGTTGTGTTCACAGTTTGTTGTCATTAAAAAGCCCAACCAGTTGACATTTTAATACTGGGTTCACAATCCAGAATTGATTGTGTTTTAACAGTTGTTGGTAGAATTAGTGCACGTATAATCATGAAAAGAAAATAGAAAAAAAAGTGTGTCCTTACTGCAGTGACACCCAAAGAGCATTTACATTTACACTAGGAAAGATAGGTGTTCTTACAAATACATGTAAAAACCTGCAAGAACATAGCCTTGTATACAGTGCATATGCACATTAACCATCGGCATGCACCTGTATATCACTTTACATTGCTCAGCCATTCAGACCAACTTGTTTCAGAACAGACAATATTGTCTCTGATTTTAAATTTGTCTTTTCCTAGGCCAGATTCTTGTAATTACTTTTGAAGAAGATATTCTACATATTCTAAGTAAATATTAATTTCATCATTTCAATCGTCATTTTTATCCATTGTTTCATGAAGTATCACGCATAATAGATCTGGAGGAGTCACAGCAAACCATGTTTCTATACATCTCTTGATACATTCCAGTAGATTTTTTCCAGTGTTTACAACGTCATTTATTGTTCCTTTCAAATTCAATATTAAAGCGTCTTATAGATACAATATTTTATTGGCAGGTGTTTGAAACCCATCTTCATAATTTTTACAGGTAGAGACCTGAGAGGTTAACATGTACTCATAGGGCAGAGTGGAAATAGCAAGAGCCAGAGACAGAGAGAGAAATCATTTAAAAAAGGAGCGGGGGAGACAAAGTGAGCAAATCCATTTTAGCCATATGTGATCCGATCTCCAAAGCAACTCTCTGTGTTTGCAGCAAGCAGTTTGTGAGCATTGGCAGCGATCGACTCTTCTCACCATGCTAGCCCCTACCTATTTGCCATCCCTGAAAAGACGAGGAGGCAGATAGAAAAAGGGACATGATGAGGGAAAGAGATAAAATTGTGAAGTGATGTGGGGAGAGGTAAAGAGAAAGTGAGGAAAAATAAAGAGCAATTGGGGCATAGGGAGGTGATGAAGTGAGTGGAGACTTGAGAGGGGAGTCGCAGGACATTCCTGAGCCAGCTGTGGGTTGGAGGGGGAATTCTCACTGAATGCCTGACAAATAAAACAAGACAGAGGCTATTTCAGTATTCCAGGCAAAAACCCACTGGCACATAACAGTGGAATGAGGGGGAAAGAGAGATTTTGGAAGGAAAAAGAAGCAGGCTAATGAGAGAACCAGCAGGCTGCATGGTGCTGTAAGGCAGGCCTAAAACCGCAGCAGTCCAGCGGTTAACCTTTCGCTGCCTCTCCCTCTCCTGTCTCCTCCAAAATGGAGGCAGAAACTGGCAGCAGCAGTAGCAGTTCTTGGGCCTTGACAGCAAACAAATTCCTCTGCATAGACAGGTGGTGGGGCTGTTTAATAAATACAGGATTTGATGGAGGGAGCCAGTAAAAGAAGGGGGGGGGGGGGAGTCAAAGGCTATCATAGACTGTAAACAGCAGAGTTGAGCAGCCATAATATGGCTACTGCTCTTCAGGGGATGCAAAATCCCAGGCTCTACTCATAACTCCTTCTAATGACTAACCCATTTAACTGAAATGCTGCGGACTATCTAAACACTATCGTTGTTGTGGAATGACTGACCACAGATGGCTCACTATGTTGTGCAAGCAAGTAAGCAGATCAAATATTGAAGTTCAATGATTCTGGTGGAGTGGCTCAAAAGCTGAAAATTGTATTTGATTTCCTCTAAACTTAGACAACACAAGCTAGACCAGTGTTTCCATCCCAAGCTTTTATGTTTGACAAAGACCCACACTATTATAAATGTAGCTAGTGTTACAAGATGTTTTTCATACAATTTATTATGTTGGTTTGTTTGCATTAGGCTACTTCCAGACAGTGGAATAAGCTGGACATTTAAACCACTTAGCCAACAGCCTACTTTTAGCTAACAAGTTAACTTACTATGTCTATCCACTACTTATAGCTAACAATTTGAACTGCCTATGCATTACTTTTACTGTAGCTGCTAACTGTTTATACTTTAGCTAATTATTTTAACTGTTTATCCTAACAATTTCAGCAGTTACTTACTGTACTTTAAGCTGAGAAATACATATTTTAAACTGTTTACTTTAAACTAACAATTGTTTATGCATTACTTTTAGCTAATGCTAAATATTTTTGATATTACTTTTATTTAGTTTTCTGCTTATTTGCTAACTAGGTTTCACACACTCTTCGATGGCAACGTGTGGTGTTACTGACTCAGATATGAGGAAGCGTATGGAACAGTCAGCTTATCGTTTATGGGTTAGACCAAATCTAAGTCTCACCTAGCAGTAATATAATTGAAAATATATTCTACTCTCCCCAAATCTGCCATTAAAAATATAAAATATAGGCTGCTGCAAACATTTTTATGATGTCAAAGCAACACCAAAGCACTTTTCCTCTTCGGTCCCCCCACAGGTTGGAAGCGGAATTGTCCATTACCGTTCTCATTCGAACTACAGATCCGCTACCCGATCTGGCAAACTTTCATAATGCGGTTTTAGCCGATAGAGGGCCACAAAGTGAATGCAGTGAATTACGAGTAGATAAACCACTGAAACAATTTTGGAAACATTTTTAAGGTACAAAAGAATATTTGGTGTTGCTTTAAGTTTTCAACGGTAATTGTGCTTTTATTAGGTTTATTAGGTAAACCTGTACAATATAATCAAATACAATTCAACAGCCCTGCAAAAAATAAATCCTATCTTATAAAGTTTAGTTTTTGCTGGTACTGCATCAGAGAGACATGGATATGACTCTATGGTTACTGGATTATATTAGGGGGCTTGTAATACAATCAAATGTTGCTTAAAGCCACAGATAAGCCCATGAAGGTTATGAAGAAAATCCTTGTCGAGTGGGATCACTCACAAGTCTTGACAAGGCTTTTCTTCTTAAATATTAGTTTCATATAACAGCCAGAGCCCAGAATAGCAATAAAAATCCCCTCCTTTATTTCATGTAACAGTTTTTATTTCCCACACTTTCTTACTTTAAGAATCAGTTGGCGTTGCAAATCAGTTGCAAATTCACACGTTGTGATCTAAATGCCATTTTGTGCACCCACATTCATGAGCCAAGTGAACCCATGGTAAACTCAAACTGGATGAGTTGGCATACGTGGATGTCAGTTCTTCAAGATACTATCATAAATAATAGAACAAAAGCACAACAAAGGGAGAAAAAAAATCTGAAAGGACCACACAGTAAAACAAAAGACATTTGTTTATAGTGCTGTTGCATTATGCTTATCTTCATGGATTTCTTGCCATCATGACAAACTTGCTATTGTTTCATCCACATGCAGAGACTTGCCTTTTCACCACAACCAACACAGAGTGCGTCAGTATGTGTGTTAACAGAAGGGGCTATACTGACAGCCAGTAATAATACATGACAGACTAATTCACTTGGATGAATGCCACAACAACATGCAATAGGCAGACTGCACCTGTAGAACAGTAATAACTAATTTGACTCCTATTAATTTGTGGTCACTGGTCAAGGGACAACTTGTTATGTGATTTATGTCATGCGTTTGGACCAATAGGTGTAAACTGGACAGCATTGCGTCACCAGTTGTCTCGTTCCAGACTCAGGGGCCACGCAGGGCAGCGGTAGCTGAGGTGGAGAGGAGACACATCCACCGCTGCCTTCAAAGTGGTTTTTGCGTCATGCAGCAGAAGGCCGGGGATTTCCGATGAGCAGCACTCCACTGTTGCCACCCAGGGACAGAATTGGTGGCCGTGTGTGTCAGCGGGCCACCACATCACAGCTACCCTCCCGCTAAAGTCGTTGTGACCTTCCCAAGCTTGCATGTGTTCCTGCACGCGCTTATTTCCCCACCCCCTTTAACCACATAGATGAGAGGAGAGGATAGGAAAAAAGGGAAGAGGGATGATAATTTCATAGGGGTATCCCACATCCTGCAATTTTATCTTCTTGCTTGTCTGAGGAACCTCAGAAAAATATGATAATGTTACTTAAGGGGGGACATCAGTGATGATACTGCTACTTTGACACTGGGCACATTCCTTTGTCATGTGGAGAATAAAAGGACTGACAAACAGTTCAGTCTAGAGCAATGTGCACACTTCCTTTACTCTAGACCGTATGTCAAAAGCCACTTCCTAGAGTTGAGTCACTCATTTAGGATGACAGCTCTGGTAGACCACTGCAACCGCATCCAATGTCCTTTCTACTCCATCTACTCATCCCAAATCTCCTCTCTCTATCTCTGTCTCTCTCCTTCCTTAGCACTACAATTAGTCTTTACACACTGCAAGAGTGACGCAAATCATTGACAGGTTTAAAGGATGGTAGTTGTGCGGTGATCTCCGATAAACCGCTTGAGGACATTATTGTGGATAGTGAACGTGCCTCATGGAAACAGCCCTGTGGAGGCAGAAGAGTTCAGTCCCTGCTCTATACACCACATCACTGATGGAAATGATTAAGTATATTGGAGTGTAATTCCACCCCCCTCGCTCTGTCTCTTAAAATAGAGAAATAGAGAGAGCAGGGCGGCTGGCCCGGCGGATGTCTAAATTCCTCTGATTGGACCAGAGCAGAAACTTGTTATTAGGTTGATGTCGACCCATGACCGCACCAGCAGGCCTGCCATGTGGGGGAGAGGGGCATGGCATCACTCACTCAGAAGCCCCTCTCCCCTGCTAAAACTCCTTTTCCCCTTGAATTGCCAGCCTGTGGTTTTTTTGTGTATTCTTGATTTCAATGACATTCCTTACATTTTAATGTAAACATGTGCTTGCAGTGTACTCAGATCATGAGTAGATCCCAACAACAGAAGAGAGGCTTTGAGAGTCATGTTTTGGTTGGTTCAGTATCTCTAACCATCTATTTCATAGTGCTGGTTTACATGAAACATGTGTTTTGAGTGCTCTAACTGTGAGTGAATGGCAGCTCTGTAACTATTGTGATAGTTATCATGTTACTAACCCAAATGGGCCTGGCACAGTGTAACTGCTCTGGTCATTGTGTTCACTAGAGGCTGGTAGGAAATGAGGCATGGACAGCTGAAAGATTTCAAAGGAAGCAGAGGTTACGCTACTCCAACCACCTGAAAGTCACAGCTTCCAGCCCTGTAATTTAGGCTGCGGCTAAAATACAAGAAGATTGCTACAATAACAGCAGAAATTGTCATAAAAATTTAGTAAAGAACTGCCACTCTTCTTTTTGTTTTCTTTTGTTTTTTTAAAGATAATTTTTTTGGGACATTTTAGGCCTTTTTTGACAGGACAGATGAAGACATGAAAGGGGAGAGAGAGGGGGAATGACATGCAGCAAAGGGCCGAAGGTCGGAGTCGAACCTGCGGCTGCTACGTTGAGGAGTAAACCTCTATATATGTGCGCCTGCTTTACCAACTGAGCTAACCTGGCCACCACTCTGGTGTTTTTTGAAAGCAAAAACTCAGGCTAACAGAGAAACAGGAAGCTTTTGAACACAAGCCATTGATGTGTCCCGCTGAAGTTAAGCAGACAAGACTAAACATTGGCCTCAACCACATTTGAGATATTAAAACTCTTGTTACACAGACAAACAAATAGGATTATTGAACTGGGAAAAGGTGTTGAAAACATACCAAAAAGCTAATCAGACCAACAGATGTAGACTTGACAGAAGTAACCCGTTGAGTCAAAATTGATTTTGGTTGCTACCTGAAACGTCACAAAAGTGGTTTGGATCTGTCTGTGGGGTCCACAAAGAACAGTAAAATCAATCCCAACCTTTCACTAATTCTGAAGGACTCCTTGACTTGACCTCTTCTGAACGCAACAATTCCAAAAGATTATTTTTTGGGCTTTTCCACCTTTAATGTTGACAGGAGAGCTAGGTGAGAAAGGGGGAAGACATGCAGGAAATTGTCACAGGTCGGATTCAAATCCTGGACCTCTGCGTTGAGGCATAAACATCTCAGTATATGTGCACCTGCTCTACCCACTGAGCCAACCCGGCCACACATCAACTATTAAATTAATCGCCAACTATTATGATAATCTATTAATCGGTTTGTCATGTTTTTATGAAAAAAAAGTAAGAATTCTCTGATTCCAGCTTCTAAAATGTGGATATTTTGTAGTTTATGTACTCCTCTATGACAGTAAACTGAATTTCTTTGAGTTGTGGACAAAACAATACATCTGAGGATGTCATCTTGGACTGTGTAAAACGCTGATCAACATTTTTCACCATTTTCTTACATTTTACAGACCAAACAACTAATCAATTAATCAAGAAAATAGTCAACAGATTAATCGACAATGAAAATAATTGTTAGTTGCAGACCAGAACACACAGGATGCAGCTGTGTTAGAAATAAAGCACATATTGAAAGAGAACAGCCCCACAGAAACATGGTGAGGAGAATATAACTGTAAAGAAGCTGTCAACATAAGACAAAGATACTTAAACAGCAACTGTATCATCTGATTTGAGGGTCCTGTGATAATCTCTAGGCCCTGCAGTTGAAAAGTGTCCTGTCTGTTTGCGCGTCACAAGTTCCAGACCAGCCACGGTTAATACTTTGGCTCATCAGATACACTCAGTGCTGCAGCCTTATCACATGCTCCAACCACAAACTAGTGACTGATTGTGACCCAGTTCAAACTGTTAATTGGTGGTCTTTCAATTTGGCAGGAACAAATAACTGTTGCTCCACGCAAGCAGTCATTGAAAGCCGTCATCTGACTGCATGGCTGAGTCCTGTAGATGTGGACACAGATACGGAGGATGTGTGAGTGGAAAATGAATCATATCACCTGAAACTTGAATTTATACTATCTGATGTGACTCATCTGTTTTTCTAACCAGTGAAAAATCATTATCATTATTTTAGTATTGCTTAATACATGTCTTTTGTGTTGTGTCAGACAAATTTCTCTCCAGCACAATTTTTCCACTTAGACTTCATTCGACATTATTTATGAATTCATTTAACTGAATAAATGTATTTGGACAGAGGTTTCATGTTACTTCTGTCTGCCATCAGAGCTGATGTTTTTTATTTCTCGTATAACGTGGACATTGGAATAATGGGTACGATTTTCAACAACTGGGAAAAGAGAAATGGAACGCAAATACCTGTTTAAGCCAAGACCTTAAAATAAAAAAGTCAATGCTGTCAAACACAATTTCAGAGACGTGGGATGAACTCAATCTGACCAAGTGCACTTCTGATGGGATGGTTTGATATTGTAGCAATAAGCTGCAATCACCGTGTTTCTGACCTCCATGTCAAGCAGCCAAGTCCCTTGCCAAACACTGCAAGCAGATCCAACTGGGTCCAGAGTTGACCCAAAGGCCCACAATAGGACCTACACTATGTGACAGATGTTTTTGATAGCTTTTTTTGTTGTTGCAAACCACAGTTTTGGCCTACTCAAAGTTGTACCGCAGAAGAACGCCTCTCCTGCAGCCTTTAAAAGACCCTCTCTGAATCCTAAATCCCAGCAATTTAAGACAACTTGTCTAACTTGTGGACTTGGCTCACCACCTTATACCTATCCCCCACCCCAAGGCCCTTTTCTGCTGTGTCAGCCCTCCCAAAGGCTGATCCCAAGGAACAGCCGTTAATCTGAGGGGGAACGTTGGAAAACGTCTCCTTTTAATTATCAGCAAACTCAGAGCCGGGTTGGATAATGGATTCCAAATGGTGAGCTCGGGCAAGGAGTGGGTTGCAGGGTTGGAGGAGGTGGCCACAGAGAGAGCACAAGATCAAGAGGAGGAGCTAAGAGATATGATTCCTTCTCATGTCCTGACCTTTGGTTGCCCCCACACTCATGTGCTTTGCCACAGATTGAGACCAGATTGACTGTGTTAGCCCAGGAGATGACTAAGTGACAGAATAATCTCATTAACAGAGCCCAGTGGAGCTATCTTCCCCCAGGGACATCTATCTGGCTGGATACCATACTCCAAAGATCTGTTACTCATGCTGATATTACTGATAGAGCGGCACCTCTCCACTCAAAAACTTAATGTAGGGTTACTTAAAATGGGTTGCTGGAGCTAGCGACTCTCTCTGTCCTTTAACTAAAACAACTTTCTCTCAGGACCAGAAGCCCATCAGCATTTATCTTCACAGAAAAGTTGAAAGAGTTAGAACCATAATCTTTTATGTGCTGTCCTCCTCTCTATTCCCATGACACCACTGGGGGCTCTGCAAAGACAGGGAGATCTTACAGCACGAAGGCTTAACAGCAAAGCAAAAATAATACAATCACACAAAAACAAAACACAAGCTAATCATCATGGCTCCAAACACATCACATATACAGTACATTCACACACACGGACTACAAGACCACCCCTGAGAGCTGACCTGGCCATGCCCCCTGCCGCTCAGTGCTGGCGTGTGTCCAGAACAAACTGGGCCTCTCCGTAGGGAACAGTGGAGGCCTGAGGCCGTGCTGCTTAGCAGGCGCCGAGGGGGCGGCAGGATGCCAGTGGTCAGTCACTGCTGGAGCTTCTGGGAATGGTGTCACACTCACAGGAACCCCCATCCTCACACCAGCCAGCTCCTGGGTCCAGGGCCGTGTGCAGAGGTCGAGAAGGAACAGCACTACGACCAAGCAGCTGGATTCGCTGTCATGGATGAGCTCACTTTGGCCACCGTCCAAACAAGAGGCGAGCTAGGCCTATGAGCCAGGCCCCTGACATTTGGGCTGTCTCTATGAAGTCACTCTCTGAGTATAGATCAACACAGAGCAGCACACAGTCTCTGCACACAGGGCCACAAACAAAGTCTTGAGACTCTCTGAGGTTCAACCAAGGCCAGAGTGATGACAGGAAGACGAGTTACTTCTTGAGGAAGGATGGCTTGGTAACAGAAAAAATGACGGAAACACATTTGATTAGAAACTGCAAAGAGGGCAAGGAGGCATGCAGGAAATAACAGCATGTCTGCAAGGCTAAATTTTGTCTTATCACACCCATAACCAGGCTACTGTGAGCAAATAGCAACAGATATGATCTAACAGAAAGACCATGACAACTCCAAGTGATGCTAAGTAAGCAGATGCAGCACAAAGGAAGACATTTCCCAGAAAGCCGCAAGGAACTCTCAGCAGGCCTCTTGATATCATTTTAACCCCACAGACCAGCTGGACGGCAACCTCATCACCTGCTCCCTTATACAATCATGACGCAAGAGCATCTGTCTCTCACTGTTAACTGGTCAGACAGACGTATACACACAAATAACAAATATTGTAAATGTGAAATGAATGATGCATGTGGAACGTGGGAGGTGCTGGAGCTGATAATGGCTGTCAGCCTCCTCCAGGACAGCAGCAATAAGAAAGGAAGGCTAATTTGAGGCAATGTGCTCCAACAAGGCCAGTCCTGAGACAACACAAGCGAAAAAAAAACAGTTTATCTAGTCTAAACATTGTCTACAAAATTTCAGGCTTGCCCAATCTAGTTTGGTACACTTCTTACAGACAAGTGGCCTTCTAAACCAATACGAAATGAGGAGAAATAGCAACTGTCAACAACTCAATATGATATTTCTATTCAATTAGCCAAATTATTTATAAGAATCTGTGTGTGCTGCTGATATAAAAACACACTGCCCATTACCTGTGGTCTGTAAAAGGACTGAGGCTTAGCAATTAACCCACGTTCTCAAACTTACCCAGCTGCCTCCATTTCCAAATGACTATAATTCCAAACAACATGGCAATTTGCTAGGCAGAGAGCGCATGCCTGGTGTGCTGCTGATTATGGCTTTTTGGAAACTTATAAAGACTGCGGTTTCCTGGAGGGAGACCGCATCAGCTGTCATATTCATAATTATAGCATTTCTGCTATTTCTATCAATCATGTAATTATCGTATCTCTGCTATTTCTATCAGTCATATAATTATCATATTCAGTCATTTCTACTAGAAACTTTGTTTCTGCAATATCCTGAAGTTATCTTTAAAGCCCAAATTCCATGACAACCATACGTGTATGCCGATTTTCTTCTCCACCTTATTTTCAGCACAAGCCTTGCTTTGAGTGCTTGAGTTGATATTTGAATGGCTAGACCACTACAGCCTTATAATCATTTGTTTGTGGAGAAAGACAAGTCTGAGCACATGAGGTGTGTGCTGCCGTCTTTACATTAACATTGCATACTGCAGGTCCGTCGCAGCGTCCACTGAACACAGCGACTTTTCTGTCTACACCTCCCTTTTCAAATCACATACTTGATATAGGAAAATAAAAACTATCAATTAAAAGTATAAGTCAACCTTAAAAGCACTTTATAATGATTTGTTTAAACTTTATTTAGAGGGCTGTAAGAAGTCCTGAATTCAAAGCCAATCTCGTTCTAACAGCTGCTCCACAGTACCCCCACTTCGTACATTAAGGGCAATTAAGGCCTGAGCTCCACTAATGAACCGGGCTAACAAGCTGGAGGAGGGTTGTTGCTCCCACACCAGGTGTTGAGGCCATGCACAGGAAGTCGCAGCAGGAGTAACACCTGGGAATAATAAACTCACTCAGCAGACAACAGCTCCATCTCAGGGCTACACCACTCCGAAAATACGATAATAGCTTCAGTGTATACAATTGAAGCTTAATACAAGACTAGTTAAATTTAACCATAAATAGGTGCAATTCAGAAGTACCTCTTAACTGTTATCAGGAACAACTTAAATATGATTGTTTAAAGTCAGTTTCCAACTGCATAAATCCCAAATCTCTGCCAACGACCCCTAGAGTTGCTGCACCAGCTCTTGTGCAAGAAAGTGTGTAATATTCGTGACATTATCAGATTTGGAACCAATGTGTTAAAGTACTGTGATTCATCACATATTTTAATACAACTGAGTTTTAAAACTGCATGTGCCATGATAGATTGTACTGTATCCATACCATCTACATATAGCAGTGCTGCCGTCTCACAGAAGTAAATGTTTTGTTTTAAAAGCAGTGGATATTTCAGATTTTCTTCCTGTCTTTGCCCAGTATGTAGCCTACACTCGCTTCCTTTAACCCAGAAATGTATTTGATGGAGAGAAAACGAGTGAATAAACAAAAGGTTATCTGGAGGGCAACTAGTGTAATATTTGTCTCTGTGTCCACAACAGTTGATACATTGATTGTGAAAGGGGAAGTGATTATAATTATATTTGCTTCTGTGACGTTGATACCAATCAGTAGATCATGAGGGAAATTAGAAACGCACAGTTTTTCTCTGGGCAATAACAGTAACAAGTCTTCTAACAGAGCCTAACTTTATTTACGTTACAATTGCACTCACATTGACCTCTGGTGAACAAAACAATTATGAACCATTATCAAAATCATGTGCTCTGAAAGGTCTATCTGCTGTTTATTTGGGAAATGCTGCATGTACCCATGTACCCAGCTTACAATATGAGTAACAACTAGGGATGCACCGACACCGATTTTTTCATACCAAGTACTTACTTTAAACCAATCACAATCGCCTTGGGCATCCCTAGTAACAACACTGTCAATGTGTTAGTGTTATTAGTTAAATATCTTTAATTTCAGAGGTAGGACTGGATATGTTAAACTATGTAGGCTATAAAACAAAATGTAAATGCATAATAAATATTAGCAATGTTGTAGACAACTGGACCACATTCTATATGGACAGATGCTTAAATCATGATTGCCCTTTCCACTACATAATCGTTAACTTGGGCAAACTGCTATGGATACCACTTAATCTAATAATAACCAGAAAAGTGGAAAGTGCAAAGAGGTCTTTCCTTATATCACACCAAACTTAGTCAATGAGGGAGCAGCCCCCTCCCTTCCCCACTCCTCTAAAAGGCCACCATTGTATCTGAGGAATTGCCATGGCTACTGCCGGCAAACTGTAAGGCTTTTAAAATTATTAGCATTCCTCTCTACCCCAAGCACTGTAGCAAAGCTGCTCACTTTACCGTCAATCCGTCCTGAGAGAAACACACCATTTCTTTCATTAGAAACTACAGGAATTTCCATCTGGCTGGGAATTAATTAAAGTCGAATTATGGGCTGCAGCAACATTGGGACTAGCCAGACAAATTTAACAACACCCATGGAGTGTAAGAGTGAATGTGGCCTTGTTAATGAGCATGGTAAGAGGCTTGCAAAGCCACTTGTCAGAGGCACAGTTATTAGGCAAGATAGAAAGCAAATAACAATGTGACCATTGATACAACATATCCATCTTTCGTGAGTTATTTAGTACAGTCTTAGTATCTTCTTTATTCGAAATATGTTTCTCAGAAGAGCTCGTGTTCAATGTTTATTTATATGGCGTGGTACAACTCAGGCGTTTTCCCCCCAATGCGGTGGCGCGATTACATACAAAGTCATTGCAAAGACACAAATCATGCAATCGAACGATTGAAGCGTCACAAATATTTGCTTCGCCTGCCTGGTGTGAACACACTGTGAGAGAATTGGTAACAGCTAAAATAAGGCAAAGTGTGGCTTTAAATTGAAATGACCTCAAAGTTAGCATCACTTTCCCTGATTCTGTTCATACAATTACATCATGTTAAGATTTAATTTTATTGATGACCACAGACATAAATGAGCAGTATTTTCATACTGGCATGTTTTTGTGTTATGGTGCAGATTTTTCATACTGACATTAATCCAATTATGTGATACATTTTAAAACAGGTGATTGAAATTTTTAAGTAAAAGCACAAGTTAGTTGGCAGCACACACACAATTACAAGAGCTGCAGTAAGCCAAACAAATGGGATTAACATAGCAACAATGTTCAACCCAGTTTTATGAGAGTCCAAATACACATCAGTTTCCATGGGATAAACCTAGTTAAATTAATCATATTACAGAAAAATGTAATGTAATATAGTGATTACTAGCCTGGGGAGTTTCTACAACGTAGGATAGACAATCAGTAGCCACCTAATTCTAAAATAATGCAACATTTGTATCTTTGTTAGTGTGAGAAAGGGAAGCTGGCTGAGACAATGTGGCCACTATCAGACTCTAATGCGAAAGCCTGGACCAATATGACACAACAGGCTCTGTTCCACAGGCAACAAGGGAGGCTCCACTATCAGGCCTGGGACTGCTGCAGTCTCTGGCACCTCCACCGATGCAGAAAAAGTAGGTCTGCATGGGACCCAAGGGGAAGTAGGGCCCCAGTGACATTCCACGGTTTGTGCCAAAACGGCTAAATGGCAACCATTTCCCTGGAGTCTACGCAAACTACAGTTTCGGTTTCACCCATCAGTGTTGTTCCAGGTACAGGTTACAAGTAAACAACTCTATTGAAACCATTTTCAAAGTCTCACTAGACTGTGACCTGAATGGGATATGTGAGAAAGGTGTTATGCACAGAACACTACAATGAAAGCTTTATACAGGTGTGCTTTGGGTTTGGAAGTTCTAATAACAAAACCAAATCCAGCACACTTACGGTTTATTATTTTCACTTACTTACTAATAATTAATTTAGACAATCAGGCAAGGATCAAAGGGCCGAAACATCATTAACAAAGTGAGTACAAGTGATCGACAGTGTGCTGGATTTTTTTAGTTTATCAGAGTTTTTCATCTGAATGCAAATTTTCTGGTGCGCAAGAACTTTGTAGTAATAAGAGCAAAACGGGGAAAAGACTGATGTGATGGTTTCGTCCTTCGTAAATTCTTACAGCATGTTGTCCACCTACAGCTGGTGCTCACTGCTCACAGCCACAGGTGATCAGGAAACCTGGACAGGGCTCTGCTGATGAAAGACAGTGGTCAGAGTTAAGTTCAACATGGTGATAAAACATAAAATGTTTGCCGTCTGTATCTGCCCTCAGAAATCCTGGTTACCTTGGTAACCACCTGTGGCCTGGGGACTCCCAACCAATCACAAAGCTGATTCCTGTGGGTCCGTACTGTGGCAAGGTCACTCTCCCTGAAACAAACACCCCAGCATGACAACGTGTCACATACATACCAAAAGCATTTAACACAAAATATTTAATAGCTGCATCCATTGTGACCACTAACCAATTAGTATCACTTAGCAGGGTCATGACATCATCCAGCATTTCTGGATTTATGACATCATCGTAGGTCAGCAGCATCTCGTACATCTGGCTGGCTGTTGTCTTTCTGATCTACAGTTGTAAGAGAGGAACAGTAAATGATTGTTGTAGCTGTTGTTACACAAAGCAAAGTAAACAATCAAGACTAAGAGGAGTCTACAGCCATGCTGAAGGGAGTGTACTGACCAAAATGCTAACTTCAGCATGCTTACATGCTCACAATGATAATACTAACATGCTGATGTTGAGCTTTTATGATATTTACCATGTTCACCATCTCAGTCAAGCATGTTAACATGCTAACATTTGCTAATTAGCACTAAACACAAAGTACAGCTAAGGCTGATGGGAATGTCATTATTTTTATTAAGTATTTGGTCATAAACCAAAGTACTTGACAAATTAAAGTATTGACCTGGTGATGGTGCTAGATAAAAAGGCAGGGCATCACTAAAATTAAATGACTAACTTAAGTCATTACAATTTATTCTGATGGGGGACATCATCGTCCAAACCAAAGTTCATGTCAATCCATTGTCGAGCCATTTCACTCAAAATCACAAATGTCAACCTCAAGTTGGCACTAGATGAAAACGTCAGGGAATCACCAAAGTCATTAGGACCATGAATTTCAGTGCAATTCATCCAAAAGTTGTTGAGATCTCTCAGTCTGGACCAAAGTGGTGGACAAACCAACCAAAAATCTACACTGCAAACGTGGCTAAAAACAACAATGCAATACAATACTGTTACTGGCAATTTTAGCAGGATAAAGACAAATTTGGCTTGCATTTGGAGAGTGTGAATTTTGTACCATAAACCAGAGTGGATGTATTTTTTTTAAATGCTTAAAGAGTTTATCAGTGGTTTTATACATCTATTAAGACTGTAATGAGTATTCCTGTCTTGTGAACTTACCACAGGGTAGGAATGGCAAAGTAGCATCAGCAGCTGCGACAAAACTTTCTTCCTCACCTCACCCTGGAACTGGATCAACCCACAGAAGCTGTGAAATACCAAACAGCACAGTCAACATGGATGTTGTTTTCTACCTCAGTCCAGTATATAATGTGTTAATGAGATGGAGACTTACACAGTTACACAGGCGCGTAGCTTGGAGATATCTTTAGTCTTCTTGCACTCTTTGCAAAGGGCCAAAAGGTCCACACAGAACTGATGGCTAAGAAAAATAAAAACAGAAAAGCTTTAGCTCTCACACATATCATCCACTTTCCTTTTTTATTTTTTTAACAAAGCTGTCGCAACACTCACTTCTCTTGTGTGGTGAAGATTTCAAAGCAGCTGTTAGCAAGAATCTGATCGAGCATCTTAAGAAAAGGAATAGACACCCTATAAATAGGAAAAGAAAAAAGAAATCACTCAAGTAACAGAGAGGATATTATGTTATGAGCATATTAAACTATTTTTCTGGTGGCTTGCAAGTGTGTTTAAGAATGAATCCTTTCATGTACTGATAACACTAGCAATGGATATGAGAAAATTAATTGGAAAATCACTCTACATATACAGTACATGGTTTTATGTCAGTTAGCCTAATAGCTGGTTTGATTTGCATTGAGAAATGATTTTATGGAAAGTACCCCATGCTAATCTCTAGGTATGGTGAAGGGTATGTGATGATGTGGGGCTATTTTAATTCCAAAGGCCAAGGGAACTTTATCAGGATGCATAGTATCCTGGATCCATTAAATAACTGGCCTTTAAAAGTAAAAATCTGCCTGCCTCTATGGGAATTTAACATAGGGCTGTACTCACTTCTGTTGCCAGCGGTTTAGACATTAATGGCTGTGTGTTGAGTTATTTTGAGGGTACAGCACATTTACACTGTTATACAAGCTGTAAACTTAATACTTTACATTGTAGCAAAGTGTAATTTCTTCAGTGTTGTCATATTAAAAGATAAAATGAAATATTTATTAAAATGTGAGGGGTGTACTCACTTTTGTGAGATACTGTATATATAGCACTTTTTAAACACAGAAAAGTAAATAAACCAAAATGTTCCATCAACAGTAATAATAAACAACCATATGTAAGGAAAGCACAACATCAAAGCAGAACAAAAATATTGCAACACAACCATAGGTAAAAAACAATTAATCCTTAGAAGACTAGTTTTCAGAAATTATTTGATTTTTAAAAAGGTGAGGTGGACACATCACTCCAGTTTAAAATGGAAAAGGCCTGAAGTTATACATCTAGCAAGGACAAGAAAATAAAGGTGTGTGTTTGTGTGTGTGTGTACCTGTCATTGCGGAGATTGTCTCTGAAGATGCTCAGCAACGCATCTCCAAATTGTGTCAGATCAGCATGGTTGTCCTGGATCCCTCTCAGATAGTCAAACAATGACTGAGAAGAAAAATGCACCTAAAGGGAAGCAGCGGACAGCAGCAATAAATGTGGAGCAGCCTGATGGTTAAAACGGTGGACTAAAACAACAGAGACTCCCACTCGTTTTGAGATTGGGTGACAGCTACGCCTGTTTATCGATCACTATCGCTGTCAGTAAAGTAGACCTATTATGTAGTATTTTCTGTCATATCTATAATGTTACAATGTCCAATGTTCATTTGAACATGGCCAAAGCATAAAATAATGAGTTAAATATATTAAAAAGAAATCCCTGTGAGCCAAAACCTCAGATTTTCCACTGTTCTGAACATTCCGGTTTCAACAGTTTTTTCTACTCTTGGCTCCGTATGATGTCATACCGAGCCGGTTTTCTGTATATGGTCATATGCTCAAGGGAGGCACTACTGCAGTGGTTACATTACATACCATGCCACATGTATCTACTTGCTAACGTCAGGGAAACCTGTAATCTTGGCTGCAGATTTTGTTAATTTTGACGTTGACGGTAGAAAGTGCTGCTATATTCCATTGCAATCCACTGCTAACTACATGTAGCTACAAGCTAACGCTATAAATAGCTGTAAACTCAGACAATTTCTGCTGTTTGACTTTTGCATGGCCTTATGATCTCTCTACATTGAGGCTGGCCTTCAAGGCAGTTCCTGGAAAGTTATTTGATGCTCAATCTCTCTCTGGCCTGTGTGAATATATGCCTGTGGTGTGAGAATGGTAATCTTGGCTCATGTATTGATGCAGTATTGGCTCAGTTTCCTGCATGCAATCCTGTACAAACATATCAGTCCTCCCCATCTCGGAGGATGTATCTGTGGCAAAGAAAGGCTGGAAGAGCAGGAGGTAAAAGCAAGAAGACAGCCACATCGTCTCTACGGGAATATGTTTACAGACTCCATTGGCAGATGAGTTCAACTTCACTGCTGCTATAATAGGCTTTAAACCTATTTGTCTTTTATACATCCACAAACACTTAAAGTTTAAAATAACTCAACCATCACAAATCTTTGTGAGCAGGACCTCTTTCGAATGATTGATTTTAAAAGGTTAGGTCATACTGGAGGAGGAGGGAGAACTTGAGGCCCCTGCTGAGCCTCCTGAGTGATAGTGTGCAAAGGGTCAGGAGTAGAAAGTATCAGACATGCTTTGAAGCGGTTATTTAGCACTGGATTGCAAAAATTCAACTGATGGAAAATTCTTGCTTGCCAGTACCACGAGGGACCCGTCAGATCAATTTGTTCTGGATAAGTCTGGATCAACGCTTCAAGTTCAAGTGGTTGCACAGTATTGCCAGCAGGGACAGGGAGGAGATAAGTCAAAGTAACACAGCCTGAAATCTGTAATTTTAAGAATTCATTGAAGGCTAGGTGTTCTAGAGAGAGTAAGTGATAACTGATTGAGTAGACTGCATTAGACACATGGCTCCCCCTGTTGGCCTAAATTGCTCCTAAATAATAACAACCAAGAGCCCACTTTGCCAACTCATTACAGGAAGCAGGATTACTATCATCCAAAAAAACAAGAACAAAGAGTCAGGCCTTACTGTGTGATGAAAAGTAAACTTCTACAATGAAATGGGCCAATGCTGTATATATACTAACATCCCAGCCTGCTAATGAGCAAAGTGCAATGATTCACCATTAAGTGTCACTATTATATGTAATTTCCAGGAGTTCTATATTTCATACCAGCAGTAAAACATTGAAACAACACCCTTAAAGGCAATAACATGCTAAAATCCATTATATTTGTAACTTAACTTCATACACTATGTTCTTATACTAGCAGTTTCTTCTTCTTCTTCAATTTCATAATTATGTGAACTTCTTGTTTACGGCCTTAAAATGTTAATACAATTATAGACACTTCTACTAGATGAATATTATAAGTGGAAGTTAAGTTTTATAAAATACAGATGGGTGACAAAGGAAAAACCAACATTAAGTGTCTTAATAAGGTGTGGGGAAAACATGAGCTGCCAAGAGAGCTCCACTGCTCCTTCTCCTAGATTGTACAAGCTGCTGGTGGGATGGGAAACCTGTTCCCAAATCACCCATAGGTGTTCAATTGGGTTGAGATCTGGCACAAGCCATAGCATATGATTAGTACTCATCAAAGCATTTAGTGTCTTGCGTGTCTGCATTTGTTTTCGTCTTCTTTAAAATGTGTCACCCGTCTGTACATCGAACTGCTCTGATTTGACAGTGTTCTACTCCTCCCATCATGGGTGACCTACTGTGGACTCGGTTATCCCTCCGACAGACACAGTGAGGCCCAGCAGGGTGTGGTACTGATACTGGGGCAGTCCAAGCAGCTGGGTGATATACTGGAAAGCTTGGGATGGAGCATTCCAGTTAAGACTGGTTGTGGTCTCACTGAAAGAAAGAGCAAGTGGAGTCAAAGATCAACAAATATCACAAGTTGTCGCACATACAATTGTTGCACATCATACTTTTCATATTTATTTGCCAAAACAAACAAAACAGTCTGTTCAATATAAAGCTGGTTCACTGCAACTGTGAGCTTGTAATGCTGCTGGATGATCTGCAAATTGAGGGACAGGGGTGACTCACACAGGAAAAATGCTCAACAACTCCTCTCTGTGGGGGATGTGAGGTACTGCAGGCTCTGTGCTGTGCAGGAGGCGCAGGAAGACGTTGCCAGCGTGGGCTCTGTAGTGGTCAATCTTCTCTGCTGACTGCTGGGCCAGGCAGCACATCATACACTTCACTCTGCAGAATAGTAAGACATAGAGAAAAGAATTGTGATTTTATTCCGTAAATCAGAAATCAATGCAGGGTGTCACTTCACTAAACTTTACTAAGGTATCACCAAATTGGCTATTTGTGTTAAGTTATTTATACCAACTTCTGCACCATTTTAGCTAAGTTTCTGGTGACAAAAAAATTCTGTCCTATCAACAGTAAAAGTATGTGTTATGCAATACTTACTTTACTTTGTTACTTTATTATAATTACAAAACCTGCATGATCCAAGCTGGATAGACTTAGGCTGAGGTATTGTGGCCACACCTTGAGACATTGAAGTGACACCAAAGATTAAGATGAAACAAGGTTAATAAAAAAGAAAAAAAGCCAAGAGTTGGTGTTACTCAGAGTCTTCCATTTGGTACTCACAGGTCCGGCAAAAGGATCTCTGGAGCAATGCTGGCCACCAGCATAGTCACATCCATCAGACTAGTCATCGCTGCCTCTCTCACCCTGGGCACATCACAGAGAGAGTAAATGACATGGTCCGAAATCTACCTTACACAAATTGACTTGGGTCATTATAATCTCAACAATCTATCATATCTATATATAGCCATCATTTGAAGGTTATATTTCATTGTCACTGGTAGATTTGGCAGTTTTATAGTCAAATTAGCGTCATCTCTGCAGAGCACAATTTGTTTATGTGAAATGTTAATCACGGCATTCTTTTTAAAGTCACACCCTGAAATAGATGCACACAGTGGTGAGAAATCTGTCTCTGTGTGGGTGTGGGCTCGAAAAAAAGAGGAAAAATGTGGCACAAAAATAAAAAACACAAGAGATAAGGAATTGTAAACGAATTCAAGAGAAAGAATGAAGGAAATAAAACAATAACAAGTGTCATGAGAGAAGCAGCCCATCCCATGTTGTGAGGACAAGTGACAAGCCTGGTGACATTCCTGGCGAGGCGGTAAGCATGGCCCGGGGCTACTAGTGAGACAGGCATGTATGTAATGTCTTCGTGACCCTAGGTAAAGGAACAGAACAACACCGAAGGCCTCAGGCAGGGGCCTTCCTGATCATTCCTAATCCCTGAGGCAAGTTAAAAAAACGTGTGTATTTGTGAGGTGTGAGTGTTTCTGGGTATATTTACTAGGGCTGTCCCCGACTAAAGAAATTCTTAGTCAACTAACACTTATAGGATTTTGTCGACTAATCGATTAGTTGATTTAATTGACAGAGCTGTGCGCTTTGAGAGGTGGTTAAGACTAGAAAAGCACAATATAAATGTAGTTAATTAACCATCTGTAAAACTGAGTTTCTCCACAATTAATCCTGCAAAAGCACCACTTTAAATCTTGTGTTTACCATAAATGTGCTCAGAAGTTTCTTGGAAATAAGTAATTAAGCATGAATAAGCATAAAAATGACTAATCGACTAAAGAAATCTTAGTCGCCTAAGTCCAAAATGACCGATTAGTCGACTAATCGACTAAGAGGTGGCAGCCCTAATATTTACTAATGTGCGTTGATAAGTACTCACCAAGCACCTACGTCCCCTCTGCTGTCTGTCGTGTAGTCATTCATGCTGTTGAGCAGAGCGCCATACACCTCTGCCACATTTTTGGAGCATAGGGCAGAGTCTGGGGAGCCATGGGCAGAAACACCAGCCTTCACACACACTCTGATGGAAGATGAAAAAGAAATTCTTATTAAAAAAGATTCAAAGGGCCGACAGAGGAGATTCAGTATCTGATGACCACATTTTTTTTAAATTTTGATTAAAGATGCAAAAAAAAGTTGTAGAGAAACAAATGGATGGACACGTCATTCAGGTCATTCAGGTATACTCAGCCAAATGTTTATTTTAGCATTAGTCCACACAACTAGGGCAAGACAAAGAACAGAGGAGTGACGGTGGGGCCTTTGCAACATGCCTGAACCATCACGACTAAATTAAAAAGGAATATAGAAAACAAAGATAATAGAAGGAATAAATAAAAGTTTTTATGGATACTCACTGAGCAATTGCTTTGACTGCATCTCTCCTCGCCTCTGTAAAACTCCCATCCTTCTGGCTGACAGTGCACATCTGCTGGAGGCCTTCAAGGATCTGACACACACACACACACACACACAATCTTAAATTTAAATACTAAGGCAGTGAGTTGTAAAATGGCTACAAAATGTACACATTCCCCAAACACACCTGATTCAATTTGCTATGGATCATAAATCTTGGCAGGGAGCCGAGGGCAAGGGCAGATCCACAGCGAGTGAGCATCTGTGGACTCTTCAGCCCTTCAATGTATTGAGATACCAGGACATCTAAACACAAACACACACATACGTCATGCAGAGATTACTTTCAAATTCAGACATACAGTAGAACTAGTGGAAGTATTTCACTCACCCTGCATTCCTGAGTTTGCCTGGCCCGGCTCGTCCTGGTAGTACTCCTCACACAAGGCGGACAAGGCCGATACCACTGCAACCTGCAGGCGAAGTAGGATAAAGATCAATGAATAGGTAACAAACAAAAAAAAAAACACTGTAGTCTTCCAATTCCACAGTTTTGAAAAGTACCAAATTAACATCTTATCTGCTAATTTAAATTTCCTAAGGGCATCCATTTTGTTAAACTAATTCAAAATATAATAATAATAATAATAATAATAATAATAATAATAATATCTGCATTTCTTTGTGGATTCACTAGACAATTCACTAGTAGTTATTGTCAGGAAAAATGTAAAATTAGCATTCTCCTTGATCTGTGAGGTTACTTCCATTTTATAAAGAAAAGCTTACCATAATGCAATCCTTCACACCACTCGAAACAAGATGCAGATTCTTTATGGTGTCATCAATAAGCGATTGCCAGCCAGCTGAAACAGTGTCACAACATTAGAGACTTTGAGCTAAGATGTTGAATGAAATACAAACATTTAAAAGCATAATATTTAACTTACTGATTACAGTTTCGTTCTTGAATGGCATTTTGGACAGCGACAGCTTTTCAATAAGACCGCACACTGTAGACAAGATAAAAGTGATCACATCTACCGTATTATGAGAAAATAGCATTGCCCTTTACGTCTTCCATCATGTTCATTAAAATCACTGAATTGCATTGTAAAAGCCATTTTCTTATTTGCTGTCAGACTTACTAGCTGGCCTCATTAGCTCTCCACCAAAACCCCTACAAACAAAAGCATTAATTGGGATATGAAGCCAAAAGAATATTTAGTTGTTTAACCATATTACTAATGAGAAAAATAGATCCTTTCCACCTACCTGTATTGTTTTCTGTCACTTAGCTGAAAGTAAGACAACAAATGAACATCAGCAACAGAGGACACTTCGACTATAGTCATTCAACTTGAAACAACATTTGGCTACACTTACCTTCTGGTGAATGTTTTTTAATGCATCCACACATTCTGAGGATATTATGTCCACCACAGTCCTGCAGACAAATAAAGGAAGGAAACATGAGACTCAAGCATGTTTAAAGCAACAATTCATAGAATGGAAATATATATATATATAGTAGCTGCATCATCAGCAGATATATTGTGTTCTAATTTGTTGAGCCCCAAAGTTTAAAAGCTGACAAGTAGAATTTCACATCATGCCAAATGCTAAGGAGAAGCTCATATTCACACTATATTAAGACTGTTCAGGTAGAAGTTTTAGGACATCTTTCCATAGCTCAATGTTTTATTGACTGGGTATTGTAGTCTACCTGTTGGTCTGAAGGCCCAGTTTGTACAGAGCGTGTGTGATCTCTGCACATGCCATGATGGCTCCATGGCGACCGTGGAGGTCAATGCCCACTGCCATGGGCAACATCTGTGGTAAAACTGAAACCAACAGGAAAAAAGCATGGTATACCTATTTATGAACATTAAGTTTAGGTTTCAGTCAATTTCTAAATGGCATTTCTCATTAGCAATGTGCTTTCTCCACTGCCTGTGGAAGAGGTGATGTGACTTTGTTTACCTGTTGTTGCCATATAATTAGGTGCTTTAGGCGTCAGATTGTGGAGTGCTTTAGTAGAGAGCTCTCGGATCACACTGCAAAACACAAAGAATATAGTATTGTGTTTATTGTATTAGCTTCATATTTGGTGACATTTATGAAGACAGGGAAATACAAGTACTTGCCTATCCCAGTGGTTGATCTTCATAGCTATCAAATGATCAATCATGGCCTCGGTGTACTCTGGGAAACTAGCTATATGGACACTTTAAGAACAAAAACCAAAGTTTTAGACGCACAGCTGACAATATCAACGGAAAATAAATAACAGCTTCAGACATTATTGTGTATAAGCCTTCAAAAGTGTGGGGAAAATCTATTTCAGCCACTTCTCATCATTCTAAATCTAAAAAAAAAATTTCTCCATTTTCCCTGCTTGAATGGTTTCTCTGCTAGTGATGACACAGTTCGGCCAAAGGTGACAATTCCTGAAAGGGCATTGGAGCCTTTTTATGTTGGTTTTAATGCACACATTTCCTTACATGCCAGGTGTGTATGTACAAAAGGTGGCAGGCAGATGTTCATAAATTTAATTGGAACTGCAGTTGTATAGCAACATAAGCAACAGCTATGTCCTGGTATTTAGGATCTTACGCTGCATATTGTGGGTGTAATATCAACTCCAGATTTTGATAGCTGTGCTTTAGTGCCACATTTACTTAGTTAAACTAAACAATTTGCAAAATCTACTTGTATTTGTTAAAAAGCTGCTCATTATTGGGTACTTTACTAACCACAACTGGACACAGTGCACACAATTCTCCTTTGACCTGAGTGCATTTTTCTCATTAGTGGGACAGGAGGAGGGAGAGGAAATATTTTGTTCAACCATGAAGTTGGACTGGTTTGTCACTTCCTTTGCCAATATGAAGGATGGGACACTACCTGTTGATGGGTTGGATATTTCAGCATTCATATTTCAAATGTATTTCAAATCTTGTATGTAGGGTACTACACAAGAAGGTTAGTCTGGAGACAACCTTCACCCACAGGAATAGATTGGAATGTGTGAATCTATTAGAAGCACAGGCCATGAAAGGTGTAGGTTTGAAAGTAAACTGTTCCATTGAAATAGATAGCCTGGATTGTGTGAGGAAAAAAAAGTATAAAAGGAGGAGTTATTTTGATGTTTGTTGAGACACTATGGGTACATGCTCTTAGGAGTGTGTACACATGGTTATCTCCATTTCTAGGAGAGAAACCTTGGCGTATACATTTGGTGCATGTCAACTGTTCTTCCTTTCATGAATGTTTGTTTGCTTGTTGTATGAATAAAGCTGCATTAGTCTGAACTCATTGTACTATTTGTTAAAGTCTTCATCTCATTTCCAGATATTTCCCCATATCACCTGTTGCCATCCCACAT
Organism: Perca flavescens; assembly: GCF_004354835.1. Taxonomy (NCBI): domain Eukaryota; kingdom Metazoa; phylum Chordata; class Actinopteri; order Perciformes; family Percidae; genus Perca; species Perca flavescens. The sequence goes on from NC_041345.1 coordinate 14,186,943, forward strand.
TATGTTTAGGATGTTATAACTAGTGAAAGTGAAAATATGGCTGTAAAGGGCAAGCTAATGTGTAGATTACACTGTTTCTTACCTGATGTTCAAATAGCAGTTGTTGATATTCCCAACAGCATAGTAGTCTGCTGCAGTCACAATGTCAATACCGTGAGGAAATGTCCCCTGTTGACACAAAAGCGAGCAACAACAGCTAAGATGTTTTAGTGCATTATGTGAGAATGGCCCATATTGTTTAACACAGAGCAGATGAATCTGAGATTGGAAATAAGTGATTTGTTCCAAATTCAAGTAATGACCTAAGATTTTAAGAAAGATTTATGGCTCAAGGACTATTGGCAAATCAAATGTTTGCTGGCGCCCTGTAGCTTTTCTGGGAGGCTAATTCTTTTCTTCGAAGGCTTTCACTAACAAGGCAAGACTTGAGTAATTGGCAACACCTAATCACAGTAATTTGGTTACTCATGATGCACAAGTAGTCAATACTGCGGTCACAAACCTGTCTGCCGACATTCTCCTGGAAGGCAGCCTGGGACAAAATGAGACATAAAAATTAACTTCTGTCATGTAACTGAAAATCTTTAGTGAAGAAATCGTAGGATGCTGACCAGAAAACTTACAGAGGCAGCTCTGCGGCAGTTGACATTTCGGTCGAACACAGCTGTGATCAGCAACGCACTGCAGAGAGAAGTGGGGATTGGAGAGTGTAAATTATCTAAAGACCTACCTATCAGTGTCCACAAAATACACTGAAGAGGGAATTCAGTTTGATGTTTTCACAATCACAATAATGCTTAAAAATTGAAGATGAATGGGTATGTATGTAATGAATTCGTCTTTTGTAAAAAATTACATTTATCGTTATGCCATTTACTATCTAACTGGAACATTTTGAGAACGATTGTGGCAGGATTGCTGTGGGCAAAGTAACGTTACCATGGTGATACTGGTGACACTGGTAAGAGCAAATTACACTTAACCATGTATCCGCCAAATTTAAATAGCTCATGTTACTGTATTGTGTGAACAGTTTACTTTATTTTATATTATATGTGGCGTTTTCTTTTATCGGGGTGCCAATGTTCCAAAACAAGTTCCTTCCTGAGACCATTTTAAAGAGCCAGCATCGCTGAGTTCAGAGTCGCCCAGACGATTGTGATTGAGTTCAGAGTTTAGCGTCGCCCAGACGATTGTGATTGGTTTTAGAAGAAATGCAAACAATCATGCAAATTTTTTCTCCTATCTTGCAATGTACAGTATGTGTGGAGGAGCCAAACCTGACTCCCCAGCGCTGTGGAGATAGGTCTGGCAACCTTTACTGAGAGAGGTATTTCTTTGTTCTGTTACAGTGTCTCAACATCTCAATAATTTGTTAAGAGTCAATGACTCAGATTAAAGTGATGTCTAAATCTAGATTACATCATCACCACAAAACGACTGACGAGATGACTGTCCAGCAATACTGGAAGTTGTTTCTGATTATGGTTTTGACCTCAATAACCCTCCACTCTACAAGTCTCAAGAGGGTGTGTGAATGTCACTTGTTAAAGGGGGTCCAACCTACTTATGCATTACACTAACTGAGACTAACTGCTATTGGCCTTGTCTGCTCTCCTCCCATGTTCCCTGCCTCCTAACAGCAAGATTCAGGCCTGGAGCTTTACTAACTGCCCCAGTTCGGCTTTACTAACTGCCCCAGCCCTAAGGGCTTGGAAACAAAAACACTCCTGAATGCACTCTGGATAACACCCTAAAAGGATATTTTGAATTATGTCTGCCGCTATGAAGTATTAAGTACACAGTGTAACTGTAACTGTGTAAGCAGAGATACAACTGTGTGTATATGTGTGTGCCCGTAAGTCACTTAGTAGCACATTCACAAAAGTGAGTTTTCTGTAAATGTCATCAAGCTGTGATGAAAAGAGCAGGAACCAGCTTGTCTGAGCATTGCTGCCAAACGGCGACCGAAACCTACAGCATCAGGCGAAACCTGGCAATCCTGTAGGCTAGGGAAAGGGAGGGTGTTGTCACGACTGATGATAATTGAAGTCGCAGGGGTTCAAACTGACACTGCAAAAGCTGGTCTGCACAGTCAGAGGCCACAGGTTCATACATGCACACCGAGAGAAAAGAGATCAAGGAGAAGGCAAACCGTTACTATTGACAAAGACTGAACGTCACTGGATGATATTGCACCCTACGGTAGTTTCTCTACACTGGTTGTTGATTAGATACAAGTACAAGTTATAAAATGTTACTAATTGCTGTTCAGATTGACTCCAGATAATGATCCTGGAAAACGGCCTTCTTAGCCATTTTGCATTCTAATCTATAGACCAAAAAAGACCATTTCTATCCAGACCATACAACTGGTAAAACTGCAAGTTAAACTGTTTATTGACCCAACAAAAAACAAAAGTCAAACTCTGGAGATTTGAGTGAGATAAATCATAAGCCTCTGTCAGACATTCACTCAATTAAGATAATTTGATGGCAATTTAACATGTCGGTCTCATGTCTGAATAAGCAACCTGGTCACTTTTGCGCAAAAGTCTTGACGGCAATCTAGTAACATGATGGAATGAATTAATATGAATGAATAGAACAAGAGTGCCAACTTCCAACCTGCCATCCATTGCTTGTCCACTGTCTGATATTAGAAAACAGCGAGCAGAAAATGCTTTCTAATAACGTTAAATGACGTACCTGATGCAAATCTCTTCCTCTGTCTCTTTGCCAAATATCATGCGAGCATGCAGCTCTTTCCCTTTTTCCGTAGGTTGTCAAGTGTCCTCAATAAAGCCATAAGGAACATTTATGTAAAAGTCGCCTATGTCCTAATTGCAAAAAGCCAGCACTTTAAAGGGTAACTTTAGAAACGGGGAGTTTTCAGGTGCAAGAGAATATGAACAACAATTTAGTTCCCCAACTAGATCTTCCTATGTGGCAAAGAAAACAATGTATTCATGAAGGCATCACACATGGACCTTAGAAACACTTCCTGCTGGTTATACTGCAATGTTGAAGTCTGATGTTTTGAAATTAAATGAAGCTCACAACAGATTTTCACTCAAGTGAGAGCTTGGATTTAGTTTTTGGATATGGGAACGTGTATTCAGAACAGCTGGCAGGGAGCCACAAGATGATCAACAGCAGGTACTGTGTGGCAACAGTAAGAGTTTCATTGGAAGAGAAAACAATCAGGACTGCACCAAACTTCAACTTCAACCAAATTGTCAATGAAAATTATTTTCATTGAAGATTAATCTGTTGATTTTTTTTTTTTTTTGATTAATCAATTATATGTTTGGTCTATAAAATTGGTCCAGAAAATGGTAAAAAAAACAAAAAAAAACATCCTTAAATGTCTTGTTTTGTCCACAACTCAAAGATATTAAGTTTACTGTCATAGAAGAGTAAATAAACTACAAAATAATCACATTTGAGAAGCAGGAATCAGAGAATCCTTACTCAAACCAATAAAATTAATCACCTTTTGATACCATAACCTTAGAATGACATGTTTGTGTACTTCAGACATACTGCTGCCTACCCTCAATATGTAGGCACAAAAGTCTATATGGTGACATGCAAGATTGATGTGGCACAGAAAAACTGGTTTGAGGCAGCAAATAACTGCTAAGAGGCAAACCATGAAGCTTCTATGCAAATTACAATGAGAACATACTGTAATCCAATATGAGCTGCAACCTAAAAAAGTCACACTTATTATTTAAAAAGTTTATTCTGCTTTCATCTCTCGATTATAGCGGATAGTTTTTTACACAGTTAAGTAATATATTTAGAGTATGTACATATAGATGAGATGATATTATTGGCTGATAGTGTGCTTATCACAAATATATCAGTGTTGGTGTGAATGCAAAAAGATGTTTATGGGCTACCCATATTTGACCTGTATTTTTTCCTTCTTTGTCAGGAAAGAGAAGGGATGTTATGTTGTTGAGGGGAGCAATAATGGCATACTGGGGATGTTAAGCTGATGTAAATAATGCTGTAATGTACAATGTAAAATACATACACAAGGAGAACTGTTGTGTTTGCATTTTCAACAAACAGCAGAAAGAGCAAATTAAAATGGGAGCATATCGTGTGGCCGGGTTAGCTCAGTTGGTAGAGCAGGTGCACATCCAGGGTTCGAGTCCGACCTGGGCGATTTTCCTGCATGTCTTCCCCCTCTCTCTCCCCCCTTTCATATCTGGCTGTCCTTTCCATTAAAAGGCCCCAAAAAAATCTTAAAATAGATAAATAAATAAAATGGGAGCATATCAGAAACAGCTTTTTTTCTTTAGCTGACCATATCATTCAAATTTTCCTGTGAGAAAGAGTATAGTATTATTAAAGGCATATAATCATTTGGGCCACTTATCGACAGAAGATTCACTCTTATCTCACTGAAACACAACTTGACAGATACAAATGTGTCCTTGGTGTGGTTTTGCAGCGATCCATGAAGATGAGGTTTTTAGGCAAAAGAAGGAAGAGGAGAAGCTTACCTGGCAATCTGAGTGACAAAAGGCTCGAGTTCTTCAGGTTCATAAGCTCTGGCAAAAGACCAGCACACGTAGCAGGCAGAGTCACGCACATTGGAACCAACACTGCACGCTCCTCTCTTTTCATCGTAGGTCAGGGACTTGACAATGAGTGGCACAACTGCAATGAGACAACGGAAATGAATGGAGTGGTTTTATCTCAAGGACAAGAAATAAAACTAAGATCAAAGAATAAAAGCTATGTCAAAAACATATGTAACATACTGTATGCAATATTTGTGCTGAGGAGAGTTCAAATGTCACTACTTAAGCACCAAACATGATAAAACCAAAATCCTTGGACTAAAACCAGTAACAACTAGCTGAATTAAAGATGATGTGTGCTCACTATACTGTTTATTTATAATGAAGAATTCGTAAATCATTGTTCATGAACATTTTTATATACCAAAAAGTATTTCAGATTGTGTTATTGTTATGGTTTACATGCATTTAAAGCAACCCTTTTGCAGCGCATTGAGAAAGACGCAGAAAAGTGGTTTTCCTTGAAATTCTTAAAGAATTGATAAAAGACAACAGAAAAATACCAAAATAATGGAGTCAAAGTTTCAAATTACAGATTTTAATTATCATATATTAGAATAAGGTATCGTTTGTGTGTGAAGCACAATGACATGGCTGATTATCAGTTTCTAGTGTAAGACTATTTGAATGTGACCTGAATGCCAACTTATTCTTTTCCCACTGTGAGTCGACACATCAGTTATATCAGTGTTCAAAGTCATTTAGTAAAAGGGACTAATTTGGAAGTTAGCAATAAAGTTAACTCATTTAGTAAAAGTTGTATAATTTATAAGTTATACATATGTAACACTGTACACAACACTGCTCACAATAAACAGGATCAGCACCAATTTCACCTGCATGTATGCATATGTCGTATCGATCTTGCCGGCTTGCTACTGGACTTTACTGAAAACTTGACATATTGGTGTGATAACATAACATGTTGATACATGTTATTTACAGTAACTGCAGAATGAGGCATATGTGGTCATTTCCACAAAAGACAAGAGATGGAGCCGGTAAGAGGAAGAAGAAGTGAGAGCCCACCCCATCATGTAAATCATCGCTTGAGGCTTGACTAATATCAGGTACATCGATGTTGCCTAAGGGCCTTGCTGTTTGGGCTGAAGCCCCACCCACTAGTGAGACAACATCCCAGGGAGAGGAACTCACCACACAACTAACCAAATACAGCACACACATGCACCATCACACACATTCACAAACACACTCTGAACTTTTGACACATATCGGAGCCAACATCCTGACTTGCGCTCGCTGTGGACCGTGGAGCAGCTCTCTACACACTGAAGACTCAGACCAGAGCAGGTAATGTTTTTTGTTTTTTTTTGACTTTCTTTAATTAACAAGGAAGCGGCATTGAGTTACATTTACAGCACTCCATCGCAGCCTTTCTGTTATTGGAAAAGACCGTCTTTGTAGTTGTAGTTTGTAGTGTGTATTATTTAGGGGAGGCATACGCTACGTATCAACCTGTAACCTATGGATTTCAATTAGGCCCTACTTGCACTGTCAAAACTGATGCACAGGTAATGCTTAAATTACCTGGCCTCTGCAGAAGACCTTCTAAAAAAAGCTCAAGTTACTTATTTAGATAACATAGTTTTTTAATAAAAAATTTTTAATAATGTTTTGACTGGATTATATAAACAGTGAAAGCAATACACCATTAAAAAGAGATTTTCTAATAAATTTCAGTTCTTAAGAAAGGAGTGGCTCTAAGAGTAGCACAGAAACTTGAGTGACAACTTCTTGCGACAGCGCATGACAAGCAGGTTCTTCCACAGGCACCCAGTAACACTTATCTCAAAGCTTTAGGTGATGTTTCATTTCAAAGGCGAACCTGAAGTGTTTCGTAGGCCGCCTACTTCTGTGTTTAATTAAAATGTCTGGTTTTAACTATAGCTACACATTCTAGCTGGTACTTTACAATTTATACAATTACTAAAGAATTATTTCTCATACTCCTGTATCTCCAGAGCTGTTGAGCTCGTCAAATGATGATTGGGAGCTGAGTGCATCCCGCAGGTGTAGTCATGGGAAGCAGGTGGCTCATGGTTCCCACGCCGACAGCACAGAGTTTAGTAAGGTTGAGATAGAAAGCATGTCTCTGCATGCCCTCCAGGTCTGTGTCAGTAAGTGCCTAGTCTGCCCACCACCTGCCTACCTAGCGCCTTAGCAGCTCTCTAACTTTATAGGACAGAAGAGTGGAATAATATCAGAGCAGACAGACAGGTGAACAGGCAGGTAGAGGCGTTTGTAGGCGGCTGCCAATCAACCAAAACCACACTTAGACAGGAGTGCACCTATGCAAACATGTTGGTGAACATTCGCATACAGTAGACAGGTTTTATATTTAACTATTTCTCTGTGGTCCTTTGGTGTACAGCCCAGTGTGAAGTTACAATTGCAGAAATACATTAGCCTGAGGGTGCAGTGTTTTGTGCAGCAGGAGATTTTTCTGCACAAGCAGCTAAAGAAACACAGAGAAAAACCTTCCAATTAGAGCCAGTCTCCACCTGAACCAGACAAACAAGTCTATTAGCCTCATGACGTGACTGTCAGCTCAGTGAGAATCTGGTACAAAAGCTACAATGATTCATGAGTGTCTCTTAGTGCCACACTCCCTAACAGCTTCAGGGAAAAGAGGGACTTCAAGAGAACCTAAAATACTTCTAATTCCTGAAATGTGCTGTATTTTTCTTTCAGACAACATCCATTAGAATCAAGATGGAAACTGCTCAGGAACGCAAGCCAAAAAGACCCCACTATATTCCCCGACCGCCAGGCAAGCCTTTCAAGTACCAGTGTTTCCAGTGTCCTTTCACCTGCAATGAAAAGTCCCATCTCTTCAACCACATGAAATATAACTTGTGTAAAAACTCCATCTCCCTGATGTCACAGAAAAATGGGCAAATAGCCCGACGGGTCAAGGCTGGAGTAAAGGAAGACCCTGTCAAATCTAAGGACTGTCAAAGCCCCCTGCCAGCAGTTCAGAACAATATTCCTGAGACACAGGGAACTGAGGTGAACAAAGCTGAGAGCAGAGATGACACAGAAGAAGTTGATGTTGAGTGTGACAGCCCAGTCAATAAAGACAGCCAGAGTGTAGCAAAATCAAAGACAGTAACGGAGGGAGAGAACAGGGAGAGCAATGAGGCCAAGTCTCTGCCGCGCCCATCTGCCTTCTACTCTGTCACACCCAAAAGTGACGGACCAGAAGCCTTCAAGTCATCTGTGCAGCAGTCGGAGGATTCACAAGCTCCTGTTCCCACTTTCAACCACCCAGGCTTCCCATGGGGCACGATTTCATCATCCATTCCCTTGAAATCATTCACCCCTCCCATGGTTGCTGAATACTCTCCTTATCTCCTGCCTAATCGTCCCCTGTATCCTCCATACTACCTCCCAGCAAACCACCATGCAAATGAGCCAAACTCTCCTTCTTTACGGCCAGAGTTTTTGGATCCCCAGAGGCCTGTGATGCCACAACCCATTGCCCCACCTCACACTTCACTCTTTCCCCCATATCCATACAGATACTGCCACCCCCTTCACCAGGGCCCCCCTCTTCATTTTGGCCTGTACAGACCCCATGAGCTCTCCATGCCAATTACAGGATCCAGATATCTCCCATCGGACTTGTATGGCCCAACCTTTGGGCCTAAGGATTATGACTTATACATGCATTTGCGTCACAGTCACAACAGCCTCAACACATCTACACAAGAGGAGAGCAACAACGGGGAAAGTGAAGACAAGGAAACCAGGCTGAGCCCTAAAGAGGGCTGTTCAGCCTTGGGGTCCCCTGACAGACCCAGTCATGCACAGATCATCCAGAGAGACACAGAGGGCCAACAATACAGGGGTGACTCACAGACAACCACCCAACTAGGACGCACAGCTGCAGCCATGCAACCCATCCAAACTGACTTAAGACACAAGGAGTCTGCAGAAAGCTTGCTGCAGTTAGGAACTCTGCATGTGGATGGAGGGTGAGTAAAAATCTCCAAATGTTTTTATCTTTGCTTAATTGAGCTGCAATATATTGTATTTGCAATTACCGGTAATTAATTGTAATCAGTCCTTTAACTCTTTATTATTTTTGGCCTGTCTCTTTCAGATCATCTGAGAGCAGCAGATATTCCTCTATGCCTCTTTCTAAACCATATCCTGAAACTACACCAGATCAAAATGAAGGGGACAACAGTGAAGATCTGGCCCCCCTAAACCTCTCAACAAGGAACCAGGACAAAGAAAGTAGTCCTTCTGACCACAGACTGAGGGGCTTAGACACAGATAAAATAAATGGGGAAGAGTTACCTCTGAACCTCAGCCTGCGAGCTTCTTATAGCAGCCCTGTTCACAGCTCTACCTTGAGCACTTTAGATGATCTTCAGCAGAGGCCAGACACTGAGCTGGACGAAGAACGATGTGACCAAAGGCAGACTGCAGCACTGGCACTCTGTCAGCTAGCCATTGCAAGCTCTGCTGCCTCTTTGTGGGACTTCAGCTCTGCAGATAGGCCCTCAGAGGGTTCCACAGACACTAGAAGTTCTGGTTTTCCAAAGAAGACCAAGCGCACAACCAAGGCTAAGAAAACTGGCATAAAAAGAGCAAACAGTGGCCAGGCTGAAAACAAATGCCATGAACCAAACAAGAGAGCAAAAGCACCAGGGCGGGCTCTGAGGAGGAGGCCGCGCTGCTCCTAAACTCTGACTGTTGTAACATTTTGTAAGAAGGACAGAGTATATTTAACCTTCAGCCTAAAAATGATCAACTTATTGAACATAATTAATAATTAAAACGTCTATCACACTGCCACAAAGCCAACTGTAAAAAATAATTGTTGCAAAGACTTACTGTGTGTAAAAAAAAGGTGTAAAGCATTTAAATATGGGTTGTAAATATGGATTTTTTTTTTTTAAATGTAGAATGTTGACAATGGAAGATATGGTAATGTACTGTAAATGTGAATATGTTGAATAAATAAATGACAAGAACGGACTTGCTTACAGTAGTCCATGTATCGTATGATAATTATCTCAATGTAAATTTGTGGTCACATACCATCTGTCAACCGGGAAGGGAGCAACAGGCCTCTTCTTCCAAGTTCTGCCAGTGCCAGGCAGCCTCCATGCCAAGCATTGTCTGTTTCCTGGAAGCTTGAAAAGGACAACACACACAACACAGGTCATAAATTGTCCCTGTGTGATGGGTATTATTGAAAACAATAAAATAAATATAAGAAATTAGAAATGACAAAGCGTGACTGTGATGTAGAGTGCCAATATTCCCATAGCATGAACCTACCTGAAGCAGTCCAGCACTGATCCAACCACCTCATCTGCCAGCTCCTTGGGAAGCCTTCCGGTCACCCTCCCAATGCTGAAGGGTTAAATAAAACAGATGACTATTGTAACACATAAACTCTTTCAGAAGAGATGTCTTTGACATAAAGAATACCAAAGACAAGTTGCAACAAGGATGATTTGTTATCAGCAGTTCAGGTTAGGTGACATATGAACAAATTGTTACCCCTTTGCTGCAGACCAGCGCACAATTGTTTCCTTATCTTTCAGTCCCACCAGCAGATGCTCTGTAGAAATAAAAACAAATTAGATTTCCTGAGCAGAGGTATTGCAATAACAAATGTTTTGAACAGAGTGGAGGCAGAAACTGACCAATAACAGTCTCCAGTTCCTCAGGAATGTCATAGTCCTCCTCCAGTTTTTGTGTCTCCACTTCAGGAGTCGCAGCGACTGTGATAGATTGGGACATGGAAAGGTTTGCTGCCAGGGAGCGGCTGCCTCTCTGGTACCTGAAAAACATGCATAAAAACGTTTTAAGGCATTCAGGTCTTTGCTGCTATCTTATCCAGCCACATCTCACTAAGGACAGGAAATGTGTGTGATTTTGGTTGGTATGTCTGACCTCCAAGTGGCCAAACGTGGCTTCAGAAAGGTGAGGCCAAGTCTCTGGATTAGTTTGACACCAAGCTTCCTCAGCATGGCCTGGCTGCTCTCTGAAAGATTCTTTTGCTCCAGACATTGCAGAATTGTAGGAGCTGGAAACAAATAGGACATCCATATTATCTGTTGTAATACTGTTGTAACAAATGACACACACACACACACACACAAATATATTTAAATATATATAATATACATGTGCCTTTTTGTCATAAATAATTCTCACTATTTTGACAAATCATGTCAGCTACAGTATGACTGGACAGTCTATGCATCAGATAGCACGTCAGAGAAAATTAAATAGATTATTTTCACGTATGGGAAGACTCTGTTGTTATTCTTTTAAAGGGAAATGTCCCCTTATGTCTGCATTCAAATACCTGTCCTCCAGCATAGGACATTTAGATAATGATTTGTGAACACAAATAATGATGTTACCACAGGCAAAAGCAACTGAATAAAAGACTATAAATGTGACAAATGTGCTTCAATGACTCCTGTTCAGGAAATTCTGTGTCTTCCTCTGACCTCCAAAGGAGATTAGAGAGCAAAGTGTTGATTCATTACTTTTCTGCTGATAACAGGGGAAAGGGAACCTACCATACTGTAGGAGGTCATCTCTTTTTCCATGTTTGAAAAGCTTTGCCTAGGGGATACAAATAAGATGACCAAATCAATCGGAGAGACTGCAGTAATATTTGGGAAAGAATCACACATTTATCTATTGCATTAACAAACTAAAAAAACTACACATTACTCTCAAAAATCAATAATTAATAATAATTAATCATTAATGCTAGCTAATTTATTAAACATGTCTTTTTGTCTTTAAATCTTGATTTTTTTTTGCAGCAGCAGCACTTTACACTCAATCTACACACAAAAAATATGCAACTATGGGTCTTGTAGGCATGTTGACTGAACACACAGAGCCAGTTTTGACTACCCTAAGGCTCACACATAGGCTGGAACCAGGTTCACTTCACAGACATTAAGTACAAAGAGACTTTTTCTAAACATGTTATGCAAGTTTATGAGCCAATGATATATATGTAATATTCTTGCTTGAGGGCTGCATTACATTGAATTTAAAATACTCTCAATCATTAGTAACAACAGTGAGAACGTGTGTATTGAGGCATCAAGGTGGAAAAGTGGATTTCTCGGGAACTAAGTCCCCTCAATGCTGATCACATTTGATGATGAACCATTTAGCTTAAAGCAGTGGATTACACAAAGTCACTTGAAACAGCAGATCCCACACACCCAGCAGGTGCATTACACACCTGCCAAAACCACATTAGGCATTGTGTGACATACCAGTCATGTCAGCTCTTGTAAACTTCCCTTTGCAGGTTTTAATACAGCAGTGCACACAGATTACACTGGTTTCAAACATACACAGACAGGTGTGCATGCAGCAGGTTTGTGTGATCGTTGAGTATGAGTGTGATTACCAGAGACTGCAGGGCACCATCCAGCACCATAATGTCTCTCACTGACTGGTCATTGGTCTGGGATATAGTGGTCAGGCTCCAGTCCAAAAAGTCTCCGAGGCGCTTCTGTTTCACATCAGGGCGTGTCATGAACCTGTACAGTCATGTACAATAAGACAAGAAATCAATAAAAGGTTTCATGTGGATAAACAAATGTAGACACCAGTGAGACATTCAAAGAATCACCTTGCCCTCTACTGGCTGGAAAAGTAATTACAGTTCTAACTATCTAGACTGTATTTTGTGTTTACTGCTAGTTGCCATATTTTTATAGATTCATTTCAGTCTTTAATTTTGAAAGGCCATGATTGACACAGGCTTTACATAATAGACATACAGTAGACATCTGGCCTTGATGTATGCAATTTTACTGATAAAACGTACATACTACTAGGGTTTTGAATGCATACTTTTTACTTGTAGCGGAGTACTTTCAGTGTGGTCTTAGTACTTTTACAAAAGGATCTCTGAATACTTCTTCCACCACTGTTCCCAGGACACCATGGGAACAGTGGTGACTTCACTTCTTCCCTATATTTCTTACTTAAAGACCCCTGGGCTTTCTTTAGCTTAGCATAACCTGGAATTATTTGTTAACTTCCTCAATCATGTTACCTTCAGGGAAAATCAGGAGAGCAGGTGGGGCCTGTGGAAAACCGGACCAAATATAAAGAACAATAAAATCAGAAACAAATGGCTTTGGTCACGGACAAAACACTGATTTTATATTTAAATACGTAGTGTCAAATCCTGTGGGTCGAATCGCTTGATCACTAATGTTATATATTTATTTATTTTATTTTAAAGTGGTATTGTTTATATTATCGTACCTTTTGTGCTATTTGCTCTTATTTACTTTGTTTTTGGTCTGATATCAGTGCTATCATTGTTGATCATATCCTTCCTGAATTTGTTTTGTGCAGTTTGATTTTCATGTATATGATGTAAATAAGTCCAAACACTACTATATATTGCCAACATAAATTTCATTTCAGCTACATAAATACAATATTCATAGGGGGAACTTTACTTAAGGTTAAGCCCTGCTTTAAGGTTTTAAAAAGAAACTCAACATTTCCTCATTTCCAGGAGCAATGCACAACTTATGTCCGTCATGGTAGCTAAGAAATAACTTCTCCATGGTGCTGACTTCATCAAAACATTAACTGAATTTGTGTTCATTACTATTCAAACATTTACACTGGTCCATCAACATCAGTAAGCCCACTGCTCTGTTGTGGCTGCAAGGGGATATTTAAGTTGTATTATGCATTGCATTTCAGTACAATTAAGTCAGCAAGTCCAGTTGAAAGTATTGAAGAACGGGAACTTAGTTTTTGTGAAGGGTAAAAAAATGTCACAGTGAAACAGTGACATTTTTGGAAACACTTACTTTGATACCAGTACAGATGCAGCATCCCTCGGACTATCACAGACGAGTAGATAAGACTGAAAAAGAAAAAAAAAAATCTGTTACTCATACTGTAAAATGGCATTACTGTAGAATATCATAACATTCTTAAACATTGGAATAACTACAAACAAATCCACAAACATTACCGGGGCTGAATAAAATTCTATTTAGATATTAAGATTCTGGATTATCTTCTTAATGGATTCTCTTTTGGTTACCTCAGTTTTGACAGGAAGACGTATTGATGATTTGTTTCTTTTGTTGATGTAATTATGGATAAATCACAGACTCTAAAACAGCAGAGGGTGCTCCGTTATAAGTTACTCTGTGTCATAACTGGCTCAGAATTACTGCTGTCAAACATTTAGACAGTTTATTCAGATATTTTTGAGGCTCCACAAATCCTGATAACAGAACCAAGCCATCACGCGGAGGGACACCTAGACATATAGACCAATCTCTTTTACGTAAAACAGTAAAACGGAATCAAGATGATATCATATACTTAACTTGCCTTTGCAATAGCTAAAATACGGTCCATGGTGGGCTCTCTGGCCTTGCCACCATCTGACTCTAGATGACCATCCAGACGATAAAGGTCAAAGGGTATAAGGCAGGTCATGGACAGCCACAACAACAACATGTAGCGAGTTTCCCAAGTCTGGAATGAGTAGATGGTAAAAACATACTATTGTTAAATGTTTTATAAAGCTAACAACAAAAATATTATAAATGCAAACCTGTAGGAGGCAAATTCACAAAGGTGTAATTGTGAAAGCCTGGATTATAATGTTGTCCTCTTAATGCCAGTCTCACCTCTGAGTCTTTGGGATCCTGCCTGGACAGCAGGTCAAGAACTGGCTGGACATCTGCCACCTCATGGGGAAAAAGCTGCATGAAGATTTTATAGCCTCTGACCTGCCCAGGAAAAAATAAAATAAATACAAATATCCTGGGGACTATCTCAAAAATCAGGATTACTGAATTGGTTGGATACATTTGCTGTGTCAATAAAATGGATCAGGTTTTATTCTATGTAGTGCAGTATTATGGGTTCACTGATGTAGCAGACAAGACAGCTAATGTAAATCGGAGCACTTTGTTTTTGACTGACCTTACAGATGATGTAGAGAAATTTAAAGCTCAAATGAACCAATGAAGGGGGAGACTTCTCACTCCTCACAAACTCCAGTATAATGTTCAGCATCCATTCTAGAACATAATTGAAAATGTGTAATCATATGTTTATAATTAATCTACAGATTGAATTTAGAGTTATACTTATCATAATGTACCTAAGTGTGGGTCCAGTAGATGAGGCTGCTCTTGATATCTGTTCATTATCACTGTGGGAGGAAATGGGCAGTGTGATTAAATGCGAGCAAGCTAAAAACCACCCACCTAAAGCACTAATTAAAAATAGTTTATTTAAGGAATTATTTTCTCTGTGGATGACTGTCTCACCTAAGAACCTCTGTGTGGCGGATTCGGTTGTCATTATGCTCCCGTGGACCTCCGGCAGGCTGGAGAGGAGAGCTCTGGTCTCGCAGCTCTCACCGAAGCCCCCCAACACACACGTTTGTACAATGGACTCTCCTCCTTCACCACCGGGACACTCATTCTCTGTCTCCGATAAGGCCATTCTGCCAGACTTCTACCCACTCACAGCGTCTTTGTTGCAAAGGCTACCGTTACCGTTATGTGTTATGAGTTATGAAGATAGACTGTATGAATCACTTAGCTAACGTTAGCTAGTATTAGCATTCAATAATGCATAGCAAAAGGAACGGATCTGGATGAAGAACTACTTTACGGAACGACGGAATTCAATCTACTTATAGCTACGATTTGGACTTGGTCTTGAGGGTAATGATGTGAAAAATGACGCAGAGAGAAAACACTTTCACTCATAAAACCGAGGCACTAGTGTATGTTTTGATGCGCTGGTGCTGTAACTAACTGTGTGCTCGCGCCCCGCCCCGGTACGGTAAGCGAGAAGGTTGATACGTATAGCTGGAGACGAAAGGCCATGAATAGGCAAAAGCGAATGAATAGGAAAGAAAAGCGCTTTTGTTTTTTATTCTGGTAAAAGCTTGAAAAAATAATTAGAACAAGGCTAGTTGAACACTCAAAACAAACTCAATTATGCTGGAAACTAAGAATGTAATAGTATGCTATCGCTATTCAACAAAAACTAGCACAGCGGATTGTCAATTTATATATTCTACTACTGGGGAAATTTCAAATCCACAAAGCTAATTTCTCAAAGTCTCGGACGGCATTTGAAACTTTTAGATTGAATTCAAGAAATATTTTGAGTCTATACAAATTTATACAAAAGGTTTTTGATATAGTTGCTAGATTGATTGTAATAGCCTACTATATTCATTTATTAAGAATTGAAGTGAATAAAAAGTAAAGAAAAGTAAATTTAGGCCTACTTACAAGTTTGAGGTAGCCTACTTTACTTTATATAGCCCTTTTCATAGTACTCAAAGACACTTTACAATAAAACCAGCACATTAAAACAAGCATATTAAAATCAAGTAAAACAATAAAACCAGCAACTATACAGTAGATGAAATGCGATATTATTTAGGTTGTAGGCTAATCTAAAGAGGTATGTTTTGATCAGTGATTTGAATGTGTCCACTGATGTGTATAGGACAGAGCTTTCTCTATCACTCTGGGTAGGGAGTTCCAGAGGGAGGATGCTGCGACGGTGAAAGCTCTGTCACCCCATGCTGGGGGTTTTATGCTACTTACTTCTGCTCCACTACAGTTCAGAGGGAAATATTTTATTTATTTGATAGCTAGTTTTCTGATCAAAATTTTACAAACAAAACATGTGATCAGTAGGCTATATAAAATATGATGCTGCTGTGTGAATAGATTAAACTACTCAAAAGTATACAGTATAAAAGCATTTAAAATTAGCTCCACCGAGACCAGCTATAACATTTAAAAGTACTGTTTATGTCAATCCATCAATAATAATGGTCCAGTAATATAATACTATAATGCTGAAAGGACCCATTCTGACAAATAATTATACTTGTAATACTTTGAGTACATTTTGCTGATAATACTTTTGTACTTTTACTTCAGTGACCTTTTGAATGCAGAACTTACTTGTAGTATGTCTATATTGTGGTACCTATACTTTTAAGTAAATTATTTAAATACTTCTTCCACCACTAAAAGTTGCGAAGCGTTTTTTACGATGTATTGCAGAGCTGTACATTACTGGTTCAATGGCACAGCCTGTACCATTGTGATATGTAATTTCAAGTCAAGTTCATAAAAGATTGTGATTAACACATTAATGCATAACAAAAACATGGGTGCATCAAAAGCTGAGAGCAGCAGTCCTTAATATGTTCTATTAAACTGCAAATAGTAGAATATAAAACGTAAACATAATTATACACATATAAGCAAAGTAGCAACACAAATTAAGACAAATAGGTTCATATGTGTATGTTTATGTTACTAAGTTGCATGTGAGGGAAGGTATACAACAACCTGGGGGAAGAAGCTTTTGTTAATTCTGGGGCAGGGGGATCAAACAGTGAGAAAGAGGGGTGGAGAGTTCTTTATGATGATGAAAGTCTTACAGTCTGATTTATTACTGTTTTCATACCAGATACATAACAAATACAGTAGGTCAGGACAAACACTTTGTTTCATTCCAGGATTTATTGTTGGCTAAGCAGAGGATATTAAATATATAGGATTCATAAATGCAGCAACATTTTGTATGTGTATGTAGTGTTTTAGTCTGCGTGACATCAACAGTTAGGCTATGGTGTAGATAAAAGTATAAAGCAATGCATTCACTGGGAAAATCCGATGTCTTTTGCACAGCAGTACAATTCAGTCGGATGCTGGTTAAATGCAGGCAATGAAAATGTGTAAGGTTTTGATGCATACCAAAGCATACTCAGCTTCAGACCAATTTGTTCTTCTAACTGATAAGCAAGCTGATAAAGAATATCCATAACACATTGCTTGCTCTTCCACATGCAGAAAATGTTTAAAAAAAGTTTTAAGTTGGTCCAGAGCTGAGGTTTTGTGGTAAGCCTTTTTTTTTTTAAACAGTATTGCATTTTAAGGTTTATGTTTGTAGGCAACCTACACAGAAGTCAGTGTAGAAAATACAGAATTTAAAAATACAAATATAAAGTATATATATATATATATATATATATATATATATATATATATATATATATATATATATATATATATATAATATATATATATATATATATATATATATATATATATATATATATATATATATATATATCTTCGTTCAAACACAGAATTTCAGATAGTAACTGAAAGATGTGGATTTTGGAAGCAGGTTGGTGTAGGTAGAGCAGACAGGGTAGAAATATTTTCTTATGTTGATTCTGTATTGTCTACACAATATAACATACATTACAATGTTATAGTATTATGTTTAGTCTCTTCAACAATTAGCCATATTATTTTGGTCAATTAACATCTGTCAATATATACATATATTTTGGTTTTAGTTTAAGACTGTTAAGCTTTCTACAAGTAAATGTGAGTGCAATTATTTCAGTAGGTTCTTCATAATACTTATTGAAGAGCCCCTGTAGCCACCACCAAAGTGGTTCCAGTGATTCAGATAGTGGAAGAGTTGGTAAAGCTGGTTTCTCTTTGCAAAGCCTGGTGCTTGAGGAATCTTGTCATGGTAAGCAGAGTAAAAAGAGCTGTTGAAGCCACCAAACATCCCTGCAATACCCAGCTCATACTCTGAATGGCCATAGAAGGAGGCTGGGTCAAAGATGACTGGGCCCATCGCACACTGTGCTACGTTGCCTCCCCATAGGTCTCCATGGAGGAGAGCAGGGACAATCTCTACATCTTTGAAAAACTGAGGGATCTTCAGCTGTAAATAACAGACACAATATATAAGTTGCACCGCCATATCACTGATACAATCATAAGAATCTGTGTAAAATAGGTTTTATTTCGGATGGGGTCAAAGGGGGGTGGGGGGTGCACCTGTAGCTGGGCCCATAATTCTATAGCTTCCCTGTCTCCATAAGATTTCTCCACCATGTTAAGCTGGTGCTGCAGCCTCTGCTGGGAGTAAAATGTCACCCAGTCATCCTGCCACTCATTTTCCTGGGGAGGTACGGGAAAAACATTAATGCAGTAAAGACAACTGTAACATCTCAAAGACTTAGAGACTACATACATGTAGGCCTACATACAAATGTACTACTTCTTAAAGACTAAAACACAGTCCAGTCTTGCCTAGAATACATATACAAACCTGTGGTAGATATCCACAGCATGTAGGTACCCTGAAGCCAAATTTTTCAACAACAGCCAACTCCGACTGTCCAGCTCCTTTTCCTGCGTACAGTTATGTAGTATATCTTAATTAATTAGCAATAAACTCTAATTTAAAATTTGAGAGTTAACGGTTATTCAGTGTAGTAATGGCATAGAATGAGCAATGTTTTGGGGCATTTGTCCACATTTGCGTGTACAAGTAGCATACAAAAGGTACTAAAGTAAGGTTAATTACCCACTGTCTGGTGCTCTTTATTAAATGTGTCCAACTGTCTCTTGTTGTGAACATGCAGATCTGCCAGCTGTTCTCCTAGGTGCTTTGAGTACCTATACATTGGATTTGGAAATAATGTATTTTATTAAATAAAACAATAAATAAAAAACTACATACTATATTTTACTTTCTATAAACTGAACACTACTATATTTTCACGCTGCCCTCATTTCTACGGATACAGTTCTAAACAAATTGTATAAGAGAGCTCTTACTTTGTAAGACCTCTCATGTCCAGATGTTCCATTACAAATACACATCCTCCTGTGTCAAGCTCAACCACCTTCACAGGCTTGGGGACTTTAACAGTTTCTGTCTTTAAAATGGCTTCCAAACTGGCCATCTCACCATCAAACATCAATTTGGCCTGAATCAAACAAACAAACAAAAAAAGATGATTGTTGGCTGGTGACTAGTGCAGAAGCACAGACCTACACTAATTTGCATCACACGAAATAAATAATTAGATTGTTTTCCATTTCGCAATGTGTGCACAAAGTTCAGTGGCAATTAAGTACTATCTGGCTTTCAGAGGGTGTAGCTAGCTAGCGGGTACATATGGTCAGCCAAACACCAACTAAATACATGCCACTATAATTAATTAAAATCTAAGAGTTAAGATAGATAACATACCTCGCTCTTGTGATTTATCTTCACAAACACTCTCCCAGTGTCGGTATCATAACTCTGGCCCTCGCTGATACATCCACCACCTGAGTGACCGGTTGACTTCAGCATGGCTGTTCCCAACTCTTTCTTTAACTTACCTTCCATGGTTATTTCCCACAGCTAATTTTAGTGGAATGATAGCATGGATGTATATAATTACAGTAGTGCTAATACTAACAACGCAGTGCCAGAAGTTTAGGGGGCGTTTTGACTATTTCCTATTTCAGGGACGGTCATCCATAGACAGTATATAGTATATAAGCGGTCATCTTGTTTTTCTTCCGTTGGTGGAATGGTAACCAATCAGAATCAAGACTGATGAAATGACGGAGTTCTACTTCGTCCAATCACCAAAGTTCACAGCGACGTATCATGTTCATGTGAGCGTCTCCATGACACCGCATGAAGCTACTTTGGATAGCTACATGATACCACTCTCTTTGCTACGCTCTATGCTTCTGCTGGAAAACTGAAATGTGCAACAATGACGTTTGTCTGCTTCTTGGAGCAACTGGCGTCGGAAAAACGTTGTTGATGAAACGTCTACAAAATATCCTTTTAGCCCAGATGAATGTTTTGAGCTACAACTCGAAAAAAAACGTTATTATACAGTACTGTTAAAATTGTTGTGTAGCTAGCTAGCTAGCTAATAGTTAGTTAGCTAGCTAGCTAATTTAGCCTGATAAGCTACTGTAGAAGCTAACGCTAGTAGTAGCCGTTAACTAAGTAGAAAATACATATGCAATAACTTATTTAATAACCTAGCTAGTATTATATATGGCCACTGATAGCGGTCGATACCTTCATGTAATTCTGCACCAGTTTGAGTACAAATACAGTTGCAAAACAATATTTGTAGATATGAGTTTAATAAGTGGCATGGTACCAAAGGAAATTGTATTTCACAATGTTTTAATTTTTTAATTTACATACCCTTAGAAAAACAATAAGAAAATGCCACTTTCATAACTGACCAAACATATAATATAAACAGTTTAAATATTATATAAAACTAATTGTAATATTATATTAAACTATCTTTTGCCTTTGAAGCCGATGAACTGTCTCTATGTGGATATTTTTCCTGACAAATGTTTACAGCTTAGCTTGCAAGGATTAGGTGAACTGGGGGAACCGTCTCTTACTCTGCCTACAGTAAGTCATGTTGAAATGTGGTCCTAATAAGGTCAGTTTTGATGTTTTGATCCCTGTCTCCAATCTTTTCAAATTTCCACAGGTAGGAACCAACCTGACCGACCTGACACTAAAGAAGAAGAAGAAGGTTACATTAAGAGAGCTGGGAGGCTGCATGGGCCCTATATGGCCTAGTTACTTCAAAGACTGCTCCTCTGTCATTGTATGTTTTTTGTATACACTTTGCATGTATTTGCAACATTTGATGGAGATAAACAAACTGATTGTTGGAATTATTTGAGTAAATGTGTCGTTCTTTGTGTTTTCTCATAGTTCATGGTGGACTCAGCCAACATTGCTCAGATGTCCTCCTCCTGTATCCAGCTGCTGTCAGTACTCTCTGCTGAGCCTCTGCACAGTGCCTCTGTTCTTATTCTGTTCAACAAGAGGTGACACTCACATACACATACACATCAGTCCCTACATCAACTTGCCATACCTGCAATATGTCAGTGTCAGAAGGTTGAATACAATATGTAGGCTATCTAATATCATAATTCGGTCTCTTGGTGAAAGTCATTCATGCCATTGTGTATTTTGTTTTTGTTTCCACCCTTTTCCAGAGATATGCCTTGCACTATGAGTCTCATAGAGATAAAGTCGCTTTTCAGAATGGATGACATCATAGCATCTGCTACACAGCCAATCACATCACTGGAACTCAGTGCCCGCACTGGACAGGGACTTCAGGAGGTGCTGAGCTGGCTGGAGTCCATCATAGTCAAGTGAACCATCATACATTTGTTCCTAATGAAGTGGTGCTTCTCTCACAGGACTTTGAATGATGACTTCAAGCCTTTTGGCATGAGATGGCAGTATCCTCAGTGAGCAAAGACTGTTTCCACACATTTTTTAAGAGCATTTAATGATGTGTTTAGTGTTGGCCCCACTGAAAAATGAGATATATTAGCTATGCCATGGCAGGATGGAATGATTGTATGGTTGACCATTGTAACATTTGTTAAATCAACACTACTTTAGGGTCTTGCCTTCAGTTAACCATTGTTTATACTGGTCACTTTTACTAATTCATCTCTGTACAGATGAATAGTGAACTGCTGGGATTCATGACTGACTGTAGTTTGATTCTCATGCTACTCTAAGTAAGGACTAGTTTTGTTATAAAACAAAATAAGCTATTGCACTTCAGTTTGAATTACAGGTTAAGTGTGACAAATATGTTAAAATAGCTTGATTTGTCAGAGTAGTTATTGTAAGTGATGCAGCATAGTGGTAATAAGTCTCTACCAGCAGGGGGCATAAAGTGCACAACAGATACTGCAACTGGTACTGGGTGTGTGCCTGGGTTGTGATGATTTCATATAAATGTATTGATATCACAGGAAATGAGAAAATACAAAACAATAAAACCAACTGAGGATGAAGCAATGTTCCAATTATACCCTTATATTTGATGAAAGTAATTGGTTCACAAGCAATGAATAAAACTCATTATTCATACATTTTCTAATGTTGCTGCTTGTAGTGAATGCTAAAGCACTTCCAGTCCTCCGAAACTGTAATTTCATTCAGTTAACCCCAGCAATTGATTTTACTGTAGTAAAATCATGTACACACTGGTGTTGCTCATCAGTTTAAGTCTAACAAAAGCTCCACAAAGTTAACCGTGATGATGCAGCAACATTTCAAGAATCAACATGTCTCTAACTCTTGTCTCTTATCAATAATCTATTTTTTATATTTGTATATGATAGCAGCAGTAGCCAGCTAAGCCAATCACACAAACAGGTGAGTGAGCAGACTTGTTGACTACTTGAAAAGACGTAATCCATTTGCCTGGTAACAGTGGCTAAGTAAAGTGACAACAAAATTTTATCGAATTGTGCTTTTGTGTACGTTTTCTTTCCTGAATTAAATCCGCAATGGGTTACGGTCTTAAAGAAGGTTTACATGACACTATTTGTTACAAATACAAAGGTGTTATCTCTTTTAAACCCTGTTATTGCATTCATGACAAGATGAGCACGACAGATTGTTGCAGTGAAGAGCAGAACCAGCTTGCATCAATCTAAGGGTTACTGTATTATAACACAATTTAAAAACAGCTAAGAATAGGGTTTTCATACATGACCTTTGGGCTGAAGTTCAGTCTGCGGTTAGAGTTATATTTCAAGAGCATAACCTAAAGGCATTACCCTTTTTTCTTAGATATTTTCTCCAGTTTAGTTCATCCTTACAAGAATGGGTTCTGACTGTTCTGTGCAGCCTGTGATCCATCAGTGCTGGCTGAAGAGAAGGGCAACAAGGGCTCAGGGAGGTTCCCTGGCAGGCCCAGACCAGGCTGGGTGGGGTGAGTATGTGACAAAGGGAGGCTGGCAGGCTGGTGGCTCATAGGCAGGGGCAAGGAAGCACTGTATGGAAGAGAAGTGCCCTGGAGAGCGGTGAAGCTGGAGCCCATTTGATTCAGAGTTAGTTTGGGCTGCTCAGTTTGGAATGGATTGTTGGGTGAAGGAGCACTGAGGCCTAAACAGAAAGAAAAAAAACTATTAGGTTTGTGTTAACAAGTTAGTGAACTTAGATTTATCAACACAGAACTGATAAATGTAGAGTTGCAGCTATCAAAGCACACACTTTCCTGGTCAAAATGAGTGTTGCATATACAGTTCAGCCAATGATACAATAAATACCTGATAGGAAGGGGTTCATGGTCTTGGCTGGAGGATTTACTGGAATCAACCTTTCCAGGTCTACCAAAGAAGCTGCTGTGGGGCCCAGGAAGGCCTCAGGTGTCCGGCATGTACGAGGGCTGGGGGCAGCCAGGCTTTCTCCAAGACGTGACAGATCAAATGGCTCAGGACTGTCCTCCCTTAGCCCATTCACATTCACCTGACCTCCATCCATGGCCTCATCAAACAAATCCCCATCTAGCAGCAGAAAAAAAGAGAGTTCTGACATTGCAACTGTGTAGGATACACAGAACCACAATGAGAATAGTAAAATGAATGTATTGTATACCTGAGGGGCTTCCAGGTCGGAGAGAAGGTTCCCTCACGGCTCCCTTGAGTGCTGAGAATGGATCAACTCCTGAGGAGGCTATAAAAATACAATTTCATTTTATTATTTAAATTATGTCATTTCAAATATATTTGTGGCTTCTCCTATGTATCTCTGGCTGAGCTGTACGAGTGCATGTATCACCTGTGTTTGCAGGGTAGGGCCATTCTCGGCCCGGGGCATTGAGGTTACTCTTCGGGTCATCCCAGGGGTCGACTGGGGGCTCCCATGGTGGAGGGGGGCTGTTGGAAGTTGGCGGTGCCATCCAAGGAACATCTACTCTCGAGGTGTTGGTGCTGCCTTCTTTAGTAAAAAAAAAAAAAAAAAAAGGGGGGGGAGATTAGAGAGAAGCTCCTGTTCTAGCAAGTGAGCAGAACAAATGTATTGTAAACATGAAGACTGAGTGAGGAGGTTTATTTCAAACTCTACACTGTATGGTATATCCCTGTGGGAAGAACAGCAATCTAAAATGAATCAGGCTGCAAACTCAAACAATGTACATTTTACGACTATAATTCACTACATAATATTTACAACGATGCTTAAACACTCCTGCTTTAGTCATGGTCAGCTAACTCAAGACTCACCCAGGGAGTCCCAGGGGTCTGTGCTCACGGGACAAGCAGCTGCCTGGTGTGTGGCATTATTCCATCGGTTGTCACTTGGAGGCTGATCTAAAGGCAATGCAAAAACGTCTACGAGGTCCATGAAGGCGGTCTGACCACAAAAACAAGAAAAGAATCTGTCATTTAATAGTTGAGATGTAAAACCAATCAGATCGGACCCAATAATCCTGGCCATCATTATCATAAGGCATTATAATTTGCTCATTGGTCTTTAAATACATGTTCTCTGGGTTAGGGTTAATGCATGAGAAAAACAACAGTAAACTACAATGTATGGTTACATTTTACATTTCATCACCCCCATTGAGATATTCCATACCCCAATATTTCATACCCCGCCTTTAGGCTCCATCGCACGTATGCTGTCCTCCACAGCCTGCTTGAGCATTGACTCGTCTCCTTTGCGACTGATTTGCTCCTGTCAACAGATACAGACATATGTATGCCTTTGGGCAGGACAGCTTCCGGCAAAATTTCCATATTGTTTCATCATTCTATATTTATGACTCATTGACTGCTCACAAGCACAAAAGCCAGCTTGTATTTTTCCTAGGCAACATATGACCCAGAGGTAGATGAGTACAATGGACACAAACCAGAAAATTCTCTGGTCAAAGAGAGGCGAGAGCAGAGCATCTCTGTGATCTCTAACAGAGCAGCTCTTTTGTGGCATATTGAGAGAGGAAAAAAGGGAGGAAAAAGACAATGAGAGTGAGACAGGAATTGAAAGTTGGAGTAAAAAGGTTGCCAGAGATAATACAACAGAGTGATAGACTCATGTAATGTATCTAGTGCAGACTTTGAAGGAATTTAATAATGGAAGTTATCACTATATTGACATGTATGATTCAAGTGAATAATTTCCAGTGAGAAACATGCTGTCTTCACTTAGAGACTATTTTTTACAGAGTAGTACAGAGGAAACCAATGAGCTTGTGGTGGACGACCAGAGGTACAGGATAGAACACAAAGTTGTAGCCATGACAGTAGACAATGTTTCAAATATGGATGTTGCTGCGAAGAAGCTGCATATTCTAAAACATGGATGCTTCACACACGTCTTCATCGTGGCAGCACAGAAGATCTTTACAATCACCACAGTTTCAAGGTGGGCACCCATGATTAGTGTCACCAAATAAGTATCCGACCAATTGTGAAATACGGTCAGTCTCGGGTAAGTCTCCCCTTCTGTTCCTGACTTATGGCGTTGAATAATGGCCAGAAAAGTATTTTTGCAGAACATTATGATCTCACAGTCAAGTTGACCTTTGATCTTTTGGATATAAAATGTTATCACTTCATCATTTTATCCTATTACACATGTGTAAAATTCTGTCCTAATTAGCATATGAGTTATGTAAGTTATAGCCAAACAGGTATTTTGTGAGGTCACGTTGACTTTTGACCACTAAATTCTAATCAGTTCATCCCTAGGTCTAAGTGGACGTGTGTGCCAAACTGGAAGCAGTTTCCCTAAGGCGTTTCTGAGATATCGAGTTCGAAAAGAACGTGACGGACGGACAGATGGACAACCCAAAAATATGATGCTGTCGCCGGCGCAAAGGCCTAAAAATGAAAAAAAGCATACAAGAGGATTCCCTACTACTACAAAAGATCAAAGGTAGCGCCACACTACATCATTTAAAGGAGACATATGATGCTCATTTTCAGGTCATACGTATTTCGGGTTTCTACTAGATTATGTTCACATGCTTTAATGTTGAAAAAACACATTATTTTTCTCATACTGAATATACCTAAATTCACCCCCTGTCTGAATATGCTCCGTTTTAGCTAGGGAAGTACCGATCCAACTTTTTCAGTCCCAATACTTGGGCAATGGGTATCGGCCGATGCCGAGTACCGATCTCTTTGCCCCCCCAGTGACCCCAATGAACCCTACCTGCTGGTGCTCCTCCTTGCTCAGGCGCAGGGCTAACTGGAGCTGGGTTTCCTCATCCATATCCAGTGCAGCAGGTGCAGTTTGGACAGGCTGTAAGAGGGGTTAACCGGGGAGGGAACAAAAGTGTGAATAATGCTTGGACAAACTCACAGTACATTGCATGCAATTCTACAGGTGTCCCAGGCAGAGTAAAAGGGTCAAACCTTTTGACATGAGTATCTCATACTACTGAACTAAGAGGAGATATTTAATGGTAAGTGGAACAGAACGATAAAGCCTTGTTTGATTAGTTGCTGGAGAAAGTTACATGTTCAAGGGTGAGGGAGGCCATTGGTTAAATGGCGGGAGAGTGAGTAGTACATGCAGCTGCTTCTTAGAAGGGCCCAGACTTGGGCGTGAGGTTGGTTTCAGTGTATAGAACAACAGCAGATGTGCTAATAGGGCAAAGGATGCAGAGGAAGAATCAACCCTGTTCCCAGCATACTTGTACCTTCTGGGTCTCCTCCTTGCTGAGAGTCATAGCAATCTGCAGCTGGGTCTGTTCATCAATATCCAATGTAGGAGGTGGCTAGGATCAAGCAGGAAGGATTATGAGGAAGTCTAATCAAACGGAAAGCTTTATTTTGCTTAAAGTGATTTGGAACAGAGGAGTATCACAGAAACTGCTATGCGCTATAATATATTCCAAGCAGAAGTCACAGAGGGCAACGGCTGCCCTTGCCATGCAGACTAGGACGGGCCACGGATGCTTAGGATTGGATCAATGCGCACATCCTGTCTGGCTTCTCACTCTTTCACTCGCAGCTGCCTCACTCTTCACAGTGCTCACACCGATTCGTCAAGAGCCATTATTGACCACATCAGAGACAGAGTTGATGATATCACTTTCTGTTAAAAGTTCTGGGAAATAGTGGCCTAGTAAAGACAGGCAGTAGGAGTACTTCCCAACCATGACGGATAGTGTCCAAGCATGTGTGTGTGGGAGACAATTAATGTTTTACTTCAACATTACAACATAAGATGTCAGCAGCAGGGCGGCTAAGAAGCCTCTTTCTGTCAGGCGCATGTGCTGTAGGGATGAGAGGTTTGTGTGTGCTCAGTGTGTGTGTGAGTGTGTGTTATCTTAGTTAGAGGTACCTTTTCACTTTCTTCTCGGCTCATAGCCAGGGCCAGCTGCAGCTGCAGTTCCTCTTCTCCACTGGTCGTGGGCCGAGCTTGCTCCATTTCTGGAGCAAGTCGAGGAGAGGAAGAGGAGGCTACAGAGACAGAGGAAGAGTAGAGGGGATTGAGTGTTGAGCGAGGAAAGGGAAGCAGAGGGTTGTAGACAGAAACATCAACAGATGGAAATAGATGGAAAACAAAGAAAGAAACACTTTAAGCTGATTTTTAAGGTCAGAAAGTAGCTGGGACAGTTTTTGCATGTTAATTTTTTTCCACTGCCTGTTGTCAAGGGCCTTTGCTGGCATTGCCTGCCTAACTTTGCCTGTACCGAGAACAATGGTGCGCCTGTGTTGAGAGTTAGGGTGGTGGAGGGGCAGAGGAATGGATGGGTTGGATTGGGGCCCACCTTATTACCCTGAATCCTCTGGGTGGGTTCCAGGACTCAGGTCCAGGTTTTCGAGGAGGGGATGTTGGGGGGGCTGGCAGCAGACCAGTCTGGCTGTGGGTCACGGGGCTAAAAGGGGTCAGCAGGCCACTCGTTGGCAAAGTCAGGTCTCAGAAACCAATCATTTCCACTGTGCTGCCCCTCAATAGTTAGAATGTTTGCAATTAGCTGCTCCCAATCTCTTGACCCCCACCCATGCCATTCATCTACATTTTGTCCAACACTCCAAATACACCCTGAATTTCCAAGAGATCCACCCAGGTCAGAGCGAAAAAATTACTGCATTTACGCAGCACAGCACACAAGTTGGCACACACACATGTAGGGTCTTCCTAGAAGCATTCCTTTCTGGATAAAGACCACGTGATTTTAATTACTTGCTATGATTGTCAAAGTGTGAAATTGTTACGGTTACGCAGCATGAAAAGAGAAAAAGGGCCTTAGGCATCAAAGTAACGGGTGCCCTCATGAAGCCACAGCTCTGCTACTGACTTCTAACACCTTTTAATAAACACCATATACCACACAGACCACACAAATGCCAAAGTATATGATACACACACCAGTCATACCACATTAACAAATGCTACACACAGCTATTTGATGCTCCACAATGTCTTCAAGTTTGAGCAGTTTACTGTAGTTGGTAAGTCAATGGAATCAAATGTCCTAACCCCAACACACTCACAAAGGAATCACTTAGGTCTTATATTATCCCGCCAACTAACCAACATCTGTGCAGTAGCGTAACAGATCATACAGTATGAAAACATGGTTTCCAGTTGTGGTTTGTTATTAGATTGAGACATGCACAAACAGGGCCTCCTCTCTTTTGTAAATCCAGTTTAGCTGACACGACTGCAAACAGGAGAATGAAAGGAATGCAGATAACCAACAATCAGTAGGGAGCAAAACTGAAACACCAGAGGACAAAAAGAATAAGCAATTCATTATTACTCATCAAGGCTTAAATGTTGGAATGCACTTTTGGTATCAAAATAGCATCTACCTCATTGAGAAATCACAGGTGAGAACTGATTGATGTACAGATCTCACAAACTGGGCAGAGAGTAGAAATACATAACTGATAACTTCTCCATAAATTGCCTTCTTTCCCATCATCAGTGGAAAATCTTAAGTATGGAATAAGGAATGCAAAGATCCTGTTCTGTCTTCTACTTTCATCATCTATAAGATCACATTTGAATGTATCTGATGAAGTCGGGACCTGTCATGTGTTCATTCTGACTGATGATGGGTCCGAATGACAGGAAAATAATCAGGTGTCATGTAAATAATTGTGTGTATGTCAGATGTCGCCGCTACTCACAATGAAAGGAGGATGGTGAGTCTCTGCACCTGCCCATCTCCTCCCCGTAGACCCCTGGCGCAATGTGCTGGCTTGTGCGACGCCCTGGGTACGGAGGAGGCAGCGATCCAGAGCCTAAACCACTGGAGGCCCCCGCCATGCGCGTCTTGGTCTTCAGTGCCTGGCTCCTCTCCTTCTTCAACTTTTCCTCATCCTTCAGCAGAGCCACCAGATGCTTGGCCTTCTCCCGGACATTGACACCCTGGTCACGTCCATCTCGATCCATAAACTGGAAGTCTCTAAGTGTCTGGATGGTGTAAATGTTCTCCCGGCACTCCTGGGCAACACGCTCTGCGCCTGTTTTGATCAGGTAGTCCAGCAGGGTCAGTGCCTTATAAACATGGCGCCAGTTTTTACCATGGTCGTTGAGTCGCTTCCAGATCATGCCCATAACCTCGGGGAAAGCCACCACATTCAAGGTCAGGTCTGCGATTTCAGACATGAGCGAGCTGGGAGGACCCCACGGATCGTTGGAGGTAGCTTCTCGGACCTTGATCTCGGCCTCCGTGTAGTTGTTGACCATGTTTTTCATCTGCCGGCGAAGCGATGAGGTCTGCATGATGGCAGTAGTGTTTTTTTACAGGTGGCAAAAGATAGTCTAACAGCAGGCTAGCCCACTGTGTTGCCTCAGGCGAGGTAGCTCGTTAGAGTGCAGTGGAAAAATGCAATGAAGTCAAGCTCCTATTGGGAACTTCAGCGATGTCCACAAATGCGTTCCTGCTGGAAAGATAGGATATAAATTAACATTCTTATTCTTATATCAAATATTAATGGAGAGACCTTTTTACAGATAAAACACACACTCACACACACACACACACACACCACCATCTTCAGTATTGTTACTCCTTTTGCGTACTGTTACTAACAACACTGGTGACTGCAGCTCAACTCTCACACATTTTCACTCAGTAATTGTGTTTGGAAGGAGAAGAAACTCAGCACCTCCCAGCGATGTGAAACACAACACTTAGGCTCAGTTTTCCTGAAACAACTTTAAGAGCTCTGTGTGAGTGCATACAGTGCATCGCTCATACGTAAGCAAACATAACTAGATTGACGGCTATTTCCTAAAATCAAATTTGCTGAATATTTTTTCCTTCCCTGGAAAGCAAATATTAGTTTCAGACCCAGGAACTTCAACCCAACCTGTCGGTGTAAAAATCTGTGTGTGTGTGTGTCTGTGTGTGTGTGTGTGTGTGTGGGGGGGGCTGTTTTTCTGACCTGATTACATCGCCACCACAGCAGCAGTTGGGCATCAAAGCATTCAAATACTTACAGAACTGTAACTCCTACACAGTTACACATACAGTAGTCCATCGGTATCACTTATAGTTTGCTGCATTTTTTCTTTACTTTACATTAATAATCGACACAATTTGAATGCACAGTACAGTAACCTACCTATCCTTTTGCCGTGGACATTGGACTGCTTTTCCTTACACAGTTGGGGCAGTGAGTCAGTTAAACCAATAAGGTTCCACTCTCAGATCTGTCTCATCTATT
This sequence comes from Perca flavescens, assembly GCF_004354835.1. Classification (NCBI taxonomy): domain Eukaryota; kingdom Metazoa; phylum Chordata; class Actinopteri; order Perciformes; family Percidae; genus Perca; species Perca flavescens. Next base: position 14,217,928 of record NC_041345.1, read on the forward strand.
TATCTAAGAACTGAAATGCATAAACACAAAGAACCCCCAGTCACGTAAGAGTCAAGTGTTGTGTCATGACTAAGCATTTCCAAAATATTCAAAAGGGGGCTTTACGTGAAATATTGAATGTGACAAAACTGATTTATAATGGGTGTTAAATACAGTAACATGTTGATACTATAATAAAGAAAAATAAGGTAAAAGCATTACAGTTGTAACTCTCAGAAAAAACCTCAGCAGGCTGTGGGCATACAATGAATAAAAGGTGACGACACTATGTTGGCAGTCATCAGTCATACTATGAGAGAGCATCTGGAAATAGATTATGAAGTGGTAGTAAGAGACAAAATGTTTGTGGCTCAGCTGACCACAGGTTAAATCACAAGTGGTGACCATTGCGGGCCATCCAGTCCCATTATCTCCTGATCCATGGGTCACTAGGCTGGAGACTGTGAGGAGTCAGTTAAAATGTGTCCTACCTGTGACTTCCTGTAAATGAAACTCGGTAAAGTGGTGGTTTTAATGCAGCTAATGGCAGAGAGAGGAGTGCTGTAACAGGATAGATCAAAGAGTGGCAATTAAACCTTCCCCCAGTTGAGATTTCTAATCTGGATGCCTCCATTACTGTTGTAGGCTACTCACACTCATGATAAAGATACATTAATTTTGTGACGACCTTTAAAATTACTATAACTTAACTCAGACTGATAGTAGTCACCACCACTACACACATAAATAGCCCATTCCTTCTACACATTACGCACATCCTATCTTTCCTAAGAAAATGAAGATTTCTCACACATCTTTAGTATAATTTGTGACCTTGACATAGTAAATACTTTGAGAAGTAGCCTAAGTCCAGTTTGTCATCATGTCACATATTGTCTGTTTTCGACTTTAGGTTATTCAGTTTTACTGTTAAGCACATTTTCTTGTTAGAAAAAAAAAAAAACAGCAAAGTGAGCCCATTATTTCACACTCTATCTACACTTAATAGGAAGCATATGTTCTTAGATCAGGCCTACGTGCTCGCCCAGGTATGTTTTATTATGACCTACAGATGTGTGGTAAAAAATTAAACCCCACTAAAACCGCTGGATGAAAACACAGCTCTTGATCAACTTATGTGCTTTTTGTCCCAAACTAGGACGACCGGAGCCATCATCCTACTGCACGTTGCGTCAACGGGATGGTCGGGTATAGGTGAAGTATGCGACCGTGACTCAGCTATGCTTCCGAGTTTAAAAGTTGAAACCTCGACAGAATAAGAAGAAAACAGTAAACCGCAGCGACCCCTGATCCCCCCTGCTACCCTCTTACCTTCATGACATAGCCTACTGCGCCAGTGGGTCCCGACTTGGGGAAGCTTTGGGTGGAAGAAGAAACGCCTCCGCCTCTCGACGTAGGCTATCCCGTAGCTTTCGGATAGAGAAAGGAACTAGAGTGAAAAAAATATTCCAAGTGCAGAGGAAAGCCGGTATGTGCACAAAATGAATCCAAAACTAAACCGCAGCGGTGCTGTTTTGTTATCAAACATAGTTGTGTGCATATCACAATCCAGGCTTGCAGATGGCACCGCCTCTCCCCCCCCCAACACACGCGCGCGCGCACACACACACACACACACACACACACACACACACACAGTAAAAATGGATGGAGGGGAAGAGAAGTGGGAGGGAGGCCTGCTCGGTGTATGCAGAGTCAGACTTAACCCTTTCACTGGTTGATGGAATAGCATCTGAGCTCACTGGATCAGGTGATCAGAACACACAAGAATCACACACAGGTTGCACCACACGGGCACAAAACTAAACAATCATGTGCGGTGTAAGTGATGAAGACACACTGTTAGGACAAATCTGCTAACACCCTGTCTTATATGCGAAAGAACAACAGTGATCCTATATTACATTTCAGCAGATCTGTTCAAAAATCACTGCAATGTAATATCTAAATATTACAGAAACTACGCAGGCAGAGAGATATGGGATATTATAGTTTTTCACTACAGTACAGGGTAAAAACAAATGCAATAGGATGGGTCTAGTGAGTACCACAGACCCTTAAAGAGCTTGCTGGTAACCCTTCCTAGCAGAGTGAGTGAACATCCCAAAGGGATTCAACAACACACCACATTTCCGTTTCAGCAGCTTCATCATTGCATCTCTGCTCTTTACTTATTTATCACAGCTAATGGGATGTTGTCAAAGTCACATCCTTGTGCATTATACAAGGCCTAAATCTTTTCTGTATAGGCCTACTTGGCTTGGATTCGGTTAAATACAAAAACTAATCTCTGCCAACTAAGCTGTCTATATGGAAGTACAGAAGGTTCATATGGTGACGTTGAGTGAGTAATGAATACCTAACTGAGGGAGAAGCAGCAGAGGGCAGTGGACCTGGTGGCTGGTTGACTGAGCAGGATATACAGGAAATACCAGCTCCACCTTGAAACAACAAAGGCATGACTCTTGGAGACAGCAATCGTAAGTTTATCAAGCAGAGAAACTGCCTCTTAAACAGGACACTTCAGGTTCTAATAAAGGGTTCACAGTTTGTAGTGTGGTATTATACATGTTCTTGTTGCAGCTCCCTGTTTCATTTTCATGTGACTCTCATTGATCAGGTCTGTCAAGCCCAACTCCATACCTCCTCCAGCCCTCCTTCTCTCTGTGCACCCTATGTCTTTATTTCTACTGAAAACAGATTCCTGAATACTCTTTGTTTCCCAACAAAGGCCTGATGAGGTCAGTGCAGGGGGGACATGCAGGCAAGGCCTGGGAAAACAGAGGGGGAGGAGACAGGACTGATAAATAACTACTGCACGGCCGTGACGTCACACAGGAGAGGAAATCTGACTTATTGTGGATGTGCGCCAAAAAACCCACATGAATGTGTGTAATCACTGATCCCTTTCTCTCCACTGGAGGATCCTGTTCCTAAAACTTCACTTTATGGAATCTGTCTCTCTTTGCTGCCCTCTAGTGGTTTTCCACATCAGTTGGTTCTACATAATTTGATTAAAAAAAAAGTTCACCACTACAGTACAATTCAATAATATCAATAGTAAAATCAATTATAACGGTCCTTTTGACTTTGTCAAAATATGATATTGTGCTCATTTATTGTAAAGTTGTGTTTTATCCTATTCCTTCCATTTTTTCTGTAGTCTAGGCCTATATCAAGTAATTAACACACAGACCACAACACTGCTTAAAAATCCCAACAACGACACCAATATATAGTTTTACATATTTAGTTCCTTTTAATATTTAACAAAACCAACAACGCACTACAATAAAATGGTAAAGTGAGGTTTGAATCTGTCCCTGGTTTGATTCCCGGTCCAGATGACCTGGTCATGTCTATATTGTATGTTGTTGGTTCCACTGAACAATGTGTAAGATGATGCTACAGTATGTGACACTTTGATGGGTTGATGATGTAGTCCATTAATTTCTATAAATACAAAAGTGGTTTCTATATTTACTCATGTAACCAGTGTGTGAAGGAGTGTAGTGCATAATTGGCAGCCATTAATCCAGTATGACGTTGTACTGTGACTGAGGACAGTTTGGTAATTATAACGATACACAAGCCATTCACCAAGGGAAATTATAGTTATAGAATTAACACTTGTGCATGGTTGACAGCTTCACTTCCTCATTGCTTGGGGTCGTACAGACCCTATACCACTAAATGTGTAAAAATAATCATTTTTTCTTAAATATTTTTTTTTAAATTAAAAATATGTAGGAACGCACATTTGACCAAGATTTAAAAATACAGAAATTACCATAAAATAATTCATGGTAAATTGATTAGTCTTTCAAGCACTCAACCCACTTTACACTTCATGTTCACATTTACACAGTGCATACACTGATGGTCATGTTTTATCATATTATGTAGGCTATAAACAAATATTCCTTTTGTTTCCAAAAAGTTATTCACATACAAAGAAATGTACAGTATACAAGCATGAAGCAGCTATACAGGGAGTTCTTGGAGCCCACTAAGAAATAATGACTCACTGTCTTATGTTTTGTTGTAGATATTTTTCTATTTCAGAAGATATTTAGTTGTCAATACTGCAAATAACAGGATTGTGGCAGACTGTTTGTCTTCCTCCAGTACACCATCATACATTTCAGGGCAAATCTCTATTACATTTTCCATTTTCCACGACATGTTTTCTCTGAACTGCACTTGTTGAAATGAGATTGCATTCTCCATGGCAATCTGTCTTTTCTTTCTGTACAATTGCATATCCAACCTACTCCAGAAAGAAAATATGTGGACTTTTCATTCAGAGTGTCCTTGGCTTGTGAAAAGGATGGTTTGATGGAGAAAAAGCTGCAGTCATTCAGTATGTTCTGACTCCTGCAAACAATTGACAAAGTACCGTTCAAATGTTAATTTCAGACAATTTATTAATCCCAGTGGGAAATTCATTTGCAGCTTCCCAGCCCATACAGTCAGTTCAACAAACAAACAATAGTCAAAATAAATATATAAATAGGTTCAGTAATTTAAAACCAGGGCAGGTATGGCATGTCCTTCTGCTTTCACTGTGTTCCCTGACTAAACATTCACTCTGAAATACCATATTTATTTATGCAATGTATGCATTCATGTTCTTCACTATAAAGTAAATGTAGTGATTTATGCCCTTATGTCCCCAGCAATCTTTTAAATGTCTTTATACATGGAAAATGAAACCAGATTGCATGATTAGGCTTCATGAATCCTAGAGCAGAGAGTGAGCTGTTTGCAGTCTTGACACTGAGAGCGTCGTGATCACTGCAGCAAACTATGAGGGTTGCTACTGTTCACATAACAGATGCAGTTATGTCAGACTGTGCAGACACATATTTTCAAGTGGCTTCTGCTGGGAGAATAATGTGTGATGCTTATATAAACAAAAAAAATACATTAATTAACAGGCCACCATTGAACTGAAAACAAACCAAATGATTATGACAGCATTGTAAACAGAATGAACACAATTAATTAATGCTCACTACTCCTGTGTTTATGACACCAGGGATTTGGGCAGTTATCTGGACACTCTGTCCATCAGTTTATTCAGCCATTTATCCATAAGAAAAAGAAAGGAAACACCTGAATGTGAGATGCTAAAAATAGTTGTCCTATATCAATTAGGTTTGAACAGATTAGAATGCTTTTAAAAAATAAATAAAAAAGGTTTGTCTCAAGCCAAAATGTTCAAAAGCATAATTTAACTCTGATTTATATACTTTTTAAACACATTTGGAAAACTCTTCTCTCTATTTATTTACAGACTTATCTAGAGCTCATAACTTTAAAGAAAAACCACACTTGTTTAAAGTAGAGATCTTGGGTGCTTTTTCTGTTTGGGGGTGCTCTGGGCTTCTATAAAAGGAGTGTGTTCTCTGGATGAGACGGTGACGCAGGCACTGCGCTTGGTGTGGGTATATAAAGAGGTGACACCCGGCTCTGTTTCGACGAACACATAGGGAAGCAAATGGGTTGGTAGGATTTTAGCCTGGAGACGCTTCACAGAACGTGGAGATGAACGCAACTGAGAAGATTTACCTTCCCGTTGATGGCATCCTCGAAATGTTCAACTCTCTCACCGGGCATCTTCAATCAGGCATTACGCACCCAGTTCTTAAGAGCGCAGCCATTACCCCAGTAGCCCAGAACGCCAAAGTCTCACACATATCGAAGACAGGCATGGCCATCATCAAGACGGGTAAAGGGCTCTGGAGACAACAAGATAAAAGAGTGGTTGCAAGTAGATCGAGTTCTGGCAATCGGCAGGTTTCGACTGATAAACTCCCAAAAAGGTCCGTGGATCTGCTGGAGTTAGGTCTGACCAAGCCCAGGAACTGTCACAGAATAGTTGTGCTTGGCTCACCCAAAGTAGGTAAAACCAACATCCTCCAGTGGTTCTTGGGTAAGAAGTTTGAAGAGCACTACGAACCCACAACCGAGGATTTCCACAGAAAACTGTTCCACATAGGAGGGGAGGCATATCAGGTCGATCTTCTGGACGCTGCAAGCGAGAGGGACTTCCCTGCTAAACGGAGGTTATCCATACTGACAGGTAAGACCTGTGATTATTAAAAATCGTTGCAGTTGTGTTAAGTAGGCTAAGATGTTAACTATTATTTTTTTAAGAAAAACTGTAGACCTAGAATTGTTTGTGTTTAGTAATATAATTTAACATACATATGCCGTAATAACCTCACTATTTAATGCAATAGTCTTTTGTCAATAATTAAAGTGACGCTCTATCTGTCTCTCTCCAGGTGACACCTTCCTGCTTGTGTTCAGTTTGAATGACAGAGAGTCCTTCAATGAAGTCTGTGAGCGGCTCAACGAGATCAAAGCTGCTAAGGCAAAGTTACTGAACAAATTAAAACATCCCGCAAGAGTACCACCAGTCGTGATTTGCGGAAATAAAGCGGACTTGGAGGCACAGAGGGCCGTCAGACGGTCAGAGGTAACAGAAATTCTCGGCGAGGACGTCGCGTTCTTCGAAACCTCTGCTAAAGAAGGTACCGGAATGGAAGGTGTGTTCACGGCCCTAGCCACTCTGGGCGGAATGCCTGTCGAGACGAGTCCGTCACGGCACCAGATCATATCCATCCTCACCTATCAGTCGATGTGCATCGGCCAGCGAGGCAGGAGAGGGAACCGTGGACTCGGTGCGCCCTGTGCCGCCGTCGATCCTCTGGCTGTCCGCCCGAGCTTCACCAGCGACCTGCGGCTGGTGCTAGAATCAAGCACCAAGCACAACAAACCCAACAAACCCGAGATGTGTCAGATTCAATGAATTGTGAGCCTTCTCGATAAACCAATTGCAGTAGTATGCTGCAATTTCATATTATGTAAGGAGTTATACTCCGTATAGCACCTGGCTGGACCAGTGCAATCATCTTTTGTTTTTGTAGACCTATATGTAACTATTTATATTATCCTATAATAAAAAAATATTTCTAATTGTCATATGTGTTTTTGTTCTATCATTCATTTTTTTCAGACATTCAAGAGTCAGGTCAATGTGATAGAGATATAATTAGATTGTGTTCACTGTTCATGGACGTCAGCAGTCCATTGCTTTCAAGTGATGATGCACAACATGACCATATGTGTGTGGGAGGACACTCAGCATGAGGAGATGACTCACACACATCTAATATTTGTGATCAGAAAGGAGAGATTGTTCACATTTTAAATCGTGAGCCGTGATACTGTGAATGGCATCAAGAGCAGATGTGTTACAATGCCTGGTTAAGCAGCACTAATAGCCTACATACTCATGTGTCTCCATGGTGTTTCCAGGAAAACACAAAGAGCATCATGTATTAAAGAGGGAGAGGTATAGAGACGTAATGGACTCAGCACCATGGAGAAAGAGCCCACATCAAACTCAGCTCTACCACTGAGTAGAAATTTAATTTATATCCTGAAAAACAGTCAGCCTTTTCTTTTTTTATCCAACCCACTCTTCAGGTCTCATGGGAAAAAAACTATTGTGTTGTACACTCAGAGTGCCCTTGGTTTGTGATAAAAGATGGTTTTGAGTATCCTGCAATGAACTGATAAAGTACTCTTTTATTTAAGTACTACTGTGCTGCTAGGATGTTAATGTTCAGTTCAGTACTTTAAAGTCTGGCCAGGTATTATATGTCCTTCACTGTATTCCCTTTCTAAACCTTCTCTCACAAATACTATAATTATTGATGCAAATGAATGCCTTTAGGTTCTTTGCTGTAAAGTGAAGGTAATGATTCTTTGTAGAGTGGGAAATAGAACCAGATCGCAGTTGCTGAAGCTGGTGGTGCTGCAGAGGACTCATCGTCAGGCCTCATGAATCATAGAGCAGAGAGTGACCGGTTTCCTTTCCACTCAGAGCATCGTGATCACTGCAGCAAACTACAGGGATTGTACGCAAGTTCTGCTCATAACAGCCTTATAAATAACAAATTCCCAGTGCAGTCCAGTTATGTCCGGATGCACAAGCACATATTTTCCAGTGGCTTCTGTAAGGATAACACTGTGGGATGCTAATATGAGCATACAAATAAATAAACAATACAACATGGTTGATTTTAGACTAAATGTTTATGAATCTCTCTGGCTGTAACAGCACTTCAAAGCAATTATAGTTCTTACTAGAAAGTGAGAGGGCATTATACCTCATTGGTGTTCAATCACTTATAGTTTCTCCTGCACAATCTTTTATTTTGATCAGAACTGAAGTGTTGCTGAATGGGTCAGTGAATCGCTTTGAATAACAGCCATTAACACAGCCTGTATCCACATCAAACTGAAACATTTGATAACACTAGATTTTATAGTCCATGTCTTTAAAATGTGTCTTTCCTACACTCAGTGCCAAATGACAAAGTTATGAGACTGTATCAGTTGTTATTTGACTTAAGTTAGTTTAGTTTGTTGGGTTTATAATTCCAAAATTTTTCTCCAAATTACCTATTCATAAGGATTAATACATTTATGCTCCAGAAGAGAGTTGGAGTCTATTTAAAGAAGAAGATGCAATTTCCTGTGTACTGTGAGAGTAATAATTATGTTTAAAAGACAGTAAAATTGCTTATTGAAAAATGTTTCCAGCCAAGCAATAATTTCATGATAGCCCTTGTAAGTTTTTAAACATACAGTATATTACCATTGAATGTTCTGAGTCTAGGCCTGTCACGATAACACATTTTGCTGGACGATAAATTGTCCCAGAAATTATTGCGATAAACAATAATATTGTCGTTCTGAGATCCTTTTCATCTAATATAATGATAATGGCATAATAATGCAGGTACACCTTTTCAAAGATCAATAAACTTTTATTTCTAAAGAATATTTAACACTGGAACTGGAAGACATTTTAAATATCCACAAATGAACAAAACAACCAAAAACAATAAATAAAATGGACTCTCAGTCTCTGTTAACAAAAAATGCACTGGAATAAAAATCAAACACAATCAAAAACAATAAATAAAATGGAAATCTTTCCGGCCGCAATAATTTCCATTTAAAAATGATCAAGCTCATTTTTATTTATCATGCTATTAATTGATTTATTGCATATTGCGACAGGCCTATCTGAGTCGCATCTAACCAGAGTGATGGCAGTTCTTACAGTATGAGACAGAGTCAAATTCAAATAAAATAATTTCTATTTTATATAAACAGGGTAAAATAAGGGGCTGTTCCTATGACAGCTAAACAGCAAAGTAACACTGAAATGTGAAAAATAGCAAAGCCTTAAATAAGGAATTTCAATATTGAAGATAAAACTTAAATAAGTCAGATTTGGCCTATAAATATCTGCCTGTTTTCCGGATTGCTATTTTTACATGTCTTGCTAGCCTAACCCAGAAACAAGCTTAGTTAGATATATGCTCTATTAACATTACTGTCATTGTGGGTTGGAGATCCTCTTTGTTTGTCCATCAGCATGGTGGTCCCTTTGTAGCCTCTGACTGATTTGTCTTTCCAGCATCACCAGTAGAGCTGGCAGTATGCTGTCCAGCAAAGCCAGTCCATCCCAGGAGCAGCGCAGGCCTCTAATAAGAAGGAAAAAAGAAAAATCATAGAAAAGAGAATGAGTGTAGCTGCAATGATAGGTTGATTAATCGATTAATTGTCATTTTTAAATAAAAAAAGCCAAACATTTCTTGGTCCCAGCTTCTCAAAAGTGATGCTTTTGTTTGTCTTATATTGTACTTTACTGAATATTATGGGGTTTTGGACTGCTGGTAAGTAAAACTACCTATATGAATACATCGTCCTTAAACTGTGGGGAATTATAATGGGCATTTCTCCCTATTTTCTGAAGAAAATTATGAATCAAGAAAATAACCAGCAGATTAATCGATAATGAAAAGAAATGTTGCAGCTCTAAACAAGCGGGTAATCCTTCACTTGCCAGTGAAAATGTAAACATTTGAATTCAAGAATTGAAAAACGATATGAGTCATGACTCACCTGTCATCCAGAATAAGTTGTCCACTCTGTAGCAATTCTTGGACGTCGTTGGATGTACCAAACACTTCATGGAGGCCCAGTTGAGGGCTAAACAACTCCCAATGCTGTTAAATATCACAAACATTATCACATTTCTCAAAATGTGCTGAATACTGAACATAACCTTCACTGACAGAGAAGATTACACAGAAGCGTATAGAATTTCTTCCATAAGTGCATTTCATGTTGGTATAAAGGGTTCACCTTGTGATTAATGCCCTTGGACATTCTCATTCCCATCACCAGCACCTCCTCCAATCTGGCAAAGAAACATCTTTTATATGAGAACTTCACAGTGACTAGACTTTCATAATGACAAGGACAGGACAGAGTGAGCAAATGGACAAGTCTGATAATAGCGTTTCACAAGGACAGAATGTCTGAGAAAGCAAGCACATGTACACCAACCTCCGACACTATGCTTCTCACACTGTGGATTGGCTGATACAAAATTGTTACATTTCACATGAAAATGACAGCTTGCCCCCTTGTGTAATAACCAAATACACTCATTACAACACACAACCCTATTGCCTGTAAGTGCAACAGCTCACAGTTCAAGATGACTGAGTTGAATCCGCCTCCGTGTCCCATGTCCCCTCTGCTGGACTTCACGGATCCAGACATCTGGCTCCAGAGTCTGGGTCCGGGCCTCCCGAACGACACCTCCCTCCCCGCGAGGAACAAACCGCCCGTGTGCTCCTGCCACAGACAAAAATGTTAACTTTTCCACAAGTACAATATTTATCAATCACTGCTTTACAATCTAGATAATAGCTCACCTGGGCCGACACCGATGTACTGTCTTCCCTTCCAGTAGCTCATATTGTGATGACTCACTGCCTTCTACATAACACAAAGTGAAGCATTATCGTGTAGTCGTGATTGTTCCTCTCAGACGTGTGAGGTAACATGGTGCAAAACAGAGTATCTGCCATGTTGGTGGAGACATTTCATCAGAAACAAAAGAGAAAAGATGAATAATACTCAGGAGTAGCTCTCAAAAGTCTTAGTCTTCCACATTGTCTATTTGAAGCAGGGCTATACGATTAATACAATTTTCGTGATTACGATTTTGGCTCCTAACGATCACAGAAACAATGTAACCGAGAAAAACAATTATTTTGCACATGACGTTTTGCAAGTAAACTCTTATTTTGTCTCGTGTTCTGAATGGGAAAAGTATTAAGTGAAATGTCAAAGTTCAAGGTGTTTTCACTGTTGCTTTTTAAGTGTAATAAATGCAACATCTTTCCAAAAGTCAATGAGTGTGTTAAATAATCGTGATTTCAATATTGACCAAAATAATTATGATACAAATTTTTTCCATAATCGAACAGCCCTAATTTGAAGTTATTGTGTTTTATATGTTGTTGTGTAATGCATGTTTATTCCTTATAATAAGCACTTTGCATTAAGTATTCCAAAGGTTTTCTACTAATAAACTAAAAGAATCAATGTCCCCTAAGGTGAGGAGGACAGAAGTGAGCCAACTTTCTGCTCAGGACTTACGGGTCTTGCAAAGTTAGACACCTCGTACTGCAGAAAGCCATGCTGGTGGAGTATCCTCCTGGCACACTGGTACATCTCTGCTGTCACATCTTCAGCGGGCATGGTCACCTCTCCTCCTAGCACCTGTTTGAACAGCTGGGTGCCTCGCTCCAACGTCAGCTGGTACAGAGACACATGGTCATCGCACACCCTCAACAGTTCAGACAACTCGTTCTCCCAGGATTCAGCGCTCTGTTTGGGCCGACCGAACATGACATCCACCGACACCCTCCCAGGGCACAGCCTCCTGGCCTCTTCCACAGTTTGCAAAGCCTGATGAGAGCTGTGGTCTCTTCCCAGAATTTTCAAATCCCCATCCTGCAAAGACTGAAGAATTGAAAATGTGACACATGCAACTACACAGTTCCTAATCTTCTTCTGTAATCTTATAGATGATATATTTACCTGGACCCCGATGGAGAAACGATTCACCCCTGCACGGCAATAGTCCTCTAACTTTGACTTTCCCACAGGAGTAGGGTTGACCTCGAGCGTGACCTCAGCCTTATCTGAGAGATACACCCGCCTGGAAACACTTTCCAGGACTGCGGCAATGGTTGAGGGGTGAGCCAGGCTTGGAGTTCCACCACCAAAAAATACTGAGGTAATACTGCATGGAAATATCAAAATGAAGGGTGGTTGAAGGCATGTGTTAAAAGCTGATTTAATGTGGAAAGTAGGGCTGGGCAATATTACATCGATATCGATATATGAAACTAGACATTGTCTTAGACTTTGGATATCCTAATATCATAATAGGACACGTGCTGTTTTTTCCTGGTTGTAAGGGCTACATTACAGTAAAGTGATGTCATTTTCTGAATTTACCAGACTGTTCTAGATGTTCATTATTTCCCTTTACCCATTGAGTCATTATATCCATTGTTTTCTAACTGCTCTTTAATGTTTTATGTAAAGCACTTTGAATTGCCCTGTTGCTGAAATGTGCTATATAAATAAAGCTGCCTTGCCTTGCCATGTTACTGATGACAATTTATCAAAAATCTCATTGTGTCTATATTTTGTGAAAGCGGCAATTGTCAGCCCTACAATATCACCACAATATCAATATTGAGGTATTTGGTTAAAAAAGCATTGTGATTTTTTTGATTTTGTCCATATCTCTATTGGAAAGTCTAGAAAATCACCATACCAAGAAACCTGACTGAGCTGCAGCAATGTCTCAGTCTCCCGCTGAAGGCACTCAGTCATCATGGGGTCATTGTTCTCTCTGCGTATATACTTGTTAAAGTTGCAGTAGGAACACCTTCTGAGGCAGTAAGGCCACTGTAGAAGAAGAGAGAAAGAAGGTTAGTTATTTGACATTAGTTGGGCAAAGTTTCTAGACATGACATAGCATTTGCATTAGACTGAAAAAACAAAACAGATTTAATTCAGTGCATGGGTATGAATATTACTGGAATTGTCTTTGTAAATTATAGTGTGGTCTAGACCTACTCTATCTGTAAAGTGTCTTGACATAAAATCTTTTTATGATTTGATACTATAAATAAACATGAATTTAATTGAACATATCTGCATAGAAATATTGAACCCGTTAAATTGACCAAAGCCAGCTCACGTGCACGTAGAGAGATGCCTGCTTTGTTAGACGTGGAGAGCCTGTCCGTTCAAATACATCCTCACTTATTTCTCCGCCATAAGCCTCAGAGAAGCAGCGCAGACCGGGAGAGAAGGCACGTCTGGCCGCAGGCAGCGTGTGTTTGATCATTCTGGGGACAGTGTTTCTATCTATCTGTCTGAATGTTGTCCTTCACCTGAACACATGCCTATCAAAGTTTCCATGACAACAATGTGGCAGCAGTTACTAATGGACAAAGTAGCGTAAAGTCATTATTTTGTCTGTTTACAAATCTCTTCTGGTGGTTGACTTGTGACGTCGCTCCAAACAGGAAATACATAAATGTGATTTCCTCTTTGTGTGTTACACAGTTTGACCACTCAGAGGCGCTGTAGGCCTATTAATGGCGCAAGGGTTCCCACACTTCTTGTCCACTAAATTCTAGGTTGATGAAACTTACCAAATTCCATGCAAGTGAAAACTAACTTTAGCAATAAATCACACTCTGACTCTGAAAACTCTAAAAAAATTGCTTAACCTGTTCAAATCCACCTTTTTTGATTAATTTTCGTCTATTTCCCTTTCCCAATTGCTTATAACAGAAGAACTGCAAGGCCAAAATGCATGTATGAGGCTTCATTTGAAACCTAAAATGTTTTTTTTTTTTAATTAAGGAGATGTTTGTGACTTTTTCCGTTATTGAACGAGCAGTGGTGTGTGCCCAGGTGCTTGATCACTTTAACCATGCACCTGTAAAACTGCTTTTACAGTTTGTATGGAGAATGTGAATTTATCTGAATATTTATTCTATTCATGTTAGCCTTTTGGCATGAGGCTGGTCTGCAGGTTTTTGTAAACACCGTTATTTGTGGCAGTGTCAACACATAGCCTATATTTAGAATATAAATCTGTGCTCTACTCACACAGGATCAAACTAATTTAATGAGCTATTGATTTCTCTGGTCCCCAGAAATAACACTGTCTGGTGAGCTGACAGTGAGATAACCTTGTAGGGTCCCATTTTGAAATCAGTGCTAATTTTAACAGAGAAACAAAAAAGCAATATTGTTTAAATGTTAATAAAAGTATTCACTCACCAGGGTTACAGTTACTTAAATATCTTCATAATTTTGAGGTTAGAGCCAACTCAGCTCTTTTAGTGGATAAACAACTCACCAGTCAATGCTTGTCATCTTCAAATAATTACCTCTGACCAGCGTGATGGTTATATAAGTCACAAATCTGATGTGTGGGTATATGTTAATAAAGAAATGAGCCACCACATCCACCACAAATAAAATGTAGGCTATTAATCCTCTCCCATCCTTAACAATTTTACCAAAGTACAAAATACAAATATACAAAACAAAGTACTTCATTTAAGTATTTAATTAAGAATGTCAATATGAATGTGCTCACTAGCAGCTTCCAACCCTGGGGACATTTTCCACTTATACAATATTAAATCTAGTACCAATTACCTAATTGAGAGAGAGAGAGAGAGAGAGAGAGAGAGAGAGATAGGTGTTTTCATTCATTTACATAGAACAGTTATGTTATGACTTCAGTCTAGTGAGAAGCTGGAGAACTTTGTGATAATCTAATTAAAAGAGTGAATCAGTGCTGTAAATCTGCCAAATGGATAAAAGAAAGAAAGGTAAGCTTACTGATTTAATATATAGCCTACAAGGGCTACAAAATAGCATGGACTCTGCTTTCCTTTAACTAAAGCTACAAAGCTAAAAGGAGCTTTATCAGTTTGCATGCTGTTTAGAAGCAATTTTGTACAGACATTCATGGTGCCCAGAGGATAAATCCCAATGACTTTGGAGATTCTCTGACTTTTCTTCTAGCGCCACTTTAAAAGGTTGATTCGTTTTAGGTGAAATAGCTTGCCATGATATTTGTAACCATGTCCGTGACAACCACATCCTCAGACTTTTATGTAGTGCCTTTATCAACATTTCAATTTGTCTAATACTTTTATGACCAAAATACCTACCAAATTAATTACATTCCCATCAGTCTCAGCAGTAATTTCTGTTTTGTGCTAATTAGTAAAGTTTAGTATGGTGAAAATGGCAAGCTTTATACCTGCTTAACATCACCATCTAAGCATTGTTGTTGTGAGCATGTTATTATGCCAACATTACCATGTAGCTCAAAACATAGCCTCACAGAGGCTTGTCTTGTAGTCTTGTACAACAGTGATTGTAGATAAGTCACTTGTTTTATCAATGGAGTCGTTTTTCTTCACCCCTCTTTATTATTTTGTTACATATGAATTTGATACTAAGCTAACAATTCTATGGAAAGAGAATGTACAAACATAATATATATTACCAATGATAAGTGTGAGCAAATGCACATTACGTTTTGTATTTTTAAAAGGATCTCCTACAGAATTAAGGCTTATGGTGGTCGGCAGCAGGGGACCTTGGCAGTTCCTTCTAACAAATGCCATACTTGGGAGGGAGGAGTATTCAAAGGATATCACTGGCATTTCTGACAGCAGGAAGAGTACTGGAGAGCTGGCTGGTAGACGAGTGGCTGTGGTCAATGGACCAAACATCTTTGACAAGGATATATCTCAAACTAAAAGGAAGATGGAGCTGAGAAGGTCTAAGTGCTTATGTATTCCTGGTCCCCATGCCTTTCTTGTTGTCTTTGACATGGAGAAAATCTCCCCGAATGAAATAAGAACCCCCAAATTGTTGAGGAAACGCTTTGGAAGACATTGTCCGAGACACTGCATGGTTCTCCTGGCTTATGAAGGAAACCTGGAGGGAGCTGACCTGGAAGACAGGGTGCAGAAGAGTGACTGGCCCCTGAAGGAACTGATCGAGAAGTTCGGTGGACGCTTTCACGTTTTCAGCAAGAACTGGAGAGATTGCAGCCAGGAAAGAGTGCTGCTGCAGAAGATCGAGAGGATGGTCGCCTCCTTAGGAGGGGGCTGCTTCTCCAGCAGAAGTTTCCAGAAGGCTGAGGACTGTGTGAGGAAGGAGGAGAAAAGGCTCATGAAGCAGAGGACAGCAGAGATAGAGAAGACATGGAGGGAGATGGAGAAGCAATACATAGCGGAGGAGCTGTATCACCAGAAGGACGCCTACACCAGCAGTGTCAGTGCTGAGATCAGAGCCAAGGCGGAGATGGACAATGGATGGCTCAGAACCTCCATGGCAAAAGGACTAGGGACGGGTTTAGTTGTTGGAGCTGTCATGGGTGCACTGTTTGGGTCCATAGAGGGGCCAGGAGGGATGGTTCTTTATGGGATCATAGGTGGTGCAGTAGGTGGATCGGCAGGAGGAACAGCCCAGGTAGCTATAGAGCATATTGAAGACAGAGTGGCTCCTCCTGCCAGACTCAACTTTAACTCAATCTTCATCAATCGCTTTTTTGCAGCTCCTCGTCCATGACAGTGAATTTTTCAGGAATAAAATGAAATGAAATGTATCTAAATGTTGCTTATGTAGTTTTTAAGGCTGACTTGATACCAGTAGATAAGAAAATGTACCACTACCTTTAGGTTAAAACTAAAGCTTGGCTTGTTCTATGCAATGCAGCTGAAGGGAATTACTGATGGTCACAAACACTAAATCTCATGGCTGATTTGAACTGTAAATTTGTATTTTGAATAAACCAGTTGTCATTTGTAACAGCACATGTGAGAATTTGTTGTTTGGCGACCACAAAATACAATCTCCAACATTTCCTGGTGTCTCACTGTAGGTTAGTTAAAGAGTAGCTCAGATAACATTCAGGGTGGAGTCTCAACTGAGAGTGCCATTGTCTAAAGCATTGCCCCTTTCCTAGATAACACACACCTTAGTGCAGCTGTTCAGTGTAAACCATTAGCACTCTACGTATTATTTATTACCCAAAACTGTGAATAGAAGGAGACTGAAAGCAGTGTTACCTGGACAAGATCAACCTGAAGAGGTAAGACCACACTCTGCTCGGTAAATGTTTTTACCTTTGCATTATTTTCTGTTTTACTTTTTGAAAAGCTACCTATTTTCCTTTGAATTCAGACCTTCAAATCATTTATGGACATGTTGCATAATCTGAAAGTGTTTTATGAATGTCAATGTAGACAAAACTTCCGTAGTTGCTGTTTTGTGTTGACTTGTACTGTTGCCCCCGCCCCCAACCCCTGACGTAACAAACACTTTGGTTGCTACCTGTTTGACCACATACTTAACATCACATGTTTTACTTTGCTGCTTCTGTTCTTTGTAAGTGAATCTGTCCTTGATTACAAAGAAATTCTTTTTGACTCAAATGTCCGTGACAATGACAATGGTACTAAAAAAAATAATCAGAGAGGGCTAGACTTCACTAAGTAAAAATAATCACATACCCTGTCCTTAGTGTATCATTGCATAATATGAGAGGAGTGCCATTCTGCTCAAGAACATGACGTCCCATTTTTCCTGAGACTCAGAATGCTGCATGGCTGAACTGAAAATATTTGTGCTTTGACATTTGAGATGCTTACAAATGCTCCTTTTTAAGGAGGTGAGTAGCAAGATCTTTAGTTCAAGATGGAATATTTGATTTGATAATACAGTACAGGCCAAAAGTTTGGACACACCTTCTCATTCAATGTGTTTCTTTATTTTCATGACTATTTACATTGTAGATTCTCACTGAAGGCATCAAAACTATGAATGAACACATATGGAATTATGTACTTGACAAAAAAGTGTGAAATAACTGAAAACATGTCTTATATTTTAGATTCCTCAAAGTAGCCCCCCTTTGCTTTTTTGATAACGCTGCAAACCCTTGGTGTTCTCTCAATGAGCTTCATGAGGTAGTCACCTGAAATGGTTTTCACTTCACAGGTGTGCCTTGTCAGGGTTAATTAGTGGAATTTTTTTACTTATTAATAAAAAAGCAAAGGGTGGCTACTTTGAAGAATCTAAAATATAAGATATGTTTTCAGTTATTTCACACTTTTTTGTTAAGTACATAATTCCATATGTGTTCATTCACAGTTTTGATGACTTCAGTGAGAATCTACAATGTAAATAGTCATGAAAATAAAAGGAAACGCATTTGAATGAGAAGGTGTGTCCAAACCTTTGGCCTGTACTGTACTTTGCATTTATCAAATTTGCAGTATGTAGCTTTGACAGACAGCATGTATCAATTTTGTATTTGTATTTGTAATGTTTCCATTTTCTGCTTCTTTATACTTATATAATACATTTGAGGGAAATATTGTACTTTTTACTCCACTACATTTACAGTGAATAACATATATAGGTTGTAGTTACTTTACAAATGCTACTTACACATTTATTCATCTGTAATTTCAATCTAATAATGTCATCAGAACAACTTTACTGCAGAACCAGTGCTTTTTTTCCATACTTTTATTACATTTTGGTAATGGTTCTTTCTGTGTTACCTTATTTACCATTCAAACACAACACTCCCTCAAGTGTAAGCTTATTGAATTCAAAATCCTCAAAAGAACAGAAAAAAGCTTCCTCGTACTGTTGACATTGTCATGTCATTGTCATTTTCAGAGTATGGCCTCTACAATTAGCCTCCTGCCCGAGAAACACTTCTTGTGCTCTCTGTGTAGAGACATCTTCACCAGCCCGGTGACCATACCATGTGGACACAGTTTCTGCTTATCCTGTCTCAGCCACTACTGGACACGACACCAGTCCAAATACTGCCCCCACTGTAAGAGACTGTTTACAGACAAGCCTGACCTCAGCGTCAACCGCATTCTGGCAGAAGTCTCACACAACTACAGGACGGCTCGACCACAGAAACCACCTGATGAGGAAATGGTACTTTATTGCATTTGTCAATTGAAATTTGTGTTATTCAATCATATGTGATCTAATAAGTGTTACATATAATATATTTGGGAATGCTTATGTCACTGTTACAGGTTATAGATGTTGAGCAAATGATTCAGGAAAGGCTGCAGAAGATAGAAAGGTTGAAATATTCTCTCGAGCTCCAAAAGGTGCGTCGCAAAACTCTGCATCATTAAAAATCTTTGTTTAAAAAAAAGGATATAATTAAATGATGATGCATGTTGATGTCCAATCAGAACTCCTACCTCAGAGAAGTGCGAGAGAGCCAGAAGGTCTTTTCTGCCCTCGTACATGCTATGGAAAAAAATCACAAAGCGGTGGTTGATGCAATTGAGGAGAGACAGAGAGAGGAGGATAAAAAAGTAGAAACATTGGTGAAAGAGATCGAACAGGAGATCCAGGAGCTGAGGAAGGAGACCACTGAACCTGAACCTCAGATTCCTGTAAACAGTGATCAAAGTGACGATACAAAGCAAGTTACTGTGGTAAGCACCTTCTGCAGATAATATATTGATATTGGTGACTGGCTACAAACAGTGAAAACTTTTTTTCATGTCATGCAGAACATTGTTCCCACAATATGCCCCTCTGAGATGAAGGATTGGTCCAAGGTTACCATAGAAACTGACCCTTGTGTTGGGGTTACCAGACGAGCACTGGCAGACATAATGGAAAAGATAAAGGTAGAAGTCAACAGGCTCTCCAAATCTGGTGAGTAATGCAGCTTTTATCTTTAAATTAAATGATTAAATAATCATTCTACAATTAATTCAATGACATTTATTTTTTTTCCTATGGCTCTTCTTTGACAGAACTTAAACGAATAGAGAAATACACAGGTAAGGCTTCATCTACACACAAACACTGTGTAAGGAACTGTACACAAATTACTATAGGAGGGGATCCACATAAAACATTGATAATACAATTTAATAAACATAAATATAAGATTTAACCCACCCTCCACCCCAGTCATTTCCTTACAGCCCTTTATTGCTCTTGACCTTTTCTCCTCCCTCTTTCTTAGTGGATGTCAATCTGAGCGCTAAGACAGCCCACCCCTTCCTCTCTGTCTCAGATGACAGAAAACAGGTGAGACACACGGACAAGCTTCAGGAGGTACCAGATAACCCCAAGCGGTTTGACCGCGTGGCGAACGTGCTGGCCAAAGAAAGCCTCAGCAGTGGCAGGTGCTACTGGGAGGTGGAGGTCGGGGAGAAGATCGAGTGGAATCTGGGTGTTGTCAGACAGTCCATAAACAGGAAGGGCAAGTTCACTGTCTGCCCTGCAAATGGTTTCTGGACTTTAAGCCTGAAAGCTGGAGGCCAGATTATTGCCAACACCTCTCCTGTCACGCCATTGGCACTCGAGCAGAGACCATGGAAAGTGGGCGTGTTTCTGGACTACACAGAAGGCCGTGTGTCCTTCTACTGCGCAGAATCTGGAGTCCACATTTACACCTTCACAGATACATTTACTGACAGGCTTCATCCGTTCTTCAGTCCTGGTCGCCTGCATGGCGGCAAAAATAGTGCTCCCCTAATCATCTCTTCTAGTTTCTGCAGCATTTAAACATCATACTTAATATTTTGTAGTTGTGATTATCTTTTCAGTGTCAATCCAGTATGTGATATATATTTATTTAATTACAAATCCATATGAAAAACAACAATGAACCACATTTTCCCTGTCAGAGCAGTGAACAAGAGGTGGCACAAGGACTGACTCCCTACACTCCAAAACTTCAATGAAACCCATAAACAGATTGAAAAGAAAGAGGAGGGTAGAAGAAAAGAGAAGACTCTCATAAATGAACAAATGAGTCAAAGTCGAAAAAGAAGAGAAAATGGGTGGCCGAGTTGGATGGATGTGAGGGGCTGCAGGGTTGGGACAGAGGTTGACGAGGAGCAGGGAGGGAGAGCACAGCAAAACAGCAGGGCATTGTGTTCATACACCAGGCACTGGGAGACACACTCAAACACATTCACTCATTCACACACTGACACGGCCGTGCACACATGCGCATGCTTCTGCCCACTGCCACACAGACTTGTGCTGGCATCTCGGAGGGCAGCCCCATCTCCAGTCCAGTCCTGGGTGTCGAAACTGATCGACCCTCTCTACTTCAGTTCACCTGACCTCCGAGATAGAGACTCTCCAGCCTTCCTGTAGACTGAACTGAATTCTCAGGGCCGTCATTCACAACTCCAGGCATCCCAACTGATCTACACTAGCAAAGACCAGTAACACTAGGACCAAGGAGAGAAGCGCGAGAACTTCATTTGAGGTAAATATCCTTTATAATATCATCTAGTAGTGCATTAGTGACATTTCCAAAAATCTCAAAATCAAATTGAACAATACATTTGTGTGAAATGTGATGAATTTGGTGGAATATAAAGACTGTTACCAGCAATTCTTGTATTATATGTTGACCTGTGTTTCAATTTAATATCCATATTTTATTGCAATAATTTCCTGAAAAGTATCTCTCTAGGCAGAGATATTAGTTGTACCAAAGATAAGGCTCAAATTCCTAAAGTGGGGTCTGAGGGCCTTTGAGGAACGTTATAAATTTGTGCACAATATTTTGTAAAAGTGGGAGAATGTACGCCTGTCAGAATGATTATTCTGACTTCAAGGATTCATAAGATCCATTATCTGTCCACTTACAACATAGACTTTGCCATTTTATTCATATCTAACTAAAAATCCCCTCAGATGGGGATCTATTGGATACATGTTTATCTTAAAGGGGTCCAATAGGTAAAGCTTACCTCTTTGACATGTTTTAAAGCAACCCCTGGATTGATTGTTCAGGGAGGTTTGGATTTACAGAATTAGTAAAATGTGGATACTGAGAGCTGTGATAATTAGATGACATAGGTCCTCCTGGCCCACTCTACAAGCCTTCATGAAAGATGCTTGTGTTTCAGAGTCTCCTCATGTTTTTCTGAGATAATCCACTCACCAGGCAAGGCGTAGCTTGACACCCACAGCTGTGTCAAAGACGGCTATTCTCTGTGGTTCTCACTGGAATCCACTAAACATGGGCCTCGCTGCCTGTTTCCAAATATGTATGATAAATATTTGCTCCATTGGTCTTTTCATCCTTTACTAATGTAATGCTCGTTGTTGTGGGTAGTAAGAAGTTTGAAATATGATCTGTAAGATTTGTAGCACTATTTGTATGATGGCTAAACAATGATTCAAATTGGTTCTACTTTTTTGTCCATTTCTGATTTTCAGGATACCGTTCCTTGTCTGACCCAAGCCGAGCTCAACGACATCATCACCTGTAGACTGAGGATCCTGCAGTGGAGCGCAATATTTCCAGTACTGTAGACTCTTTGTGGGACTATAAGTTGTCTTTCTGCAACAAACAAAGACTGAAATAAAACAAGGACAAATCCATCTGATTCAAACACATTTCACCATGGCAACCACGGGCATGCAGTTGCTGGGCCTAATCATGTCCCTTGTGGGGTGGGTGGGTGGGGCGATAGTCTGTGCCATCCCTCTGTGGCGGGTCACTGCCTTCATCGGTAACAACATAGTGACGGCTCAAATCATTTGGGAAGGCCTTTGGATGAATTGCATTGTGCAGAGCACAGGTCAGATCCAGTGTAAGGTGTATGACAGCTTGCTGGCTCTGCCCAGTGACATGCAGGCTGCCCGAGGCCTCACCGTGTTCTCCATCCTGATCTGTGGCCTGGCTCTGTCTCTGGGTGTCCTAGGAGTCAAGTGTACTAAGTGCATTGGTGTAAACAGCGTCAAGGCCCGTATTGCTCGCATCTCGGGCGCCATTTTTGCCATCGCAGGGTTCCTCTACCTTGTGCCCGTCTGCTGGACTGCCCACTCCATCATCAGGGATTTCTATGATCCACATGTCGCAGCCCCACACAAGCGTGAGCTTGGCCCTGCCCTTTACATTGGCTGGGGGGCATCAGCCTTGCTCCTCATTGGGGGATCTCTGCTCTATGCTGGGTCAAGTCCCCCTGGCATGCCAGGCTCTCCCACCTTCAGCAGTGGAGAAAGTAGTCCTCGCAGGGCACCTGCCACACAAGTCAAAGGTTATGTTTAAGTTTCCAAAATTTTGGAATGCCTTCAAGTCCCAAAAATACACCCTAAACAATGACAAACCTGACTCCTCTCCTTTTGATTTTGCTACTTGTAATTATTTTATATTTAATGTTATTCCAGTTAGCTTTTTTCTCTGAAAAGCTGCAGGAGGCTGTTTGGGAACAACTGAACTCATTTTATTATTTCATACCTGATATCCTTTAATAACCTTGTTCTCTGTAAGTGTTAAATACAATAAAAGTTTTTGTCTTCCAAATCCTCTACTGAGGGAAATATTGTGTGTTTACATTTTTATAACAGATAAAATATTAATCTGACTGCATGTGTTTGAGAGAAGTATTGTAGTAGTTTTAAAAAGAAAATCTTTGTTTTACTCCTTTATGTAAACACTACTACTGAGTGGAGAAGAACAATAGAACAATGGAGATGTGTCTACATTTGCTTGTGGTACCATATTGTTAAGAAGTGTGTTTGTGGTCCTCCATCTTCTCCATCTTCCATCTCCTCTTCGGCTACCCTGTACCAGCAACAAAGAAGAAGACATATTTATATTACAACATAAAAATCCTTGTATTCTTTAATTAACAGTGAGTAGAGTAAACCAGGCTCTCTTAGTGCAAGTGATCTCAGATCTCACCTCCTTGTCACATTGGACAATAATTTTCTGATATGGCTAAAGTTTTCATCCAATCACATATCTTGGATATTTTAAATGATATGATATTAAGTTACAAACAGATCAACACAGAATGTGCAAGTTTGTAACACGTATGCATGTCTATGTGTCAGTGTCTGTGTGTGTAAGCAATGTGGGATGTTACAAGCCACAGTGGAAAAAACATAATCTTTATTCATGAGACATTGTTCCGATCCCTCAGATTCTGTGCTCCTTTACTTTTAAGTAAATGATCATCCACAGAGAGTTTTAAAAACAATTGTCAGCGAATTAAAACCATTTGAGAGCTTTGGAGTTTGGTTACTGTACATGCTAACAGCATAGAAAATATACCATGGCATTTGCGTTCTATCTGCTGTATTTTTCTGTCCGTAACAGCAGAAGAGAGAGCAACACAATGCCACTTTATAGAGCATTACAGCACCACAATAACAATGGGCACCAGTGTTCCACGTGCCAGGTAGTGACTCATACACAACCTAAGTAGGGCTATACCAATGTTGGTAAAGTAATGCTGTAAATACAGTAAGGCAGACTGTGCTGTTTTACTGTCAATTGTAACGGGGGAAACGTAGCGAGTGAGACAAGTGCACTATTTACAATATTACAAAATAATTTTGTAAATAATCAGTGCAATGTCTCAAAATAGCTATAAAGGTGTAGTACCAACACAATTGCGGTAACAATGAATTATACATGATATCATTGACAGTGAGGTAAATCATCCACAGAGCCAACTACAAATGCAGGCCTCTCTGGTTGGAAGTTACAAGCATCTCGGAGCACACTGGTTGGGTGTGGACAGAAATGTGCATGCTTTGTTGCACCTGTAACCATACCCAACATGATGTCGCAGGGCCCTGGAGCACACCCACCACTGCAGCAAGGTGAGTAGTTAAACCACTGGAGGTCAGGAAAAACAAGATATTTAGGAGGTGGTAAGTTTCTCTTCAGCTAACTACTTTATATACTGTTGGGTAGTTTAATTTACTATAACAATACATGATATTCTCAAATTCTTCTTCTAATATGTTAAGCTGTAATTTAACTGCTATAACTGTCATATAAATGTAGTGGAATAAACAGCACAATATGTCCCTATAGTAGAGTAGAAGGTTAAAGAAGCAGAAAATAATCGGTCATATAGTTTTATAGTTTTTATTTTGCACATTCAAAATGACAAATAAAACAAACATAATGTACAGTGTAGGGAGAGGCAGAAAACCCCCTCTACCTAACTAATGTTAAAATGTCACAATATTATAAAGAACACACAATGAACATAAATAAAATAATATGACTATTATGAAAAAGCAATAACAGCAAAATATATGAAATACCAATAATATACTTAAAAGAATGAAACACTTAAAGATGACTTCACAACTGAACAGTACCGTAAATGGACTTACTTCCACCTCTGTCAACATTTATAATAACTTTATCTTCTGATAACTTAACATAGGTAGGCTACTTCGTTGCATTTATCAGTCGCCAGAGGGAGTTTCAGGGGGGGTTCTACGGCGGAAGTGGGAAGTAGGAAGAGTTGTACAGCTGTGCTCCGTCCGTTGCTAACACAGAAGCTAACAGGCTAAACTCATCAGCGGTGAGCATATCAGGATCCCTTCATTAAACAAGACGCCTCGACAGCTACTTTGAGACGTTGAATCTAAGTTAATATGGGAAAAGGTGGAGGTACATTTGAGAGGCTTCTGGGTAAGTTATCATTACATTCGTTAAATTAATAGTTTATTAGTCAAAGTGCGATATTTTCCAGCGTATTGTTTTGACAGACGCTGGGGCTGTGGCTTTCAGGCCAGCTACCTTTAGCCTGCTAACAATTTCGCTTTGTTTAGAGGCCCAGATGGAGGGCTCACTTAAATTAGCAACCGAACTAAGTAGCAAATACAGTATTATGTGTCCGTTGCATAAAGTCCAATCAAAGCTACGCTACCTTATCCTTGTCTTACCTTCGTGCTATTAGCCAAGCTAAACCTGGCTGTTAAATGTCATTTAACGTTAACTAACGTTGGTGATTCAGTAATAATGTTAATGTTACTGTATAACTGATGACATGGCTCAGCTATCCCAGATAGCCAAGCAGCACAAGATGCACAACATTGTCATTTGTGAGATAGATAACTTATGACTTTTAGTGTTGTCTTAAGTCCACAACAGGTTGATAAGCTAACGTAGCTAGTTGCTAGACAATTATAATTAGCTAGCTAGCTAGCTAGCCGCTTATCTAACGTTAGTCCTTGTTTAGATCAACGTTACACTGAATTAGACACCTTTTCATTAAAATAAAGCTGGCAAAGGTAACGTTAGGTGGCTAATTAGCTTAGCTTACACTAGCACTATCCAAGGAAAAAAAAATATCATCAACTTTGTCATACATGTAGCTAGATATGTTGAAAATTGTCTTGGAAGTTAAATTAATAACTGGCAGACAATTATGTATCAACACACTTTTATACATGCCTTTCAGTTGATATTGATGGCCTAATCTGACCTTCTAGGGGGGCCTGGGGTAAAAATGAGCGGCTGGCACTCAGTTGATAAACAACTCTGTGTGCATTTTGTACAGTATTTTTTTTTGTTGCTGTGATGTGGTAATTTAAAACACAGAAGTTAAGAAATATCCAACGTGTAAGCATGGTATTGACTTACGTAATTTAGTTTCTAAAACTAGCCTAAATGTTGACACAGGGCCTCAAGATCAGGTACAAAGCATAGCCCACCTTATTATGTTAGTGGATAGTGTACCGTAGCTGTGCATATTTCCATATTCCCAAAGATACAATTAGTAAACTTATTACCACAAACTAATTGCCAAATATTCAAGTTATGGCATTTGGGGTCTGAGACAGTTGCCCACTTTGGCAAAGTCAAATGTTAAAACACTTAGGACTGTAATTAGTAGTGAAGGAAGCCTGGTATGTTTTTTTTTTTATGTCATGTTTGTTTGGTGTAGCAGATATTGATATTAGACAGATAATACTGTTTAATGTTCTAAAGCTTTAACCATCTGTACTAATTGTAGATAAAGCCACCAGTCAGCTGCTGCTGGAGACTGACTGGGAATCCATCCTGCAGATCTGCGATCTCATTCGACAAGGAGATGCACAGTAAGTCATTCTGCCGACTTCCCTCTACATTCATATCATTAGCTGTTGAAGTTGAAAATAGATAATTAGAGTATTGGGTTTATTGTTTTTTGTGTGCCTTGCTAACTTAATTTATTTCCTTGATATTTCTACTGAGCAATGTTCTTGTTTTGGTCCTTGCAGAGCTAAATATGCCATTGGGGCCATTAAGAAGAAGCTGAATGACAAAAATCCACATGTGGCCCTCTACGCACTTGAAGTAAGACGTGTGTGCTGTTTTGTCACAATTTTGTCTAGGGCTGTACCTAACGATTATTTTCATTGTCGATTAATTGTTTGGTCTATAAAATGTGTGTTTTCCAAAGCCCAAGATGATGTCTTCAAATGTCTTGTTTTGTTCACAACTCAAAGATATTCAGTTTACTGTCAGAGGAGTAAAGAAACTAGAAAATATTCACATTTTAAAATTCAAAATTTGGCAATTAATTTAATAGTTGACAATTAATCGATTAATCTTTGCAGCTCTAATTTTGTCACCTCTTCGTTTGGAAAAAGCTGCTTTGGTGGAATATGTCTAATGTAGTTGGCATAGTGAATGATTATGTGACCTCACCCTTCAGGTCCTGGAGTCAGTGGTGAAGAACTGTGGCCAGACAGTCCACGATGAGGTGGCGAGTAAACAAACTATGGAGGAACTGAAGGATTTACTTAAGGTGACCCCCATTGTATTCATTTCTTGAACTTCATAATTTGAATAATTTAATGAACTTCACAGAATACTTTTCTTGCTACAATTTGTTTTTTTATGTCCCTACTGACATACTGTGAGTTTTGACCCCTTTTTCTGGTCAGTACTGTCTTTTTATTATGAAGCTGGATTTGCTGACAAAAGGTGAACTGAAGTCAGTTGCAGCATTTATTTAATCGGGTTTAGTGCTGCAACTAATGATTATTTTGTTTTCTGTTAATGTGTCAATTCATTTTTTTGATTATTCGACTAAGTGATAACTAACATCTTCAGATCTCTTGTTTTGTTCAACCAGCAGTTTACAACCCAAACATATTCAGTTCACAAAGATATAAAACCAAGAAAAGCAGCACATCCTTATATTTAAGATGCCAGAACCAGTGAAAATTTTGGCATTTTTGGTTGATAAAATGTCTGAAATTATTAATTAATTGTCATTCTGTTTTTTTTCCTGATTTAATTTTATGTTGATCAATTAATCAACTACTTGTTTCACCTCTAATCAATCGAGTTAAATAATATCATATTAATATCTGTGCAGTGTTTTTGCCCTGTTACACATAAAAAGGGTGATTTGTCTGAACTTATTTTGTCTGGAAGCCTTATTACATCAGGTGGCTGGCTGCATGACAGCGTGAGTTAGCAATATGTGATTGGATCTTTGCTGTATCATGTGACATGAGCTCCTCCAGCCTATGCTGCTTTCCACTTCCTGATGATGTCATAACATTGTGACAGACCAAAACAAGGGACTTCCCACCTCAGTTCTTTTCACCAAACAGTGTATTTTGATTTAGTTTGTGTTTGAAAAGCTCAGTTGTACCAATGTTATGTGACAACAGAAACATAGAATATAAACACCAGAGGGATTTAGAGGTGTAGAGACTTTTTATTTCACTGTGTGGTTCTTTTACCACCAGAAACAGACGGAACCAAACGTAAGAAACAAGATCCTGTACCTGATCCAGGCCTGGGCTCACGCCTTCCGCAACGAACCCAAATATAAGGTGGTCCAAGACACCTATCAGATCATGAAAGTGGAAGGTAAGTGGACCCATGCTGTATTTTACTTAAATTTATTTGCCTGAAATGAAGCCCAAGGATCTCTAAAAGTATAATTACACAGATAAATGTTTCTCAGCTGTGTCTTAGCTACAATTAAATATATAAGAAAAGCACATCAATATATATTTATACAATTACATGTTTTAATGACTAAAACTCAACTGAAAGCTCATGCAGTATTCAAAAAGATTGTATGTTTTATTATAAAACAATTATGTATGATTTTTAACTTCTATTAATGCTCTACTAGTATCATACTGTATGTTTAACATGTTTATTTTCATTTTATTTTCTCATAGGTCATGTGTTCCCCGAGTTTAAGGAGAGTGATGCAATGTTTGCAGCTGAGAGAGTGAGACATTTTGTTTTTCTTGTTTGATGTGAGTTAGGGCTATGAAGTAGGCCTGCACGATTCGGGGATAAATATGAATCACGATTTTTTTAGCTTAGAATTGATATCACGATTCTCTGCCACGATTTTGTTCCCCACAAAGTGTAATGTTTATTGCACACATGAACCATAACAAAACAAATTGGCAGTACCAAACAGATTTTTTTTTCGGCACCTAAAGCACTCTAAACATAGAGGCTCCAATGAATAAAGAAAGTACATACTGGCCATTACAGTACAGTAGGCTACCAAAAATAGTGACATATAACACACTGAACTAAATATGGCCCTGATACAGGCTCTATCTGAACTCCTTGAACATGTCTTAACATAATTAAAACATGTCAATGTCAAATGCTTTCAATAAATTAATTGGAGAAAAAAAAAATCGAAGTCATTTAGAAATTAAATTGCGAACAGGGGTGAATCGCGATTTTATAACTATTTATCATACAGGCCTACTATGAAGTGGGTGATAGCTGTAGAATAAGCATGAGTTGTGTGATCATTGACACTGAACTATTTAGAAGAAAGGATGACTGCAGACAAAGCTCCACTGACCATATCTGTTGTAATATGTGGACTGTCTGCTTTGTCCAGGCCCCAGACTGGGTTGATGCCGAGGAGTGCCACCGGTGCAGAGTCCAGTTTGGAGTTATGACAAGAAAGGTAGGCTGGGCTTTCTTGAAACTAGGGCACTTTTTATGGTTTCCTTCATTCAGTTACAGGTTTCGCATGTGCGGAAGTTGACTTTGATTTGTGTTCTTTGCTTTTCCAGCACCATTGTCGAGCCTGTGGTCAGATTTTCTGTGGCAAGTGTTCGTCTAAGTGCTCCACCATTCCCAAGTTTGGCATAGAGAAGGAAGTGCGTGTGTGTGAGCCCTGCTTTGAGCTACTTAACAAGTGGGTCCCCAGATGTGATGTAACAAGTGTGAATTTTCAGTCTCGGAGGATGAAGTATGGTGGCTCTGAACAGTGCCTTTTATATCTGTAGACAACTACTTCATTAGCTGCATGACACTGGCATTGTAAATTATTCTCTTGCTCACGTTATGCTGTAGTATATACTTATGTAAGTATGCAATGGTTTTAAATTGTTTTGTTCCTGATTACTGTCATCCTTTATTGCTTCTTAATTTAGGGTTTTCTATCATCTTTAGCTTGGACCCTTAGTTAGACAAACCCAGTTTGTCTGTTAGCCATTTATAACGTATTCTATCACAATTTTGAATTAGCTGTTTTTCATTACAACAAATGCAATGCAATATATCCCACATTTGATACATAACAAATTAGATGGCATTTTGTATGACAAAAATGCATATCCAAATCTGAATGTAGATTAAAAATGTGTAAAAAATGTTTAGAATAAGATTTAGAATAACAAATATAGAAGATTTTGCCGAAGATTATGCACTTTCTTGTATTCTGTTTTCGTAGAGAACGTGGTGTCTCAAGCAGCATGCTTTCTTCTGATTTAACAAGGTTGTTTATCCTCCCTGATCTTTTTTCTTTACCAGCCACCCTTCCCTTTCTCCTCCGTTGAAGAAAGCTGAAGGAAAAGCCCCCGCCCCAGGCATCGCCGAGCTGCCTCCTGAGTACCTGACCAGCCCGCTCTCCCAACAATCCCAGGTAGAAGTAGATAATGAGATGGCTTAGTTGATGGTCAAACTGGTTGCAATGGAAATAAAAATATTTGAGGAAGAAAGTCAAAATTGAAGGACTTCCCCATTTAAAAAAAAAAAAATATATATAAAAATATATATATATATATATATATATATATATATATATATATATATATATATATATATATATATATATATATATAAGTTATGTATTTTAATCATCCTCTTAGCCTCATCCTGTTCTGTATTGGAAGATGTTTTGCCCTGTGATGGGCAGGAAAGATTGCGGCCGATACTTCCTCATCAAGAAGGCCTGAGATCCCCACTGACAGACTCTTGACCGGGGGATTCCATTATGCGCTGCATTCTGGCTGCTCCATGGTTTTGTTCCGTCCTGTGCCTTGCGTCATACCACACCAGGAGCGTTTCAGAAGCAGAGCGTTTTGCTTGCAGATTTAGTTGATTTGGTCTTTTTTTTTTTTGGATATTTGTGCTTCTACCATAAAAGTAAATAGTTTCTTGATCAAAGAGTTGTGGCTGTGTTTAAGTTGTTAAAATAGTGTAGTGATGTGATAACATGGTGTTTATTTTGAAAATAGATTGAATGCTCTAGCCATTCCTGCTCAGCTTGTGCAACGCTTCGCAGCTCTGTCAAAAATAGGCCGAGCCTTTAGACCAGCGTGTCCCTGAAGCGGAGAGCCGCGGCTAGTGGAATCAAAAGCATTGTCTTGAGTGGTCGCGAGCGGCTGCCATGGACACACAATCGCTACATGTTACATTAACACACTTCCTGGACTATTGTCCCCGACAGTTGCGTATATTATATATACTGTGAACTTTTGCACATCCCCTGATTAATATTTATGCACACCCTGCACCAAAACCATACAGCTTTCTTTTCCTTTTTAAAACAATAGTATTGTACATATTTGTTAAAGTGTCTTTTACATATTTTTTTTGAAATATTTCTATTTTATGTTCTTGAATGACTTGTACTTTAATATATTGTTCATTCCCATTTTAATGTTTATTGTATACACCAAATACACCAAGGCAAATTCCTTGCAACTGAAAACTTACTTTGGCAATAAATCTCAGTCAGATTTAGATTTTTTTTTTTTTTTTTTTTTTTTTTATCCACCCATTTTATCCAATGAGGTTTGTGGATCTTACAATTGCTGTACTCTCTTACCAGATGCCTCCCAAGAGAGATGAGGCAGCACTGCAGGAGGAGGAGGAGCTGCAGCTGGCCATTGCCCTTTCCCAGAGCGAGGCTGAGGAGAAGGAGCGAATGGTGAGTTAAACAGCAAAAATGTCCCTTTTTGTATTGTTTATTGTCTGTTTATTAAGAGAAAGTGATACATACCTGTATGTGTACTTACAGAGGCAAAAGAACTCCTACTCCATGTACCCCAAAGCTGATCCCACTCCAGTAACTTCCTCAGCACCACCAGTCAGCACCCTCTACACTTCCCCTGTGGTAAGACTTTTTCTCATGCTGCCTTTAGCTTTTTTATGGTTCTGTGGAGGCTCCACGCAGAGCTTTCACCGTTGTGGGTGTATAGGTGGAGTGGGTGAGAGAGTGACGGCGATTAGCTTCGGAGCGAGTACCGATTCTAGAGTCTTAGTCTCCCCTGTGTTTTTTGACCAAGGTGGGACATTTGTAGGAGGAAAAGTTAACCCTCTCCTTGATTTCATGTTGTTTTATGGAGAAGGAGAACCAGGAAATGAGTCGGGGGATGCATCGCTACCAAGCCATGACCGAGCGACGTGTAGTTAAATTTTTTGCGACGTGCACGTCAGGCTATGGCGTTTAAATTTTACACAGAAGTATACATCAAGCTTTTCTCTCTGGCAAACTCAATTATTTACACTACCAAACATTTTTTCCACGATTCAAACAAGGTTCAACGGTCTGCTGGTTATTGAGCATCTTATTGAACTATGTTTTGTTACTGACCAATGTGAACTATATTCTTTCTCCAGAACTCCTCTGCTCCATCAGCTGAAGATGTAGACCCTGAGGTACATGTGGTATCTCTTTCTCTTCTTTCTACCTGCAAATGGAAGACTAATTGGAATCTTACATCATGCTTATAATACTGATGGTAATCTTTCACATTATTGCAGCTGGCCCGTTACCTGAACAGAACGTACTGGGAGAAGAAACAGGAAGAGGCTCGCAAGAGTCCCACCCCATCAGCCCCTGCCTCTGTGCCATTGGCTGAGTCCCTTCCGCCAATCAGTCAGCCAGTAGAAAGTCATGTCCCCGTCGCTGTCCCTGTCTCTGTCTCTGTCCAGCCAGTCAGCATAGTGGAGGTATGTTGAAACTTTGTGCTGAGAGCAGATGTTTGTAGTAGTATTTTTTTTTTTTTTTTTTTTTTTTTTTTATGGCTAGCTGAACTGGATTTGGCAGACCACAAATGACTCTCCACTTTTTGGTTCCCTCTCATCCCCGCCTTCAGCAGCAGTACCAGAACGGGGAGTCGGAGGAGAACCATGAGCAGTTCCTGAAGGCTCTGCAGAATTCGGTCACCACCTTCCTTAACCGCATGAAGAGCAACCACATGCGTGGACGCAGCATCACCAACGACAGTGCTGTGCTCTCACTCTTCCAATCCATTAACAACATGCATCCACAGCTGTTGGACATCCTCAACCAGCTAGATGAGAAGCGATGTGAGTGTTAGCTGTGCATGAGTTTGTGTTAGCCAATGCATTTCCGTCACCCTGCGTGTCCAGTCTCTGAACTATAACATCCTGTATGTTGTCTGCAGTGTACTATGAAGGGCTGCAGGACAAGTTGGCTCAGGTGCGTGATGCTCGGGCAGCCCTCAACGCACTTCGGGACGAACACAGAGAGAAGCTGCGTCGCGCTGCAGAGGAAGCGGAGAGACAGAGGCAGATCCAGCTGGCACAAAAACTGGAGATCATGAGGCAGAAGAAACAGGTAATGAAATGAGTCTCTCCAAAATGCAGATATTGATTTACTATTCATTACCATGGTCATAAGTGTTTGTCTTTGAACTGCAGGAGTACCTGGAGATGCAACGACAGCTGGCCATCCAGCGCCTCCAGGAGCAGGAAAAGGAAAGGCAGATGCGTCTGGAGCAGCAGAAACACACGGTCCAGATGAGAGCCCAAATGCCTGCTTTCTCGCTGCCTTACGCCCAGGTACACACTGCATACGTCATTGGGATTAGCAGATTGATTGCAAGGGTAGCACCCGGTGCGAATAGTTGGCATGACACATGGGCCTTCACTGCAATCCAGTATTAACTGCGCTCTTTGTAATTCCAATTTTGTATTTATTAGTCACATTTGTCCATTTCCAATAAATTGAGTATTTACAGTAGACCTCTTCATAAATCTTAATAATAAATGTAAATAAATAAATGTCTGATAATATAGTATGTGCTGTTACGCAGATGCAGTCTTTGCCCCCCAATGTGGCAGGAGGGGTGGTGTACCAGCCTGGTGCTCCACCGAGCTACCCAGGCACCTTCAGTCCTGCTGGTTCTGTGGAGGGTTCACCTATGCACAACATCTATATGAACCCGCCTGGGCAGACTGCACCACCACAGTACCAGGCCATGCCAAGTGCTGCCCCAGGTAAGAACACAAACTTTTAATAGCTTCGGCACTAGAAAATCTACCTTTTTTTTTTTTTAATTGTCCTACTGCAATATATTCAGTCAGGAAACATTTGTCATGATACTTCAATCAAGTGTGCTCCTGCGTGTGACTGATTGTCCTCTTTTCCTCCAGATCCCAATATGGTTAATGCGTACATGTACCAGGCTGCAGGCACCAATGGGCAGCCTGCTCCTCCTCCTGGTCAGGGTCCACCCACTACTAGTCCACCCTACTCCAACTATCAGCCCACACCCACACAGGGCTACCAGGTCTGATTGACTCCCCTTTCTATTTTCTGATCAAACTACCACCAACAAAGAGAAATAATTAGCCCACTAACTGTTGTCCTTGTTCTGTGCAGAATGCCGTGTCTCAGGCCCAGAGTATGCCCCCCATGTCCCAGCCTGCCCCCACTAATGGTATGGCTTACATGGGCTACCAGCCATACAGCATGCAGAACATGATTTCAGCATTGCCAGGACAGGACCCCAATATGCCCCCCCAACAGCAGTACATGCCAGGCCAGCCGCCCATGTACCAACAGGTCAGCCTCTTGCCACCAGATGTTAGCATTAAGAAAACCTTGTAAAGAGTTTGCAACAGACTGTGGGAAATTAAAGTGTCTTTCATTTTTTTTACTTTTGAGGTTATTTCAATCTCAATCCTTGCTCATCCTCATATTTTTTTTACCTCCTTTTCTTGCTAGGTGGCTCCCCCTGGTGGCCCGCAGCAGCAACAGCAGCAACAGCAGGTCTCTCAGGCTGTGCCCGGCAGCGCTGAGGCTCAGCTCATCTCCTTTGACTGAAAGCCTGCACGCTGCAGGGTCTGACACACTACGCCCCCTCCTCATTTGGTCTTTCTTCTCACTCTCCAGACTCTCTGCCCTCTGGAAACACACACCTTCCACCTTGCTGTGATGTTGTGGCAATGTAAAATATTGTGATGATGTTGCAGAACTGTGGCTCTTCTTGCCTCTCCCCCACTGAAGTATGGGAAAGCTGCAAGACAGGGCACCAAACCCACCCTCTTTTTCCCTCTTTCCAGCTGATGTGTATGTAGTATTTCCTTATTAAATGAATAACTGCAACTCACAAATAGTCAGTGGTATTAAACTTAAAAGATAAAAAAATATAATAATTTAGGATAAAAAGAAGACAAGATATAACCATCCTTTGTCTCATATTTTTCTAAAGCATAATTTGCATGTTACATTTTCATTATTTTCTGGAATGGAAGTGAGCTACTGCAACATATCCTAACAGTTTGGGCAGTGATTGAGAGACATCTGGACAGTATGTGCTGTTTAAGAGAGTGTGGGTGTGAGGATAAAGAGTGATGTCTATGGAGAGAAAGCACAGTCAAAGAAAATAAACGGCACTATCTCACATCTCCGTCAGGTCCATAGCTTGCCATTCCAGCTGTAGTTTTCGGTTCATGAGCACAGAAACTAGCGTCATCTTACCTTGTTTTGGCATTATTTGTTGTGCACTGCTTGGAATATCCGGTGTCTTAATGTAGTTTTCTTAAATAACGAAACACATATGCAGGGATTGTACATTGTGGGATGAGTGATAACTGGGTGGTTGTTTAATCCTAATATACTTTTCGAAGTTAAATTAAATGACACAACTAGTGGGCATACATATACATACTAAAACAGTACAGCAACCCTAATAGCATCCTACATCTTTTAATTAAAATGATTTCTGTTGCCAATGATAAAGAACCGTTGCAAGATAAGACCTTAACCTACAATTAACTGCAAATGACCTCCAGGCACCCCATCTCATTGTGCATTTGGTTGTAACTGTCACAGATAAGGATATCTACATAGTAAGTACAGTTGGGAAATCATTTTTTATTTTATTAAGTCTACTTGGCGCTCCGTAAAAGTGGAAATGCTTACAGAGCGAACATTGAGTACCGCATGTATGTATCACACACATCCAATCAGTGATTTCCGTAACCCTTTAGTTTCCATCTGTGAACTTCTTTTTTCCATCATACTTATCTGTCTGACTTTAAAAGTAATTTTAAAATTATATTTAATAAATATCTGGTTCTTATTGTCTCCTTGCTTTATCTTGGATTTTTTTTTTCTAAAACCTTCCACAATATTTCAAAAGACATGAATTGTATGACAACTTTTATTCATGTAAATACAGTGTTCCATGTCACATTGATGCACGTTTCAATGAGAGGGGTAAAGGCCATAACATTACATTAATGAGTGATATGATGAAATGTGCTTTAACTTGTGCATTGGTATACAAAACTTTCTTTTCCTTTGTGCAGTATGGCTTCTTTAAAGTTTTCTGAAGATGAGGCATTTGTAGTATTCTTTCATCTCAATCTGGAAATTAAAAACAATACAGATGTAAATGCTAAGTTGTAGTTAAATACCAAGTAGTTAATTCAAGTTATAGTATGTGACTCACGATCCTCTCCATACGCATCTCGTTCCCATAGGCCAGCTGTC
This sequence comes from Perca flavescens, assembly GCF_004354835.1. Taxonomy (NCBI): domain Eukaryota; kingdom Metazoa; phylum Chordata; class Actinopteri; order Perciformes; family Percidae; genus Perca; species Perca flavescens. The sequence goes on from NC_041345.1 coordinate 14,254,752, forward strand.
TCAACACATTGATGTCTGGAAGACCCCACTCTGGATCCCTGTGTTTAAGCATTGAATAAATCAATTTTCACCGTACTAGCAGAGCTTCACCAGACACATATTGTTGCCATGTTGTATTAGAGGAAATAAACAGCCGCTCACATTTGTCGAAGCTCTGCATTCAGATGTTCATTACAACTTGGTGTAATAGTGCCATTAACAGCATACACCTGGAACAAGATTTGGAAAGGTGTCAGCTTTTGCACTTAACACTCACATGATGACATTGTGCTATTTTGAGTGCATGACTGTTGGTGCGTACCGCATATGTTATCAAAAGGCCATTTTGCTTGAGGATCTGACCTGCTCCATCGAAAACACCCTTGGAAAATGATCAAAAAAATGTTTATGAAACATGTCCGGGCACGTTTTGATCATTTTGAAATCTGTGTTTTATGGCTATTCACACACATTTTTTTGTTACAATTTAGCTCAATATCTTTGAGTTGTTTTTTTTTTTTATAACCAGGCCTACCTGTGCTGTTTTGAAGGAGCTGTATTGCAGTAAGTTAATGGCAACAATAAGATCACAGGATCTGTGAGAAAGTCCTGCCCATTTCTCCCACGGTTCCCTGGCATCCAGGTGGACTGGCTGCAGCACATTCTTTGCATGGGTTGCAGCAATGTATGCCTTAATACTGTAAGCGAGTATGCAGACTTGATTGTACATTTACAATTTAGAATCAGATTCTCATAAATCACTTGCTGCTGTTTCATATCCACATCACTGAAAAATGTACAACCTGTTGTCCATTTGAGCTTACTGTCGCACACTGTATGACTACTGTATTGCTGTTCTCTTGGATCATTACTAGATTGTTGTGTCTGATGTACGTAAGACCGCATAACTATTGAAAGCCTTTTTTTTTTTTTCTTATAAGCCACAAACCTGTCCCGAGACTCTTCTTTGATGTCTGATGGCTGCCAGGTAACAAAGGGCATCTTTTGGGCAAAACGTATGACATGCTGCCCAGTTCCAGAGCCCAACTCTAAGGCAAACAGCTGCCTGTGGGACTGGTCTTCCAGCACATCTTCAAGCACTAAACACAGATCCTCCCAGTTCCTCTCTGCCTGAGGAGACAGCAGCATGGTCTGGAGGAGAAAAGCAGAACATGTTACCATATCATATTTTATTGCCAGCCTATGCATTGATTTTCTCTTTCTCAGTGGATTCATCTTACCTTAATTTGCGCTGGTTGACAGGGACTTATATTGGTGGTGGATGACTGTAACAGCAGATGGGTGCAGAGATTACCTAGTTAAGAGGATTCCCTCTGTTCTCCTCCCCAGTGTTCAGCACTGGTACAGTACAGGTAGCGCGCGCACACACACACACACACAGCAGAGAAACAGGGACAGAGATCAATTCATACAATAAGTTAATGTCTGACTAGCAATTCCAATCATCATAAATCATAATGAGTGGTATTATATTACATGTTGTATTATATTGATTATATAATACAATTTGCAGGTACAATATGATATACCTGAGTGTGTTTACTGCCGTTTTGTGTTCATAGTGAGGAACTGCAACACAACCTTAAATTAACTGTTAATTATTAAGTGTGTTTGTGTATTATTGGGTATAAAAATACATGAGCGAATATTTTACAAATGTATTGCAGGACTGTGCATTACAAATATATATGTATGTTATTAATGTAGACTGTTAACATTTGTACTAATTATGAAAAAAATTACTCATACCTTTAAAGATTAAGAATATAATATTAATAAATCATAGACAAATATGTTATTCACATTATTTATTTATACTTTTCTTATGTCCCTTATGGGCTCCCGTAGTCTTCTAACAGTTCATGCAATGCATTGTGGGTAGGTCAGGAGCAGAAAGGACGCCATGTGCTTTTGAGGCAGAGGGACTGAAAGGAGACCCGGCTGTGACAGACTTGTTTTATTTTTGACAGACACCGGGAGAAGTTAACGTTAACATGTACTGCACCAGACGTTGCCTCCGGTCCGCGCTGTGGGCTGCAGCGACCACACCCCGGTACGTGAATTCAGCCGAGGGGTCAACAGCCCGTCACGTAGCGTTAACACCGGGTAGCAGTAACGGTAACGTTACATCAGGGTCTGACTGCCTGCATCTCCAAGGGCAGACAGTCGGTGACTGCTGACTGTTATTTCGGTTGTAGAATATGCTGCTGTCTCCGTTGCTCGTATGAATACAGAAGGTGTATAGTCCGCAGTCAGTTTCATGTTTAACGGCTGTGTGTTAAGTATGTTAGCTAGCGTTAGCTTTAGCCAGCAGTAACTTACTGAACCCTACAGGCTTTAACTATTTAACCGTGGCCCAATATCCTGCATGTAGGCTTATGCAACACTTTATCCTCGTCTTTAGTTTGGTTGTAAAATCTAAAAGTAGCAGCTGTTTGACATTTTCCCTCCATGAAGCAGCTATGTTCATGATAGCCAAGGTCACACTCATGTAACTGGAAATTAATGATTTTGCTGGTCAAGTAACCGCAAGCTGCATCTCCTAATTGACTCAGGGTACAACGACACACAAGTCCTTAATATGAACTACAGGTTGTAACGTTATGTCAGCACACCAACCCGGTGCAACTGCAGCCACCAGAACTGACAGTAGTCGCTGGTGTCTGTGCAGCACAGCATTGGTTACCACCATCCTGGTGTATGTATAACCCCACCCCCCATAAAGTGTCAAAATAAATATCTGAGAGATCACAAGATTGTTAACGTTAGCAGGATAGGTAAGCTAAAATTATTTATATTTATTTTGGCACACAATTCCAGTCTTTGCTTTTTTGAGAACTTAAACTCAATCACAACTCAAAATCTCAATTTCCTAAACCAAAAAGTGAACTCTTCACTTTTCAACCTTATATCAAGTTTGTTCTTGCAGACACAGAAAAGCAGCGAATCCTCACAATTGAAAAACTGGAGGAATGTTCAGTGGTTTTGCTTTAAACAGAGTCAAATGATGAACCAGTTATCAAAATAGTTAATCATAAATTATCGATAAGTCAAGTAATCTATGAATTGATATGTTGTTTCTTGTACTGCATTATTTCACTTCTTCAGCCTCTTAAAATTACTAAAATCAGTCTTAGAATTATAATTTTAACTGGTCTGCGATGAGTGCGAAATGCATAATGTTTGAGCTGATCACAGTTGGACAGGTGTGAATACCGCACCTAAATATGTTAGGATACAAAATTAACTGGTCACTGGTACATTGTGAAGCAAATGCATTGATTAAATAAATGTTGGAGTGCATGTCTGGCATGAGAAACACACTGGCCGATGCAAGACAAGGATGGGAAGTCTGTACTCTACCCATATGTGAGATATCAACTGTAATCCTTTTATCTGATTGTAAGGCTCAGCACGTTTTTAAGTAAATAGTAGTCACAGTTTCTGCATAGACAAAGTCGAAAAGGAGCTGTGGAGAAATGTAAAGACACATTTCAGATGCCTTGTGATGCCATATGTCAACTGCAGATTCACTCAGCTGAAATTGTATATATCTGTATACACTGTGAGCTCTGAGGACCACATTTAATCCATTTTCAATTTTCAGGCAACAACTTCAGCGTCAAGCTCCAGCCTTGTGTGCTCTCAGACTTCTAAAGACCAGTCCAGCCACCCACTCAGATGCCATCGCCACCCCTGCACTTGACGGAGCACCCAAACAGTATTCTCCCAAAATCCAACAGCTTGTCAATGATATATCCAGCCTCACTTTATTAGAGGTGTCAGACCTCAATGAACTCCTCAAGGTGTGTGGAAAAGTCACTGAATCTAAACCACAATGCGCCTTGTCGGATAGAGACTGTTGTGATGCATCTGTGGTATCATGTTGAGTTATGGTTTGGTTTTTGTTGGTTGCAGAAAACTCTGAACATTCAGGATGTTGGAATGATGCCAATGGGGGCGATGGTTGCATCAGCTATACCTGCGGCTGTAAGTACAGAGGAGACCATATAATTGGATTACTTTACAATATAACTTAATCTGCTACAACATCATAAACTACAACTTCAAAAATGATTTTAAATTTGAATCAACACTTCTCTGACACAGGCTCTACATATTGTATCACTGCAAGTTTCACTGATTTCTTATTATTTTCACATTTTGTGTGAAACTAGGCTGCAGAAGAGGAGGAGTTACCAGTCAAGAAAGAGCAGACTCACTTCACAGTAAAACTGACAGAATTAAAAGCAGCTGAAAAAGTGAAACTTATAAAGGAAGTGAAGAACTGCATCCCAGGCTTGAATCTGGTGCAGGTAAGTCTCATCATTAGTGCTCAGTCCTGGGACCTAATCTGAGTCATTTGAAGGTACCCTGTGGAGTTTTTGACCACTGGTAAATCTAAGCAGTAATGTCTGCTGATTGACAGTAGGTGGAGGTAAAGTGCCAAGAAATGCAGCAAGATACTAACCCATTGTAGAGGATGCTGCATTTTAGCAAACATGGATGTAAACAATGCAGGATTTGAAATATTCTATAAAATTGGCTTTGATAGTACAAAGTAATTTAACATGTTTGTTAAACCTCAAGGATACACACAATGTGTATAGGTTAGAAACTTTGCAAGAAAACTCCACAGGGTGCCTGATGCAGACTCTCAATCCAAAACTTGTTTTCCCAAATAACACTGCATGGTGTCTAAAGTAGACCTACAATATTAAATGTCCAGTTTAAAAGTCTGTATAAAGACAATATAGAATTCATCGCAGCTTTCCTTTGCAATGTCCTGTGGTGTTTGGTGCAATATCTGTGGAAACACAACTGTTGTCGTTAATCTGGTAAAACAGGAATGTTTTGACAGCCTCTCTTTACCACCACAATTCACAAATTGCTAATATTGGGCCCTTTAAAAAAAGTATATGATCGGTTTAGGGCTGGGTATTGTTCATAACATTTTGATACCGATACTAATACTGTGACTTTGAAACCGGTTTTGAAACGATACTTTTTTTCGATACCAATTTCATGAAATCCATTACGGCACAAATCCTTTATTTATTTTTCAGCTCCTACTATGTAAGCCTCACTCTGTGTATAACGTAGAGTTTTTCTTGCGTGTCTCTAGGATGTGTAACGTTAGACAGTCAATCAGTCGGTGCCCAAAAAAAGTATGGAATTCGGTATTTTTTATACCATTGTTGCATATTTGCTCAGGACAGTATCACAGTTCCTGTTTTCACATATTGGGTAACCTCTCACTATATCTTCTTTTTTTAATCTGTCCTTCCTAAACCAGTCTAAGAAACTAGTGGAGTCTCTGCCCCAGGAAATCCGAGCCAATGTATCCAAAGAAGAGGCAGAGAAACTGAAAGCATCCCTAGAGGCAGCAGGAGGCACCGTCGTGTTGGAGTAGATCTACGTGCCCACCAGTTCTCCAACATTTTGCTGCTCATGTACTTCATCCTTCATTCTCTTATTTCTTTTTTTGTTTTTTTACATGACAAAGAGGAGGATCCCGGGAAACAAAGAAATGCCTTCTGACATTAATACTGTCTCATAACAGTGTCAGGTGGGGCGGTACAACTCAAACTGAACTTTCCAGGCGCACAGCCTGCACAAATGGCCGCCCTGCTGTTTTCTTGTCCTTTAGTCTGCTCATGTGTCCGTCTGATACTTGTGTAGCAAACAGAAACACTGGCCTGGGTGCCAAATAAGTCAGTTGGTCATTCTGTTTGTGTAGGTTTTCTTTTCAAAGAAGTAAAGATTATGCTGTGGGGACATGGTTACCATTCCCCATGTTGAAGAACACCAGATACTGTATCTAGTTCAGGGGATGGCAGAGCTGAGTCCTCATACTTACAGAATTGTTATTAATGAATAATTAAAGTTGAAAAATCCATATTTGTCCCTTCTCTTAATGTTAATAAACCACTCCTGCCTACAAATAAGCTGTATTGGCATCCTTCTGGTGCACCAGCCCAAGACTGTTGCCATAGACACCACAACTGAAAAAATCCAGAGAGCTTTCCTTAGCGGTGACATCGATGGCTTAATCAGCACTGTGTGAACTTGTTTGGCAAGGGCTTGTCTGTAACAGATGTTCATTTAACCCGTATGTTGACTTTGGGTCAAATTGACCTGTTTTAAAATTTTTATTTTATAGTGCTGAAAATGTGTAGAAGAAAAATTTAACAATTTAAAATGTTGGAAAAAGCCAAAACAAACTGTGAAAAAAGGCGTTTTAAAAAAAAGCTTTCCAGCTTTAATGGCAATAATGAAATTGTAAGCACAATGTGTTTTGTGTTGCCTTAAACATAATGCAGGACTGAGACTGCAAATCTGTATATTTTTGGTGTGGAAGAACTGAATGTTTTACCTACAATAGACTGCATCCTACCTCACTGTTTCTGACCACTAGAGGTCATAACATCTCTTTTGATCACACCAGACAGGATGAGAGTTGTTTGAACCACATTTTGTTCCTGTATAAACTTACAAGTGTTTTAGTTGTGTTGATATAATTTCGACATGAACAGAAAACAGTTGCAGTCCTGGAAGAGGGGAATGCAAGTTTTCGGTACACCGACTGAGCTAATGCTATACCAAAAGTCTCGTTCCCTGACCGGGAATCGAACCCGGGCCGCGGCGGTGAGAGCGCCGAATCCTAACCACTAGACCACCAGGGAAGGTAGAAGCTTGCAATCGTTGCTACAGTAAATTTGTTTTTTGTAAATGTCTGATACTGCCTGAAATATAGCCTGCACACACCTCCTGCTGGAAATTTAAAATCAGTGAACTCTACAGCATATAGAAGTGCTCAAATTGAAAGGATGAATGCAAAATCTAAATCACCAAAAATGGCTAAATGGAACTAAAAATGCAAATGTAGGGGAAAGATTTAGAAGAGTGTAAATGGAAAGGCTTAAATTAGAAAATACAGGTAAAAAGACAGCATCATGTCATTTTAAACTGTATTATTTACATCTGTGCTTTTCCTGTAACATTACATTTCACAATAAGATAAAGGCCCATTGTAACATCTATGAACAGAGATTGATCATCAATGTGTAGATGATAAAAACTCTGTGGAAGTCAGCCCTGGTTCAAATCCTAGAAAATGGAATGTCCTGGAGAATACGCGGCTAGAAAGGGAACCCTGCTGTGTTAGTGATGATGGTTTCAGGATTTCTTTTTACATTGTAACTTGGATCACTGCAGGATAGCAGCACATAACATCAAATCAAGTTTAACTGAGATAAAAAATAAATAAATATATATATATATAAATATATATATATATATATATAGAGAGAGAGAGAGAGAGAGAGAGACTCAACTCAAGGCAGCAGTTTGAAAGCTATGATGTCTCTCTCTCATGGGTGGGCAAATTGGAAAAAGGGGAGGTAACCTTGCTCCTTATGACCTCATAAGGAGAAGATTCTAGATTCTAGCCCATCTGAGCTTTCATTTTCTCAAAGTTAGAGCAGGATACCCAGGGCTCGGTTTATACCTATCGCCATTTCTAGTCACTGGGGGACCATAGGCAGGCTGGGGGAACGCATATTAATGTTAAAATCAATCAATCAAAATTCATTTGTATAGCACTTTACAACAACCAGCAGGTATCCAAAGTGCTTCACATCAGGAACTAAGAATAGAACAACATATCTTGCAATAAAAAGAATGAAATGTAGAAAACAGTAAAATCATAAAAGGTTACATAGAAACAGGAAGAGGAAATTGTCACACCATTACTGCGTATTAAAAGCCATTCTAAACAGGTAGGTTTTGAGTTTAGACCTGAAAAGAGCAACATCTGTAATTGTGCGAATATCAGGGGGTAACTTGTTTCAGAGTCTCGGGGCAACAACCGCAAAAGCCTGATCACCCCACCGTTTGTACCTTGACCTTTGGACCTCTAAAACCAGTTGGTTAGAAGACCGCAAAAACCTCATAAAGTTACATTTTTATGCCATGGGACCTGTAAAGATCTTTGGTTTGGTATAACAAAGAAAACAATGATCCACATTGACACAGCCATTCCACTCACACCACAATCATGTATACTGGAAGATTTGCATTCAAAGAAGAAATTTCTGTCTTTCGTTATGTATAGTCACAAAGAGGGTATCATGAAAAACTGGATTGCTTCGAATACACCAACTCAGAAAGAATGGATCACTGAAGCAAAAGAATTGATTAAGTTAGATAGCTTTCAGATTGTAAAATAATGAGACAGAATGAACTGAAAGATGGGCTCCAGTGGAAAAGTACCTAATGTCACTATACAAAAAAGGGGAAGGGATATCAAATAAGGAAACTCATTGTTTTCAATGGTAGACTAGACCTTCAAGTAAATATCAACTCATAATAGGGAGCATTAATCATAATGTAAAGTTAACCGTCATTGTGATTGATTCTTACACAAAGTATACATTTAAAGATGTAGATTTGTGTGCAGTGAAGTGCGGTTATTGTCTGGACTAATGGCAGCCAGGCACAGGACAGAAACCTGATTCAGAATACTAAATATATTTGGGTGTCATCGTCACACGTGCTTGCATATGTCAGTTCCTGCAGCAGCGAGCGTTTGCATATGTCTTGTCCTTGTGATTTGACTTGGAGCGGGTATCCATTTACTGTTTCTGTCGTCTGTGATGAGCCCCCTCCCTCTCTGTCAGCTTCTGAGTCAGCACACAGTGCAGTGCCAGGCTTCCCCATTCATACCACTGCTGCACTACTTATTTAAAATCATCTCATGCTTAAGAACCAAAACAGGCACTTGGGCTTTAGAAACTTTCAGAAAAGTTGTACAAAGTGTTGTTGAATGTTCTTAACTGAATGCGAGTAAAGACATGCAGTACGTTTCTGACCTCATGACCCTTTATTTGACCCTGAGGTATAGTGGGAAGGCAGGGTCTATTCATGACAAATATTAGTTTGAACGTTATGATCTTTGATTTGTGTTAGTTGAATCCTGGGATGCTGGCATTCCACATTCACAAAACCACAGCAGTAGTCAAGATGACTTACTATTTTTATATTAGTCACGTACGCTTCCTCCCACAAACCAGCTGCACCCCTTTCTTGGCACAGAAAGATATGAAGGCTCTCCACTGGACAAGTTCAGCCATATGTTAATCCACAACTCTTTTTGAGAAACAAAAATGCAATTTAACATAAAGGCCGCTGGCACTGAGTTTGTTTACTATGTATTTAACATGAGCAGCGTCCAACCATCACCAGCAGCGTCAAGGGAAAAGGATGAAGAGAGCAACTTAGGACAAAGTTGTGCCAGCAACCACTGAGTAGCCGACATTTTGCCTTCTTGCTTTGGACTTTGTTTCACCAACAACATGCAGCAGAATCGCCTTTCTCGTTGGTATTTTGGTGGAGTCTCCTCCAGCGTGGCTGCCTGTTTAACACACCCACTGGATTTAATTAAGGTAGAAGATAATTGGTTTTTAATTTAATTACCACTGTAGCACAAAAAGGAAAATTGTCCAATTAAGCCTCATCGATCTGTTTGGGGTGCCTTTGGATTGCAATGTGGAAAATGTTAATACAATTATTTTTTCTTTTATTATGCTCTCTTTTCCTGTTGACACTGATGTCCAGATTAGCTTGCAATGCTTCTGTTTACCCAATTTCCTCAAATTTTAATAAGTTGGCGTGTCACTATCTTGATAATGCCAATGAATAGGCTCATTTGGATGCTTTGAAGTACATAACATGATGGCAGAAACATCAACTGGTTTAATTTTGTATTTCCTACTGCTATTATCCAGCTATTGAATTGATTTTCTTTCATGACACTGACTAAATGTTTCCGTTGATATTTAGAATAGGCTGCTGACATTACCACTTTGCCTGAATATAACTTCAAAATTGTCAGCTATAATTTTAGATTTATATTTGAACCAATTTTGTTTGCACATTGGCATCTGCTTAAGATAGGAGCAAACTTTACACTTGTGCAGCTAGTTGTTGCTCTCACTGACCTGATTGACCCCCCCACCCTGCTGCTTCCACGTGGTCATTATTCCCAGGTGCACTTACAGACGCAGCAGGAGGTGAAGGTGAGGATGATTGGGATGGTTGTTGCCGTGGTGAGGAGAGAAGGTTATCTGGCGCTCTACAGTGGCCTCAGCGCGTCCCTCTTCCGGCAGGTGTAAAATACACACATATTAAATCATGCACTCACTTTGCAAGTCCATGCTGTACAATCCTGGATAGACTGCTTTTTTCCCCCTTTCTCCTAGATGACATATTCTTTATCACGGTTTGCCATATATGAAACTGTCAGGGACGAGATGAACAGGAAGAACAAAGGTTTCTGGCCTTTCTACCAGAAAGTCTTGATGGGTGCCTTTGGAGGTATGTTGACAGTGTTTGGCATATTAGTCTGTATTTTGTTTTTATTATTTAATGTTTTCTCCAACAGGGTTTGCAGGTGGTTTCATAGGGACAATTCAATTCAATTCAATTTTATTTATAGTATCAAATCATAACAAAAGTTATCTCGAGACACTTTACAGATAGAGTAGGTCTAGACCACACTCTATAAATTCCAAAACCCCAACAATTACAGTAATTCCCTCAAGAGCAAGCATTAGCAGTGGCTATTGCGACAGTGGCAAGAAAAAACTCCCTTTTAGGAAGAAACCTCGGCAGACCCAGACTCTTGGTAGGCGGTGTCTGACGGGCCGGTTGGGGGCGTGATGAACAGTGGTGATAACAGTCACATTAGAAGTCACATTGACTTCGAAGGTTATCGTGGAAGTTCATGTCATAGCAGGGCACATCGTGTCATACTGAGTAGTGCAGTCTCCTATACCGGATCCTGACTACTCTGTGCGTATGAACATCACAGCAGGGCGTTGCGGGATGTAACGTGGCGCTGCAGAGCACGGGTGGAGGCTGCGGATGCAGCAGGACGCAGCAGGATGCAGCCGGGAAATGCGAAGAAGAAACATAAGGACTCCGGGGAGTAAACTCCCCAGAGCTAGATTAGTAACAAGCATTTCTGGGACAGGATGCATACAAAAGTAACAAGTAGAGCACCAGCAGACTTGGTGAATGTCCGGTGAGTTTAGTTAGTTAGTTTCATTATTTTTAAGAAACAGATTTTGTGTGTGTGTGTGTGTTTCTTTTAATTGTTTATATGATACTTCACATTATTAAAATGTAGTCGTCCCCCAGGTAGAAATCAAAACCTCCACACTCGTGTTGTTATTGTACTGATGCTGTGGTGTACAATAGCTCAGATCTAATGTAAAAAAGAAAGAAAATAATCAATGGTAAGCAATACATACTCAGCAACACTGTAATCCTACTACAAAAAGTTAATCCCTCTCTTTTAAGTTTTCATGTAGAGCAAATACCAAGTAACGCTGCAATGTGAAATTCAGGATTGGGTCTGTGTTAAATTTAGATTTGACGTCATTAACAGAAGAAGCTGCAACAATTTGTGCTCACCATTCAAGTTTAATAGGCCAATTTTCACTGTATTAAATAGAAAGACAATGACTCTGAAGGTTACTCATCCTTGGCTTTGAAATATTTCAACCTGTCACCTATGCAGGATGCAGAATGATGTCAAGCTGCCAGTAGAGCTCAGGAGAAAGTAAGAAAATGGGACTAGATTTTTTCATGGAATGGAAACTGTCTGTGGTCATCCAAATCACCACATTGTGAGATTTCTTATTCTTCTACCAGTTATGCTCATGTGCTAGATGGACTGTTTCGTGTTTGGAAGGAGGGTAAGATTCATTAACGCTTTCTTACTTTACCTGACAGCTGTACACTGTATGAATAATAAATATGCATATGCAGAACATTTCTTCAGCATAATAAAGGTTTTGGCATCTATGTTTTAGCCTGTGTGTAGACAACTCTTAATTTTTTAAAGATTCTTTTTTGGGTATTTTCGCCTTTATTTCTGAGAGGACAGATGGAGACATGAAAGGAGAGAGAGGGGGGGAATGACATGCAGCAAAGGGCCGCAGGTCCGAGTCGAACCCCAGGCCCGCTGCGTCAGGGAGTAAACCTCTATATATGGGCGCCTGCTCTACCAACTGAGCTATCTGGGCACCCATAAACTCTTAATTTAAGAGCAAACCTTTTCACATTGCCTGCTTTTTCCTCCATATGTTCTCCATTCTGCTGTTTAATTTGCAGAGGGAATAAGGAAACTGTTCTCTGGTGCTTCAATGGCTTCTACAAGAGGTGCACTGGTCTCTGTTGGACAGGTAAAGACCTCTGTGTTATACAACTATTAAAGCACAACATGCTACTGTACTACGATGCAGCATAGGTTCCTTTTGTCCACGCAGCTGTCCTGTTACGAGCAGTCCAAGCAGTTAGTTCTGGCTGCTGGTTACCTGACTGACAACATCCTCACTCACTTCCTGGCCAGTGTGTTTGCGGTTAGTGACTCGCCTCTGTCACTGTATATACATATATATATATATATATATATATATATATATATATATATATATATATATATATCGCATTTTTAAAATGAGACATCTTTTTCACACACAGGGAGGCTGTGCCACACTCCTGTGCCAACCACTTGATGTTGTTAAAACAAGATTAATGAACTCAAAACTGGAATATGGGGTGAGTTTACGTGTTGTCTTGTAGTTTCTCTGTACGCTCATGGTCTTGTATTTTTGCTTGGGGAATCCTTTTTGGTCTCTCTCTCATCACTCATGTATGTTTTATTCACAGACTGTTACGGAGCTTGATGTAGCTTTTATGTCTCTTTGTTGCAGGGTGTGTTTCACTGTCTAACAGAAACAGCAAGACTGGGCCCAAAGGCATTTTACAAGGTGGATGTCACCTTCACTTATAATAACACATTGCTGACATGTATCTTTATATTTGCACCATGTGAATGTTGCTCTATTTGAAACGACTTTTCACTTGCTGAAATGTTGATATGATTTGTACCCAGGGTCTTGTTCCCGCAGCTATCCGTCTCATCCCTCACACAGTCTTCACCTTCATATTCCTCGAACAACTGAGGCAGCATTTTGGTGTAGTGGTAGTCACCTGAGAGAGTTGTAAGGAAGTCTTTGCAGTTTCACTGGTTCTCTGTGTTGGACAGCTTCATTATTGATGCTATTCCTACAAAGCCATCTCAGCAGGAGTCCACTAGATACCACTAATTACAAGAACCAAGAGTAAGTCACATGCCAATGTACGTCTAAAAAAAGCCATTTTCCTGCAAAATAAAAAAGTTCATCGGTAACACAAAATGAAAGTGAGTCATGCATTGGGGCATGAGTCACAGATAAGCCACTGCAATAAAATGAATTGTAATTGAAATGTTTTTCTCCCACAGCATTACAAAGACAGATGACTTGAATCAACAGGTTGCTAACTTACAATGTCAAAACAGTTACATTACTGTGATGAAACGTACAGCTATTATCTGACACAAGGGTAGTGAAGAGAAGGTTTAAACAACTTGTAGCCAGAGGTCCTTCAAGTTTATATCAACTGATAAACTCCTGTTGAGTTGTACACAAGGCAATTACACTTTTTAATACTAGACCTTCTTTGCCCTCTGGGGGACAGTGTTACACTGAACAACTGTGTGCCTATGTTTATATACTGTGTATTTGCGTATTTGTACCAGACAGTTTTTGGTGACCATTGCCAAAAGAAGATTTATTTATTTCATATTGTGCAAAGTGTTTTTAAATTTGTGGTGGAAGACAAGTAAAGAGTGTTTGCTTCCCCCTGAGGATGTTTCTGAACACTGCATTTAGGGAAAAAAATGCTGTAGTTTACAACAGAGAAAACAAGCCTGGTTTAATCAATAAAACAATCTCTTCTTATCTGCTTGTGGGCCACTGCCTTGTTGACTTTTTGTTTCATTACTGAGCTTCCGTCGGCACTACATATCCAGCTGCTTGTCAGGTTTTCTCTCTGAATACTTACTTAAATTGGCTGGTTCAGTGTGCCATGTACTAGACTGAACAAAAGCTCCCACTTAGAAACACTTTAATTCAAAATAACTGAGCTTTCACAAGGACAAACAACAGCTTTTTGTGAAACAATGTTCATGTGAAAATACACATTTTTGACTTAAATTCTGAGAAAAGAGTTGTGAGTCTTGGTTCGGTATCAGTATGTGGGTTTGTGGCTTCTTATTTTATATTGTTCCAGGTATTATTTTCAATGTATTGCCTTTTACTGTGAAGCAACAATCCATAGTGTTCACCTTTAAAAGACACCTGATATTTTTCCATGCCCCACGGTTTAATTCCTGTTGATGTCACTTTGTCTTCATGGTCAAAATCATGGCAGCTCTACTTTTTTTCTATAATGTAAAAGTCAAGAAAAAAGACTTTTTTTTTACTGTAGTCCAACCTGTTAAATGACAGATATCAACAAGAGATTCATGTGAAGAATATATCCAAATCAGCACTTTTGTTGCTTATAGTTAATGGACAGCTTACATAACCCTGTTAAAGCCGCGCAAAAAGTCATCTAATGGTGAGACAGTTATCATCTGTGGTTGTCATGGAGCTCACTGCAAGAGCAGAGTGATGATGACATAGGTTGCTAATGACACATAATGCCCCATATACATCCTTCTTTTTCAGTGTATGTCCTGATTTACTTTGTGGTGAAGCCGCAAACACAGGTTCATGTTTGTAGTTTCCTCTTTATCAGGCACTCTATCACTGATAGAATACAGACTGAACACTGTGCTGGAAAACATCCATTTGGGATACAGTTACTGATATAAATGATGCACGCACACAGAGGCATTAGGAACTTACCTTCTTTCCCTTATTTTTCTCTCCATCTTGGAAAAAGAGGAGACAAAGAAACCTCAAATGGAATATTTTGGAACAGAATTTGAGATTCTAAACTGGAAAAAATGTTATACCAGATGTTGCGGGTTAATATCTCAACACAAGGGAAAAGGATTTCTAGCTGTAATTTGAACCTGATGCTGATGCTCACTGTGTATATGAACAAACATGCTTTGTAGCTTTTTTTAAACGTCATACCAGCCACTCTTTTGAAAATCATCCAAAAACGTTTCAGTCCCTGTGAGTCTTATCAAACAGAGCACATACAAGACTAAACACAGTGTTGACAAGTGTTTGATAAAAAAAAAAACATGCAAAGGACAGGCATTCAATTTCATGGTGTTGAGACGGCAGCATTAACAAGATTTCTGTTCCACTATTTTAATGGTAAACACCGATGAGATATTTGCCTCTTGATGGAACGTCAACACGAAACACCTTATGAATGTGTCGTACCTACAGAAGAGGATTAGGCCCACATGTTAATAAACATATTGAGTTCTGAGTTTAAAGTCAGAATTCTGACTTTAATCTCAGAATTAAAATACATTTTTCACATGTGGCCCTAACCCTCTTCCGTATTTACCAGTATGTGACGGTATTTACAAGAGAACAAAACCTAAATCTAAAAAAGCTAAAATACTTATTTGAATGCTACTACCTGATTCAGAATCAGGTAATGCTATTTTAAGATCACAGACAATTTATATAAATGACTCATTCTGACTGAATCTTGTATTTTGACCAATAGGCTATATAAATTGTCAGCCTCGAACATTTCTTTTGCAACTTGAAGGTCAAAGTTTTTGCCGATATGTCTTTTTTTAAATGAGGGTCTGCTGAGAAAGTTATCCTCTTCAAACTCTTCTGCAGCCCTTAAAGGAAAACATATGATGATAATACAATGTTTACTTGAACTATGACTTCCCTCAACATTCCCATCCATCAATAAATGTTTGTTAACTATTATACTGAGAGTAATTTGAATCCATAACATGTTCTGGGTAACAGCATTTGTTATAAAATTCATGGGCATGTAAAAGCTGTATGTGATTTTACGTTTTTCACCTCAGCTCTGGTTTAATAAATCCATATCCCACACCATCAGCATGCATCTGTTAACAATTTAATGCAATAAAGATCAATTTAATTGCACTACAATTCCTCATTCTAGTGTGTGATAAGGGCCAGTGGGACAACAAACATCCCAGTGATTCATATGTTGCCTTAATTTAATTTAATTTACTGAAGCAGACATTTGTAAAGAGAAATTGTATTTGGCAACACATCTTAGCTGCTCTACACTAACAACTACATCACTGCAAACACAATCTGGCAAAGTACAGCTGCTAATTTTTAAGCAGGTTGGTGTAAAGACTCGTGAGCATTGCTTCCTGTTAGGACCAGATGCAGGGTCATCAGCCAGCCTAAGACCCCTTTTCATGGTTCTTGGTTTTACAGGAAATGTTCAAAAGTCTACTATAGAGTTTTCAACCTACTCATGAAGCTAGCTTAGCTAGCTACAGCTGATAAAATGCTTGTGACAGTTGTCATTTCAGCTGACAAAATCGATGACATAGGAAGCCTGCTTTTGTGTACCTCTGACTGAAACTGATACCCCATTGTTTCAAAGAATTACTAAAGATTTTGAGTGATAAATCTCCCACCCCTGTCAGTGTAACTGCAAATGCGGTGTGAGAATGAAAGATTTGACAGGCATATCTTAGCAAAGCCCCCTCTTATTGTAACTCCCAGAGGCCAGGACTGGGCCAGTTTCCCTTTCCTTGTCAACCCAATGTTTTTGTGGCTGGAGAAGATCTTTGTTTGCCTTATGTCTACAGTATCTCTACTTGTGCAGGACCACCTGTACCAAAGCACTGCCACTTACCCAAAGTGTTTTAAAAGTGCTTCATAAGACCATGTGTGCAATAGAGGAGCCATAAATCTGTGAAATTATATTTAAACAGGAAAATAACCAGGTTTTAACTTGACAACAACTGGCTAAAGGTATTTTGTTGCCAGTTTCTCACTGGGTGGTAACAGTGCTGATATCCTTGGTTTGAAACAGACAGAGTTAAGAGAATGAAGGATGGTTTCACATAATGGAAAGGTTTGTGGGATGGAGACTGGGAGCCAGGTTTTTCTCTTGAGGTCCGTCTGTGGATCTGAGCTTAAGTTCCTCCACTCTCTGCTTCGACCTCCAGCCCTTTGCCTCCAGCCAGAACAGTGATCGTCACACAAACATGAACTCAAGCTAAAAGGGGAGGATGTCACAAAGCTGTTATGTAAGGATCATTGTGTATCTTGTGACTGACTGTGTGCTATGTAGCTGTTATATCCATCCATCCATCTTCGTCCGCTTATCCGGTGTCGGGTCGCGGGGGGAGCAGCTTCAGCAGGGGACCCCAAACTTCCCTTTCCCGAGCAACATTAACCAGCTCCGACTGGGGGATCCCGAGGCGTTCCCAGGCCAGGTTGGAGATATAGTCCTGGGTCTTCCCAGAGGCCTCCTTCCAGCTGGACGTGCCTGGAACACTTCCCTAGGGAGGCGCCCATGGGGCATCCTTACCAGATGCCCGAACCACCTCAACTGGCTCCTTTCGACGCAAAGGAGCAGCGGCTCTACTCCGAGCTCCTTACGGATGACTGAGCTTCTCACCCTATCTCTAAGGGAGACGCCAGCCACCCTCCTGAGGAAACCCATTTCGGCCGCTTGTACCCTGGATCTCGTTCTTTCGGTCATGACCCAGCCTTCATGACCATAGGTGAGGGAAGGAACGAAAACTGACCGGTAGATCGAGAGCTTTGCCTTCTGGCTCAGCTCTCTTTTAAATCTAACGGTGCGATAAATTGAATGTAATACTGCACCCGCTGCGCCGATTCTCCGACCAATCTCCCGCTCCATTGTCCCCTCACTCGCGAACAAAACCCCAAGGTACTTGAAGGAGTTCACTTAGGGTAAGGACTCATTCCCTAACTGGAGTAGGCACTCCATCGGTTTCCTGCTGAGAACCATGGCCTCAGATTTAGAGGTGCTGATCCTCATCCCAACCGCTTCACACTCGGCTGCGAACCGATCCAGTGAGTGCTGAAGGTCATAGGCCGATGATGCCATCAGGACCACATCATCTGCAAAGAGCAACGATGAGATCCCCAGCCCACCGAACCGCAACCCCTCCCCACCCCGACTACGCCTTGATATCCTGTCCATAAATGCTACAAACAGGATTGGTGACAAAGCGCAGCCCTGGTGGAGGCCAACCCTCACCTGAAACGAGTCCGACTTACTGCCGAGAACCCGGGCACAGCTCTCACTTTGGTCGTACAGAGATTGGATGGCCCTGAGATGAGACCCCCTCACACCATACTCCCGCAGCACCTCCCACAGTATCTCCCGGGGGACCCGGTCATACGCCTTTTCCAGATCCACAAAGCACATGTAGACCGGTTGGGCATACTCCCAGGCTCCCTCCAGGATCCTTGCGAGAGTGAAGAGCTGGTCCGTTGTTCCACGACCAGGACGGAATCCACATTGTTCCTCTTCAATCTGAGGTTTGACTATTGGCAGAACCCTCCTTTCCAGCACCTTGGAGTAGACTTTACCAGGGAGGCTGAGAAGTGGGATACCCCTGTAATTGGCACACACCCACTGGTCCCCCTTTTTAAAAAGGGGAACCACCACCCCGGTCAGCCACTCTTTTGGCACTGTCCCAGACTTCCACGCAATGTTGAAGAGGCGTGTCAACCAGGACAGCCCCTCCACACCCAGAGCCTTGAGCATTTCTGGACGGATCTCATCAATCCCATTGGCTTTGCTCCTCAAAGTGCTCCTTCCACCGCCCTATTACCTCCTCAGTTAAGGTCAACAGTGTCCCATCCTTACTGTACACAGCTTGGATTGTTCCCACTTCCCCCTCCTGAGGTGGCGAACAGTTTTCCAGAAGCACCTTGGTGCCGACCGAAAGTCCTTCTCCATGTCTTCTCCAAACTTCTCCCACACCCGCTGCTTTGCCTCTTTCACGGCAGAGGCTGCAGCCCTTCGGGCCCTTTGGTACCCTGCAACCGCCTCCGGAGTCCTCTGGGATAACATATCCCGGAAAGACTCCTTCTTCAGTTGGACGGCTTCCCTGACCACCGGTGTCCACCAAGGTTTCGTGGGTTACCGCCCCTTGAGGCACCTAAGACCCTAAGACCAGAGCTCCTCACCGCAGCTTCAGCAATGGAAACTTTGAACATTGTCCACTCGGGTTCAATGTCCCCAGCCTCCACAGGGATACACAAAAAGCTCCGCCGGAGGTGTGAGTTGAAAGTCTGTTGGACAGGGGCCTCCTCCAGACGTTCCCAATTTACCCGCACTACCCGTTTGGGCTTACCAGGTCTTCCCCCACCCCCTGACCCAACTCACCACCAGATGGTGATCAGTTGACAGCTCCGCCCCTTTCTTCACCCGAGTGTCCAAAACATACGGCCTCAGATCAGATGAAACGATTATAAAATCGATCATTGACCTTTGGCCTAGGGTGCTCTGGTACCAAGTACACTTATGAGCATCCCTATGTTCGAACATGGTGTTTGTTATAGACAATCCATGACTAGCACAGAAGTCCAACAACAAACAACCACTCTGGTTTAGATCAGGGAGGCCGTTCCTCCAAATCACGCCTCTCCATGTGTCTCCATCATTGCCCACGCTCGCGTTGAAGTCCCCCAGCAGAACAATGGAGTCCCCCACTGGAGCCCCATGCAGGACTCCAGTCAAGGACTCCAAGAAGGCTGAATACTCCGAACTCCTGTTTGGTGCATATGCACAAACAACAGTCAGAGTTTTCCCCCCCACAACCCGCAGGCGTAGGGAGGCGACCCTCTCGTCCACCGGGGTAAACTCCAACACAGTGGCGCTCAGCCGGGGGCTTGTGAGTATCCCCACACCCGCCCGGTGCCTCACACCCTGGGCAACTCCGGAGAAGAAAAGAGTCCAACCCCTATCCAGGAGTATGGTTCCAGAACCGAGACTGTGTGTAGAGGTAAGCCCCACCAGATCTAACCGGTAGCGCTCCACCTCCCGCACCAGTTCCGGCTCCTTCCCCCACAGAGAGGTGACGTTCCACGTCCCCAGAGCCAGCGTCTGCTGCGCGGGTCTGGTCCGTCGAGGCCCCTGACCTTCACTGCCACCCGTGTAGCTGCGCACCCGACCTCAGCGGTTCCTCCCACAGGTGGTGGGCCCATGGAATGGAGAGGGAGTTGCCACGTTGCTTCTTCGGGCTGTGCCCGACTGGGCTCCGTGGCAAACCCGGCCACCAGGCGCTCGCTGACAAGCCCGCCATCTGGGCCTGGCTCCAGATGGGGGCCTCGGGCTTCCTCCGGGCAGGGTAACTTCACCTCTTCTACGTTGTTTCATAGGGTTTTGTAACCATTCTTTATCTGGCCCCTCCCCTGAGACCACTTTGCCTTGGGAGACCCTACCAGGAGCGCACAGCTCCAGACAACACAGCCCTCAGGTTCATAGGGACACACAAACCTCTCCACCACGATAAGGTGATAATTTATTTTAATTAGCGGTTTGGAATTCACAACAAAATATCTTAAATTGTGTTTACATTTGTGTGTTCTCTCTATGAAACACAGTTTCACTAATTGTGAAGCAAAGCTAACAAGCTCTTTCAGTCTGACAAGCAAAACTATAGTGCAGACTCAGTGACCCGTATGAGGAGAAAGCAAAACAAGCTGCTGCTGCTCACTACTAATGATAGTGATGAAGATAAAAGAAAGAAATAACAAGCAGGAGCCAGCAGGTTGTGTTCTCAGTTAAAACTAGTATTAAACAGGAGAGCAACACTCAGGCCATTAGTTTGGATCAGCAGGCAGGTTTTGTAGAATTTGTTGTTTTTGTTTGCTAACAAAGGGTATTATCCCACCGTCATCCAGTCTCCTTAGAAAGGTCAGACTCCTACATCCAAAATAAAAGCTGCAGTAATGGACGCTTGTGTTATTTATCTAGCATTTAGTGTTTGCTTTAATTTCAGTCCATTTCGTGCAGCAGGAAGTGAAGTTACAAAGCAAAACTGATGACTGATCTGTGGGGGTTTGCATTTATCACAATGCTTAATAACATCAGTGGATATACAGAAGCTATTAGTGGACCAAGCTAATCATATTGCTTATCAACCCGATATAGCCTAGACACTGAGTCAGTGACACTGAACCCTTTTACCTTTGGATATCCTCTAATAGAGGCATGACTAAAACAATAGAGAGTGAAAAGTGGAAAATTAAAAAACAAACCTACCCATAATTCTAACAATGTAATCCAGTTGCTTTGCTCTAAATTTCATTTGAGATTATGTGGAAGTTTGCAATAAACAGCAAAGTTCACACAAATCTGCAGCTCCTCTGAATGAGGAAGTTCATCTCATGCTTTTTATACTCACTTTGTTTTTCCTCAGGGGATGCTATTGCATAAAGCTTCACATTAAAGTTACAACAAATTGCATTATTATTTCAACTGTCCTGGAAAGACAGCATGCATGATAATCACATGAAAATCAAAACACACTAACTGCATTGTTGTATTGCTATGCAACGTAGAGATACATTTTCAAGTTTTGGTTGGATTTACCCTCTAGAATAAATAGACAGCTGCTTAAAGAATATTATAATATAAATAAATATTGTGCACTTGACCAATGATTGTCAGTGATGCATGTACTTAAGTGCAATTTTGAGGTACTTTTACTTTTATTTTTTTCATTGGTATGCTACTTTTTAATTTCTACTTCACTAAATCTATTTGACTACTCTACATACTTGTTTGTACTTTGCAGATTCAGATTAATAATACAACATATAAATTGACAAATTTGTTGTTATGGATTAATCTCAAAATCAGCCCTGTCTTTAGCTGCGGCAGCTTACATATTAATGCATCAATACTCATAATCTAATAATGTTATATATATACAGTATATATAATTCTAAAATGTGACTATATATATATATATATATATATATATATATATATATATATATATATATATATATATATATAGTCACATTTTAGAATTATATATATATATATATACAGTATATATATATATATATATATATATATATATAAATTCTGAAATATGCCATAATGATGACTTTCAGTTTTGGCACTTTTTGGTAGTAGTATCTGTTGATTCTAATACTTTTGTAATTTTACTTAAGTGAGAATTTGAAAGCAGTACTTTTACTTGTAACAAAGTATTTTTACACTATGGTATTGCTACTTTTACTTATGTAAAATATCGGAGTACTTCTTCCACCACTGATGACAGAATTCTGACGACTTAATTAGCCCCGGTTAAAAAGCAGCCAGTGTTGAATTGGGAACTATTTTGATAATCAATTGGACATGATGTCATTACTCTAAGTGTTGAGGTTGAATGCTGCCAACTTGGTTCCAGTGGCTGGTAACTTTGGAGAATGCGGAGGTGTCAGCTTTGACCATTGTGTGCTCTGGCAGCGCTCTCCTCTTGTGGTGACGTGTGGTCGGAGTGGTTTTCTCCTCCAGCAGCATTGTTTTCACCACCTACGCAAATGTCAGAGCATGTACCTATATCCCTGAATCTGTGTGTGTGTGTGTGTGTGTGTGTGTGTACTCCTCTGGCATGACAACTTTTTATTTAGCAGATACAAACAACATGAATCCCATTCAGAGAGCATATCACTGATCTGCAGCTACTCACTGATTTGTGTTTGCTTGAAGTCCTTGAGATTTAGGATAGCAGTCTCATGCTGTGGAGATGTTTATTCCATATCTTCTTGAAGGCATTAACACTACTTGATGTGATTGCTTCAATGACCGCAGGGGGAGCGCCGTTTCAAGTTGCAGAGTGCAGCAGCAGAGTGAGTGAAAGATCCCGTCAAGGCATTTAGCGTTAGCCCTGGTGAGTGACAAAGCATGGCTAGGTGGTAACCACCTGGGACATGGGACATGAGCTGATGCCGGGTAGCAGTGCTTTCAGGTCTGCTGGACAGTTATCAGTATGCTTCTTGAAAAGAACAGTTGTTGCAGCAACTCATCAACGATGGCTCTGCTGGGTGTTGGCACAATCCTTTAGGGCATAGTCCTCATCCACACCAATGATGATCATTGTCATTTCAAAGGGGTCCCCTGACCTCTCATCTCACAAGATATATTGTGACAAGATAAGGGGATTTGTCAACAGTTTCCAGAAAAGAAGTGCCCGCTATCCAATCACTGAAAATCTCCAAATGTCAAATGTTTTTGATCCCAAATCACAGCATGCATTTTCTATCTAATTTGAATCTACTTAAGGAGTTGATAGATCACTCTATTATTCATCAATCTATATTATTAGTCAAAACCCATCCAACATTTTAAGGAATCTCATATGGATGAGATCATTTTTGTGTTTTCCTCTTAAGTTGCTGCAACATTATGTTTTGATGGAACATGAAACCACAGACTAAAAAAACAAATGACATAAATAAAATTTCAGACAGAAATAATACTGAATGCCTTTATCTAAATGTCTTTTATTTTTATGGCAAAATGTCTCTGGCTCTCTCAAACATAGCAGTGTTCCCCTTCACTTAAGCCTTGTTTGTTATAAACTGCTCTGACATTTAGTCCAAAATGATCTCTAAATTAAAGCCTTCTGCCTGCTTCTAACTCACTTTTATGTTTTGCATGAATGTGCCTGGTGACAGTTCTTTATTCATTAACACATGTGAAGAGTCAAATATGATTGTGTGGCCACATTATAAAACAATTGCTTTCATTTCCTTTCCTTGTCTGTTTTATCCCTGTGGCCAAATTGACTTGAATTGGAATAAACAGTAGATTCACTAATAAAAGCCTATTTCAGATGATGGAAACAACACCTGACATTATAGCAAAGACATCATCGCTTCTTTCGATGCTGCTTGTTCATTTCAATTCAATTTTATTTATAGTGTCAAATCATAACATAAATGATCTCAGGACACCTTACAGTGATGTCTTTAAGCTTTTTTGTTATTACAAACCTGATTTGCCTCTGCTATTAAACAGCGGAAGAACAGAGTTAGTGGGATATTGTTTTGCTCACACCTTGGCCTCTGATATAGAAGCAATCCTGAGAGAGGCGGATGTTGGTTAACAACAGAGCTGTGTGTCATTGATGGGGGGACAGAACATTTTCTGCCAAAAATGTGACAGGTCAATTATGTCTCGGCACTTTGTATTCAGAGTGACACACTGAGCTGCAACATGTCAGGTAAAAAGGTGAGGGCTAATGTCAGTGTAGCATTATTCTGCATTCATTACAGAGTTTAACTTGTTTTCATACAGCAATGAATCCAATACTTTATACTCCAGTACATTTCAAAGGGAAATATTGTACATTTTACTCAACTAAATTTACCTGATCTATCTATACTGTAGTTACTAATTACTTCTCAGATTCAGATTTTACAAAAAATGCACAATATAAACTTGTGAAATATAATGCATTGGTAAAGAATGAACCAGTGTTTCACAGTCTTTTGGGCTTGTGACCCCTTACAAAAAAGTAGTGTCCAGTTGGGGCTTCTTGTCACATTTCAGATGTCTATATATTGTTGTCAGTTCCACCAAGGAGACATTTCCCCTCTAAACTTATCAGATGGTTTCATTTGAATAACCATTTGAGACCCAAAGAGGACCCAAAAATAAAAACATATTTGCGTATCAGAACTTTGCGTTCTTTTCTTTTTTGCCCCATTAATCATCTCATGACCCCTCAAGTTATCATGTGAGTCTTTGGAGGGGCCGGGCCGGCCCCATGTTGGGAGCTGTA
Organism: Perca flavescens; assembly: GCF_004354835.1. Lineage (NCBI taxonomy): Eukaryota > Metazoa > Chordata > Actinopteri > Perciformes > Percidae > Perca > Perca flavescens. The sequence continues at coordinate 14,279,416 of NC_041345.1, forward strand.
AACAAAAGTGCTCATATTATGCTCATTTTCATGTTCATAATTGTATTTAGAGGTTGTACCAGAATAGGTTTATGTGGTTTAATTTTCAGAAAACACTTAGATTTGTTGTACTGCACATTGCTGCAGCTCCTCTTTTCACCCTGTGTGTTGAGCTCTCTGTTTTAGCTACAGAGTGAAGCATCTTACTTCTGTTCCATCTTTGTTGGGAGTCGCACATGCGCAGTAAGTACTGCTAGCTTGTCAGTTGCAGAGCATGAGGGAGTGCCATGCTAGCAGCTAGGCGAGCATTATAACATGTTTTACAAAGTGACGCACGTTTGTCACGGAAGTAAAGGCTGGACTACAATAGAGCTGTTTGGAGCAGTTTGTGAACAGTGTTTTCTGTTGGAGATGGTAAGTCCCTTTGTGGTGGTCTTTGGGCTTTTTCACTTTGTAAACCTATAACATGCACAAAAAAAGAAATATAACACAATAAAGGAAAGGGAAAATGCCAAAAAGCATAATATGAGCACTTTAAAGGATTTCAAATACAGGACTTTTACTTTGTAATAGAGTATTTTTACATTGTTGTTTTGGTTTATTTTACTTCATTTATGTATTTATGTACTTCAGTGTAACATAAGTTACATAAATGTGTAACATAAATGGTCTACCATAGATGGTCTGCCAATATGTTCAACAACCTTTTAAGGTACAAAACGCGCACACAAATACAAAGAATGACAGAACATCACTTCAATCACTAACAAAAAGATCCCTCAATATCTTGTTTGGTCTCTATATATTTTCAAAGTAAAGGATCTGAGTTCCATTTCCACGACTGTCAGTTTTATCCTCTTTTCCGCCTCTGAGGTGTTCACTCAAGTGGTGTTTTTTTATTTGATCAAACTAATGTAATCTACCACCACTTAAGTGTATATATTTAAAGTAATTAAAAGATGGGTTTTATGTTTTTAAATGTGTGTGGTTTACAATTCAGCACCGGTGCCTCATGTTTGATTCTGATAGTTTAACTAATGAGGTGCACTTTGTGTTGCGTTGCACCCAGATGTGGCCAAAAAAGGTAAAGGAATGTGGCATACTCTGTGTGTGCATGTTTCCAATGGCTCTTGAGTCATTCAGAAACAAGAGTGGCTGGAATGAAATGGGGGAGATGATTGCCTTTGCAGCTGAACATCAGCCACTCTCATCCATCGCTGGGGGGGGGATGGAACAGGTAAATGATTCAGAGAAAGGACACTAGAGAGACGACAGGGCCTGAATGGCAACACTGCCGGTGCTTATCAGGTACAGCCAGTGGAACATGATTATAACCAACTCGCAGACTAACAAGGTGGAGATTTAAACACTGCAACCCGGATGCGATTTCACCATGATTTTGTTCACATGCAGCGTCTAACACAGCTCCAGAGCCCCCGGTTAAAACCTCGTCATCACATGAATGGGCCCATTAAACCCACTCAACAGAGGGCAATAAGCCTCTTACATCTCTAATTGATTAATTATCCCCGCTGAGATTCTCTCTCACAGAAGATATTCAAACAGTGATGAGTGAAAATGTCAAAAACAAGAGCCTCGTTGTGTGTATAAGTGTGTGTGTGAGTGGCTTTTAACCTGTCAGTTGCCTGTGTAAGGTCGTAAAAACATATTGCTCCCCAATATCCTGCCATAGCAAGAACAAATCTATCCACTGAGGGATTGTGTGTGAAAAGGTGGCAGGATGTTAATTCTTGGCAGCCTCTTTTCAGCTTCCAGCACTGGATAATGATTCCCAGCAGGCACAACAAGACGTCTACAGTCTGTGTGGTTGGAGTCAGCAGAGTTGCAGGCAGAAAGCTCTCGCCTTTCACTGCATGTAGCATACATGTGTGGGAAGCTGGATCATACAAACACCATAAACTGTGCTGCTGTACTGTGCTTTTGAATGACATTAACATCCAAGTAATTTTTTCCAAAATTGTTTAAATCTAATTGATCACATATTGGAATGAATATAAAAATCTTGAATCGGAATGACATCCCTATGGCAATGATGGTCTGTTTGTCTGGGTTAGGGTCTGTTGTTTGTCAGTCCACCACTTAAGTCCAAACTGAAATAGCTTTAAAACTGCTTGATTGATTGCCATGGAATTTTGTGCAGGCATTCATGATCCCCTCAGGATGAATCCTACTCACTTTAATGATCCCTTAACTTTTCATCTAGCGCCATGACCAGGTCAGCTTTTAAATTTGTCCAATGCTTTGGTTCATGAATCAAATACCTGCAAAACCAATGACACACCCATCAGCGTCACCTGTACTTTGTGTTTAGTGCTAATTAGCAAATGTTAGCATGCTAACACGATGGTGAACAAGGTATGGGAACATTATACCTGCTAAACTTAAGCATGTTAGCATTGTTATTTCAAGCATGTTAGCATGCTGATGTTAGCATTTTGCTCGTAAGCATTTGCAGTGAATTCATATATTTGATGTACATCAGGTTTGTGAATTTCAGCTGCAATAAATATTTTTCAAGCTTTCACGAATCCAAGGCTAATGTGAATTGTATTCTTCAGTATGCCATTACTGCACAAAGGTTTGCCAAGTAAATCAACTTAGATTTTTTCAACAACCCAAATGTTGTTAAGTGTGCACCATATGAAAATACTTGTGCAAATCACATATATTCATTAAATACCTTGGTAAAAAACACTTTTTAATCACATTGCTTGCATTAGGGGGAACAGAAAAAGCCCAATCCACTCTCTACTAACCATTCTGCTGCCATCGCTGCCCTGCTGGTGTCTTTAACGTGCAGTGTTTTCACTTTTTTTCTCTGTCGACCACAACAAGTCAAAAAGATTAATTACATCTTAGTAGCACCTTTCTTGCCCTCACATTCCCCAGAGCCAGTTAGCATGCATGGTGTTGAATGAAAACAAAGTGAAAGTGTGCATAATCAAACAGAGCCTTAAGCTGACAGGGCAATCATCTCTTCAGGGATGATGCCGGTGCCACGGCACGACCGGCACTGTTAACACTGGAGTACTGAGGGGAAAACAGTCCAGAGAAAATCATCCTTTTAACTCATAAAATAGGAAGGATGTTTTAAGGGTCTGAAGTGGTGGTAGGGTAAGGAGTGCAGAATGTTGACCATTACATAATAAATGAATATTCTACAGATATTTGTGGAAAAACTAAAAGGTCACTTAACAATGCTGTTCTGAAATCTGCAACTTAACATTTCTGAGGCATGTTAGAGATGGTAATTTATTATGTAGTCTAATTTTATTCTCTGTATATAGAGTGTAATTGTATGAAAATGGTCCACATGTGTATGAGACAAATGAGAATCACTCCGAGCTGGCTATCTCAGAAATGTATTATCTTGAGATGTATGGCCATTATGTGAGAAAAGAAAAGGTCCTGCCTAGACATTTCATTTCTGTGTTGGTGATGTATTTTTCACATTTTTGCATGTAACTAGACATGCAGAAATGTATCCATCTGCAATGGAGATTGATGAAATCTTTAAATAAATAGCAATTAGAAGACAGCCTTCAATTGTCTAAAACAAAAGGTCAGCTGCAGGCACTCATGCATTAATGCCTGAAAATGAATGACAAAAGGCTTCTTTTTATTCTCGCTTTTTGGAATGTGAGAGAATCTGCGGGCGGATTACTTCTTTTTCAATGAGTCACCATAGGTCATAGTCAATATATGCAGGCAGTTCACTTTTAAGCTGTGGTTTAATTTATTTTTTTAAATTAAATGGAAAATAATCAGGAGAAGTCCTTTATCTCTCACCGAAAAAGTTCTGAATTAATCATGGCTAGCATTGTTTTCATTATCATGAAAAGAAACAACCATGACAAGTTTCCATTATGTATGTTTTCTTCAAACTAGAAAACAGAGGGGTGAGAAAACACTCTCAAACAATGCATGCTAATCATGGTTCTTTAGTCATTCAACTCATCATTTCAAGTCAAAATATTTTATGTCAGACCACTCATGTTCTGAAGTGGTCTAAAAATAAACTAGACATACTGTAAGTTGAATTAACTTTTTTGTTAAGTTAATGAGAAATGGCTAGTTGATTCCACTAAATTCCTGTGTGATGTTTTTAAAAGTTTGTGAACAGGAAACAGGCATGAATCTCCTGTTACATATTTTAATTACAAAACCACAGAAAGAGTCAATTCCAAGTCTTACAGTTAGAGTATACCATAACCATCTCATGAAACTACGGAGCCCCCCTGTCTTGTGGCCACGAGATACGTATCTTGAGGCCACAAGATAGTTATAAATAATTTTTTTGACAAAGTGGGACCAGGGGGGCTCCGTAAGAAATACCTTGTATAATAATAGTTTTTTTGGTCACAATGTTTTCATCATGCTCATTAATGTCGGCTGTGTGGCTCTGTGCAGATGGGCTGCCCTGTGGCCCCAGGCGGCTCTGTCCCCACCGATGATGTAACACAGCTCTAGTGTAAATTAAGAAGAGCTCAGGTAATTTAAACTGACTCAGAGCCGAGCATACAGGATCATGCCTTTAAGGTTAACATGTTAGACCTGAATATGAGCGACGAGGGTTTAACTACGTGGTTTTGCATGCTAGGTGTGTGTTTTTCTTGCGGATGTGTTTGTGTAAATTTGGCTATCCATCCACATTAAGCAATCCTGTCTCCGAGAAATTGTGTGTTTGTACAACTACTTTGTAACAGAAAATAACTTTTGTAGGAAACCTAGAATCTTTTTTATCAACATACTTAAGAAACATGTTGTGTGACTGCTCACAAAATGTTAATATTGAATGTGTCAGTTAAATGTCACTCACAAAGGATTTGATCTGTTAATCTATACTATTTTGCAACATAATAATCTCTTGTAGCAACTTAATTATACTTTTTTAAGGGTTCTGTTTCGGCCGTGTAAAAAGTAGTTGTTGTGCCTAAACCAAACCTTAACCAGAGCTTTGTCACATTAAACAAAATATTTATTTTTAAACAGTGATTTATAATGATCTGAAATGTTGTCCTGCCATATGGCTGTCAGATTAGTATGTGCCTAGAGGACATGGACAAACCATGTACTATTTTGTTTTATCATTTGAAGTTATATGTTGTTATAGGACAGTGTTTCTCAAAGTGGAGTCTGTGGCACTCTGACACGGTGTCCATAAAAAGTTTCCAGATTCATACAGTATATTTAATTTATCGGGACATAAGAATATGTATTTACTCTACAAAGGCTTAACATTTTTAAAATCTAAAATACAATAGAGATTACTTTCTAATCTAACAGATATAACTCTCAGAATCTGCAAATATGTTTAACACAAGTCTAGTGTCTTTCTAATACAATTCTCCTGTGTTGTATTTCACATACAATAACTAAGACTGGGTGTGCTGCTACACGGGTGGCAGTGAAGGTCAGGGGCCTCGACAGACCAGACCCGGGCCGCAGACGCTGGCTCTGGGGACGTGGAACGTCACCTCTCTGTGGGGGAAGGAGCCGGAACTGGTGCGGGAGGTGGAGCGCTACCGGTTAGATCTGGTGGGGCTTACCTCTACGCATAGTCTCGGTTCTGGAACCATACTCCCAGGGTGTGAGGCGCCGGGCGGGTGTGGGGATACTCACAAGCCCCCGGCTGAGCGCCGCTACGTTGGAGTTTACCCCGGTGGACGAGAGGGTCGCCTCCCTACGCCTGCGTGTTGTGGGGGGGAAAACTCTGACTGTTGTTTGTGCATATGCACCAAACAGGAGTTCGGAGTATTTGGCCTTCTTGGAGACCTTGAATGGAGTCCTGCATGGGGCTCCACTGGGGAACTTCATTGTTTTGCTGGGGGACTTCAACGCGAGCGTGGGCAATGATGGAGACACATGGAGAGGCGTGATTGGGAGGAACTTGATTGATTTTATAATCGTTTCATCTGATCTGAGGCCGTGTGTTTTGGACACTCGGGTGAAGAGAGGGGCGGAGCTGTCAACTGATCACCATCTGGTGGTGAGTTGGGTCAGGGGTTGGGGGAAGACTCTGGACAGACCTGGTAAGCCCAAACGGGTAGTGCGGGTAAATTGGGAACGTCTGGAGGAGGCCCCTGTCCGATAGACTTTCAACTCACACCTCCGGCGGAGCTTTTCGTGCATCCCTGTGGAGGCTGGGGGCATTGAACCCGAGTGGACAATGTTCAAAGTTTCCCTTGCTGAAGCTGCGGCGAGGAGCTGTGGTCTTAGGGTCTTAGGTGCCTCAAGGGGCGGTAACCTACGAACACCGTGGTGGACACCGGTGGTCAGGGAAGCCGTCCGACTGAAGAAGGAGTCTTTCCGGGATACGTTATCCCAGAGGACTCCGGAGGCGGTTGCAGGGTACCGAAGGGCCCGAAGGGCTGCAGCCTCTGCCGTGAAAGAGGCAAAGCAGCAGGTGTGGGAGAAGTTTGGAGAAGACATGGAGAAGGACTTTCAGTCGGCACCAAGGTGCTTCTGGAAAACTGTTTGCCACCTCAGGAGGGGGAAGCGGGGAACCATCCAAGCTGTGTACAGTAAGGATGGGACACTGTTGACCTCAACTGAGGAGGTAATAGAGCGGTGGAAGGAGCACTTTGAGGAACTCCTGAATCCGACTAATACGCCCTCTATGTTAGAGGCAGAGCTGGAGGATGATGCGGGATCATTGTCAATTTCCCAGGCGGAGGTCACTGATGTAGTCAAACAACTCCACAGTGGCAAAGCCCCAGGGATTGATGAGATCCGTCCAGAAATGCTCAAAGCTCTGGGTGTGGAGGGGCTGTCCTGGTTCAACATTGCGTGGAAGTCTGGGACGGTGCCAAAGGAGTGGCAGACCGGGATGGTGGTTCCCCTTTTTAAAAAGGGGGACCAGAGGGTGTGTGCCAATTACAGGGGTATCACACTTCTCAGCCTCCCTGGTAAAGTCTACTCCAAGGTGCTGGAAAGGAGGGTTCGGCCGATAGTCAAACCTCGGGTTGAGGAGGAAAAATGCGGATTCCGTCCTGGTCGTGGACCAACGGACCAGATCTTTACACTCGCAAGGATCCTGGAGGGAGCCTGGGAGTATGCCCAACCGGTCTACATGTGTTTTGTGGATCTGGAAAAGGCTACTGTGGGGGGTGCTTCTCAGGGCCATCCAATCTCTGTACAACCAAAGCGAGAGCTGTGTCCGGGTTCTCGGCAGTAAGTCGGACTCGTTTCAGGTGAGGGTTGGCCTCCGCCAGGGCTGCGCTTTGTCACCAATCCTGTTTGTAATATTTATAGACAGGATATCAAGGTGTAGTCGGGGTGGAGAGGGGTTGCAGTTCGGTGGGCTGGGGATCTCATCGCTGCTCTTTGCAGATGATGTGGTCCTGATGGCATCATCGGCCTGTGACCTTCAGCACTCACTAGATCGGTTTGCAGCCGAGTGTGAAGCAGTTGGGATGAGGATCAGCACCTCTAAATCTGAGGCCATGCTTCTCAGCAGGAAACCGATGGAGTGCCTACTCCAGGTAGGGAATAAGTCCTTACCCCAAGTGAAGGAGTTTAAGTACCTTGGGGTTTTGTTCGCGAGTGAGGGGACAATGGAGCGGGAGATTGGTCGGAGAATCGGCGCAGCGGGTGCGGTATTACATTCAATTTATCGCACCGTTGTGACGAAAAGAGAGCTGAGCCAGAAGGCAAAGCTCTCGATCTACCGGTCAGTTTTCCTTCCTACCCTCACCTATGGTCATGAAGGCTGGGTCATGACCGAAAGAACGAGATCCAGGGTACAAGCGGCCGAAATGGGTTTCCTCAGGAGGGTCGCTGGCGTCTCCCTTAGAGATAGGGTGAGAAGCTCAGTCATCCGTGAGGAGCTCGGAGTAGAGCTGCTGCTCCTTCGCGTCGAAAGGAACCAGTTGAGGTGGTTCGGGCATCTGGTAAGGATGCCACCTGGTCGCCTCCCTAGGGAGGTGTTCCAGGCACGTCCAGCTGGGAGGAGGCCTCGGGGAAGACCCAGGACTAGGTGGAGGGATTATATCTCCAACCTGGCCTGGGAACGCCTCGGGATCCCCCAGTCGGAGCTGGTTAATGTTGCTCGGGAAAGGGAAGTTTGGGGTCCCCTGCTGGAGCTGCTCCCCCCGCAACCCGATACCGGATAAGCGGATGAAGATGGATGGATGGATGGATAACTAAGACTATAGAAGTGTATAAAAGAAACAGCTATAAGTCAAATTATTCCAAGGGACATGCATGAGCATGGTCCCCGGTATATTTTCTATCTTGTAAGACGTCCTTGGCTGAAAAAAGAACCTCTGGTCTAGGAGATAGGGTTGCATTAAGATATTTTAACAGCTAATGGTCAGATTGCCATGACATTTGTCTGAGATATTCATCGACAGCAGATCAATATTCACAGTGATTTGTGACCCCACAACCTTTAATAAAGCACCACTGTCAGGTCAAAAAATTTGACTTCACCAAAACCATGACAAACAAATGACCTGACAAGGATTTCCTCCAGAAGATACTCTGAAATCTTTTTAGTGATTTCCAATCATGAAAATATTGCAGAAGATATCTCATAATCTAAAATGCAGATTGACATGAAATGTACTGACTGAGCACATTTGTGATTCAAACACAACAAAAGACCTTAATTGAGGTTTTTAAATAGTGGAATGATGCTTCAGCATCATTAAAATATGCTCAAAGCCCTGATTGTGATGATAATGATGATGATGGTTTGAGCAATGATATAGAGACAAATTAGTTTTGTAATATTATGACATGAAAAAAAATAAAGAAATCCATACAATAGCTAGATAGATGTCTATGAACCTGCTGAGAGCAGGTTAATCAAATGAAGCCCAGTTGTTATTTCAGGAGGGTACAAATCGCCAGTAGATGACAGATGTTGAAGCAGTGGATTGGCAGAGTCGAACCCAACCATGCACTCCCGTACTCTTCTCCTCTCACTGGACATGTATGATCAGCTGCTGGACATTATCTGCTCTCCCTTCTTGGACTGCTGCTCCCCTAATTCCACTCAATCTGCAGTGAGGTGTGAACCACACCGTTTCCTGTGCCAGTTCTGAATTATTACAGCCTGCCATCCAAAGATAACTCCTTTCTGCCTTCTTTCTCCCCTTTCCCATCTAGCTCCCATCACCACAATTATACTCCCAAGTGCCTTGCAAACTCCAAACTTGAATGTCAAACTGTCATGACTGCGAAGTATTTTAAGGTCAGTTTCATCTTTATATGAGCAATATGGAAACCACAGAGTCTAAGGAAATGGCTATTTTGTCGGGATAAGGATTCCTGGGAACTGACACCATCAACCAGATTAAGAAAAGATGCAGAAAACTGGACAGAAAAAGGAACTTGGACTAGTTTGATTTTCCATTTATGTAATGAGCCATAATGTGATATTCTTTCAATACACAATAATTTTTTATTCTTTGATTTGATTGAAACGTGTCCTTTATTATATCTCACAAGTCACAACACACCCATAAAAAAAAAATACTTAATGCTTTATGGATAAATTTGAACCAACTTTGTTCAAATATTGAAAAATAACCCCCGCTGTTAAGTCGTATCTACAAGATTTCGATTGATAAAATTAATTTTAGCTGTCCCTGTCTTAACAGTTGAATCTCTCTTTTTTAATCCTTTTATGTGTTTTTTACCACAGCAAAGAAGGTTATTTTTTTGGTTTGGTTTGTCCATTTGTTTGTTTGTTTGTCTGTCAGCAGGATTACAGACAAACTACTTGTCCGATTTTCATGAAACTTGGTGGAAGGGTGTAGCATGGGCCAAGCAAATTATTTTTCACTTTTATTTACATTTTGTTGTTTACAGATTTGGGCATTTGTCTGTTCCTGACTCAGAAAAAACATAAAGATAGTGAGTGCCCTTCTAGTTTTTGTGTGTCTTATGTGCAAATACGGAAATAAACTGAACAAAACTAGTTTTACTTTACAATATTCAGTCTCCTTCAAAAATGAGACTCTACAGGAGAAGCCATCAGGTTAATCTTAAAATCTCTGCTCCAGTTATTTATGTTGCTGATTGGGGAAGTCACGCAGTTGGGGCTTTTGAGAGAAATAAAATAACTCAGAGCATTGTAGCAGAAAGGGAGGCTGGTACTCTGAGCCCTGCTGTTAATGAAACTGAAGATTCACAGAGAGAACAACAGGGAGGAGTTATGTTGTAAAGCTGAGGATTAATCTCAGAGAAACATAACTGCAGAGGAGTAAAAAAGTGTTTATATTGTTAATCTGTTCTCTACTCTACACACACACCACAGGGTTCCTCTGACATTCCAGCATCATAAAGAGCCATTTCAGGACAGAATATTAAATTCTACCACTCTTAATTGTAAAATTAATAATATACCATATGTGTGCTTGATAGATATATATTAGCATATTTAATAAACCAATAAAACAAAAAGTTAGACCTCATGAGTGACGCAAACAGACGGAGAAGCCCATGGGTAGGGGAACAGAATTTCAGACATAAGTATAAACTACTGTCCCCTCTTATACCATAATGTGCCATACCACGCAAGATGTTTTCATGCTTGAGGGGAAAATAATACATAATGGTGATGATGATGCAGAAAAAATGTGCAAACTAAAAATCTGACAAATGAACCTCAATAGATTTTCCTTATATGACCCTTTTCAGGTGATATTAAGGAAATTCAGTCGCCTCACAGCACATCCTGACAACCTAACCTGTCACATACAAAGACACGGATGCATACTCAACCACCCCCTCTCATTTGCTTGGATTTAAATTATTTCCCTGTATCGCAATTAAGGTACCTGATGGTTTAGGCTTTCCTGCTATATTAAAATGCAATAATGATTTTTCAGAAAATGAGAATTGCAATGGTTCACCATTAATATCTGAGAGCACTGATGATGGTATCTACCCACTGATATCTAATTACAATACATTGTGTTAATAGTACATTTGGGATCATTGAGCATATTTAACAGCAAGACTCCCTAAAGCCATTTTAAAGAGTAATTAGCATCACTCTGTCAAACTTTATGAACTCTAAATTAGATACACTGCATTTACTCTTCTTGAATGTTCCTCATCTGTTATGCTAAGCACCTTAGTTACTGTTGCTATGCCTGTTAAACTTTCATGGCCCATAATCCTTTTATTACAATGATTAATGGCGGATTTAACTTACTTCCTTACTTTTAGACAGGGTCAAACAAAAGCAGGCTTCTCATTGCTAGACTATTGATTTTGATTTTCAGCTGAAATTAAAGACTTTCATGAGCTGTAGCTAGCTAATTAAGATAGCCTTAGCTCCGTGAGTTGGTGGAAAACGCTGTGTCCTTCAGAGCTGACTTACTTTAAAACAAGATCCTGTAAAAGGAGTTTTAAATATGCACTTGATGGATGAATCTCAGGTAACATTTTTAAATCGCAATTCTAAAAAAAACTGGGCATCTGGCATGTGAAGCTTCTTCTATAAGGCTACGTTTGAATTTAATCTGCAAGGCAAACTAGCTTTCATTCTCCTGAGGCAAACTAGCTGATACTCAAAGTGATAATGTGCTGCTGCTGCTGCTGTGTGTGTGTGTGTGTGTGTGTGTGTGTGTGTGTGTGTGTGTGTGTGTGTGTGTGTGTGTGTGTGTGTGTGTGTGTGTGTGTGTGTGTGTGTGTGCGTGCGTGTGTGTGAATCCATTACTGTCTGTGAGGCTCTTGGGATGCTCCATCACCTTTAAACAGTGCAGATTTATGTATTAAATTACTTCACATTGTGTTTTGCAAAATAAATTATAAATAATAATAATAATAATAAATAATAGTGCAGATTGGAAACACTTAACCTCAGGGCAGAACATTAATGCCATACATCCATACATGGATGAAGGTACCCAAAGATAAGACAGAGTGGAAAGGCATAGCTGCCTTATTCTGTCTGCAATCAAGTGGTCTGACTGCGTCATAGTGTATCTGAACGTTTCCATTACACTGGCCCTGGTTCCCATGGCCCCTGATAAAAGAATGGATGTTGAAATCAACACGGTCCTTATATGAGAGGAGACTAGATTACCATTTTACTCTCAGGGCAAAAACCACCACATCCCTTAGACGATGCTCAGCTTTTTTCTCCCATCAGACACATTTGCTTTCCGCCACTTACAGTCTGGCTGAATGCAGGCTCTCTCCCTCTGCTTCACTGCCTTTGTCGCAGCAAGGACCTCTTTAGAGCTGACAGAAACTTCAGTTAATGAACATTTAATTCAATTCTAAAGTAAGTAATTATGCAGATTTATATATTTAACTTTCAATATGATTAGACTTGCAAAATATTCTGTCTAAATGTGACAATGTGAGACTTTGAGAAAATAAATGAAATCGTGAGCTTAGAATTATAAGGTTCTATCTCCACTTTTGGTCAAAATTGAGTTGTAGCTAGCTATGCATGTTTACACCTGTTGTCTGTGGGTGTGGAAGTGGGAAATATTGCAACTGAAGATGTAGATAAATCCAACGCTAAAGCTGCTATGATCATTATTTTTATATTAGCAATGGATCCAATTAATGCAAAGTTATAGGTGTAAAAAGGACGGCTTGTAGGGACAAACCAGCTAAGCTGCTTACATGGCTGATGAAAATTAATATTCCACTTATATGCCCCTTTTTCAACGTTTTCCACCAGTGGAGGACCTACCTCTTTAATTCCTTCAACCACCTTTTAAAAAAATGGTTATTTTTTGCCATATTTGCGCATATCCCGAATAATATCAGCATATCCCACGTGTCTCAATTGTCAAATGCTACATTCAGAATAAGGCCTATTTCGGAATATATAAACGGTATATGCTGTTTAAATAACACAAATCAAATCCAGAATATTTTCATATTTATAATAACAGTGGGATATTAGTGTGCATGTAAACATACTGCTCATGTCATTTTTGTGTTTCCAGCTGCAGGCAGCCGTTTTCAGCAAAAAAAAGCTGTGGTAAACCAACTGTACACTTCCTGCCCAGCTTCAAACAGCAGTATGTTGATACTGCGCTGCCTTCAAATGGCCAGAAAGCAATTAATACAGGTTTGGGTCAGTGGGTACACCACAAGGGTGAGATTGACCTCATATAATAGTGTACAAATTCTCTAGAGGGGACTCTTTCATTAAAATAAACAGTCCACTTTTGTTTTTCACAGGTCAAACTGAGCCTTCCTTGAAAGTAAATAAAGTAATAAACAGCCTCCAGGTCGCTGAACTCAACATGCAAGTCATACAGTTGCTTACCAGACAGCAACAAGTCCATGCTTGTCAGCACTGCATCATGGTAAAAGGACTTTCCTTGTATTGGGTTCATTGGTGAGTCCAGTACAAAGATAAACTTAAAGTCTTGAAATGAGGAGACATGATGTCTGAGAATCTGTCAGCTGAGACACATTGTGATTTGCTTGTTTATTGCCAAGGCGTCTGTCAACGATTGATGAACTCCTAAAAATGCTTTCACAACATCTCCTTTCGAAAGTCAGCTGGCACTGTTATATCTACAGTGTAATGCATGCATGCAGTAAATGCATGTGTGGCCAGAATGGATGTTGAAATCAACACGGTCCTTATATGAGAGGAGACTAGATTACCATTTTACTCTCAGGGCAAAAACCACCACATCCCTTAGACGATGCTCAGCTTTTTTCTCCCATCAGACACATTTGCTTTCTGCCACTTACAGTCTGGCTGAATGCAGGCTCTCTGCCTCTGCTTCACTTCAGGAACATGCTTGTTTTGCTTCTGTAGCTTGGACACATACCGAGATGAAGATAAGTGGTGAGGCAGACATGGGTTAAGCGTGGATTCAAGGTCATTAACAACGAGATGTGGTACTCAGGATATGCAGTAAGAGATGTGTTTCTGGAGGTTCACAGCTGATTTCGCTTAACTCATTATGCTGACTTCCTCACTTACATCCTCAAGCGGTGCTCTTTCTATTAAAGGCTGCGCTGGCAATATTGTTTACGTTTTCTGTAAGTTCCCCTAAAAACAATATATACTCTTGGATCCATTATTTTACTAATAGAGAGATATAGAGCAGCATCAGTTAGTTTATTAACTATAGTAGTTATAACTATAGTACTATAGCAGTTAGAATGTTATCGATGATAGCGGTGTGGCTTTATACAGTATATATATAGCAATGATGGTCATTCCGTCCACCACACGTCAATATTCAAGTTAGTCAAATTTGCTTTTTGACTGGTTAACTACGGAACTACTGACATTCCCATCAGCCCCAGCTGTAGTGTGTGTTTAGTGCTAATCAGCAAATGTAAGCATACATAGATGCTAAACTAAAATGGTAAACTTGGTAAATACATCTGCTAAATGTCAGCATGTTAGCATTGTCATCGTGCATGTGTTACCATGCTGATGTTAGCATTTAGTTTAAGCACTACAGTACAGCCTCACAGAGCACTAGCATGGCCAAAGACTTGTTTGCAAATGTGCCATTGTTACATAGGCAAAATGCATCAGAAAAGATAAACACTGGTGATAAGACATGCAAATAAAAAAAAAGCAACAGCCATTGCCAGTTTATCTATAGACCACACCATGTTTTGCCTGTAAGCCACTTCACCCTCAACTATAACACAAACAACATGGCAAACCAAAACCAATAAACTAACTCATGTCTGGTTATAGTCCATCCATTCCTCCATGTGGTTACATACTAAGCTCTTTAGATGCACATTCACATGTTTATTTTTTCCAAGTGGGCAGACACATGGACAAAATAATGACATACATCACTTTTGAGGAGCAGTCCTTAACACTTGATACTTGACACTCTTCATAATGTGTGATAACAAACAGGCAGAGCAGTTAGGGTTAAGATAAAGTGAAGTGCTAATATATCCAGCTGAAGTTGCAGGTGGGATCAGGAATAAAACGGTCTCAGATGAGCAGACTAATCTTTCTTATTCCTCCGATTATAGAGGCTTGTAGGCGGACTGCAGATAGAATAGCACAGAGAGGCTGTACACTGAGAGGAGTCTGTGGTCAGAGGATGTGGCTGTGTGGAGAGGGAGTAATAGCTTGTTTTGTAATCAGGGCTTTTATACTAGATGGTTTACACAGAAAACGGCTTAGAGATAAATAGTTTTCTTCCATTTTCATAGAACAAGCTCTCTTGATTTCCCTCTTTGGATAAGACTTTTGAACCTATGTATAGGATGAAACTGTGAGGAAAGAGATACAACTTGTAAAGGCTAAATAAACAGTTTCACAATCAAATATGACAACCATGAGATGCCACTTTACGAGGAGCTGAGACAGGTTTGGCCTTGATATCTTGTGGTCCTCTATTTTGACTACAAATCAGGAATAATTTACTTTTTTGTAGTTTAACTTTTTTCCACTTTAAATAGTTTACTCAGTGAATTCTGCATCATTTATTCTTTGGCCCTTCCCATCCTGTTTTTTTGAATGTGACTGCCACTCAATAGAGCAGAACATGGATCCTGTTTGACCATACACTAATGAAATGTCTGATTGAAATACAACGTCTGCAAATGACCTCTCTGTAGAGCGTCTCAGTCAGGCTATCACTGCTTGCAACAGTCCTCTGCCTCGGTGTAGCCAGCGGCACCGGGGATTTAGCGCACTTGTGGGCCCTGGTACATGTGGTGAGGATCAATGAGCAGAATTGAATTCAAAGCAGGCAAGTTTCTGTCTTTTGCTTAAAACCACCTGCTTTGTGGATAAGAAAACAGTCCAACTCCCAACAGGTAATAATTAACTTGTTAGTTTCTTTGTTTACATCTCCCAGGTGGGGTTTATTGTTGAATCGTGAATCAGTATTCACTCACCAAGCTGCTGGGTAAATGAACGTGCATAGAGCTGGGAAGAGAGCTTAAATCTCCTGGCAGCTTCTGTTCACTGGACCTGTTTCTTCAGTGTGAAGCTGCTGCAGGTAGCAGAGCAGCGTGATGCTTAAGCCCAGTATCACAAAATACTGCATGGCCAGACGGAAATGACATATATGTTCTTGCTAACACTTTGGTAAGGCCATCAAGGAGGTCATGAAACCGTGAGCAGGAAGTTACATTTGGTCCTTCAGGCAAGGGGTGTATCCACGGATGTGACAATGTAATAAGAAGGTCATAGTCCCATTAATAAGGTCATACAGATGTTAAGCTGTCCACTCTTGGTCACGATCGTGACTTATTGATTTCAGCAGGCAGGAAAATCTATTTGAGCCGGGGCGTTGCTGCTCAATTTTGGGGCTTTATCTTATAATGATGTAGTTCCACATCCAATACAGAGCTTTTAGTGATGTAATCTTTGATTCTGATGAGTTATGATAGAGCTGAAATTCAATACCCAACAATTATGATGATGTCACTTTATTATGTTTTTAAACAGAGTGTTGGCAGCAACTTACAGGCTGACTTCAAGAGAGTGTCTGCTTTGGCAGTTTCATTTTGTTATACCTCTGATAAATACATACAAAACAAATCTCTGGGTTAAAATTGACACAGACAGCACAGACACCCAGGTTTTCTGACCAGTACCTGTTGTGGTTTCGGACCTTTCGGTTGTGGTTTTGGACTTTTCTGTTGCCTGTTATTGTTATTTCTGTGCGTTTCCCGTTGTGTTTATTGTATCCTGTGGTCTGTGTATATTTTTTGTATTATGTTCCATTTCCTGTTTTATTGTGAAAGTCTGGTTTTCTGTCTTGTCTCGTCTAGTTCTACTTCCTGTGTTTTCCCGCCTTGTCTGATTGTCCTGCCCCGCCCTGATGTGTTTCACCTGCCGTATCACCTATCCCTCATTTGTTCATTACCTCATGTATTTAACCTCTGTGTTCCCTTTGTATCGTGTCAGATCATCTTGTGTTTTGCCCGTCAGTTTGTGTCTGTTTTGTGTCCTGGTCCGTTCGGCATTTTGTAGCCTGTTGCCTTTGTTTTTGATTTCTCTCTGCGTGGCCTTGTAGGTTTTCCAGTCTCTGTACTGCCGCTTATTGTTATATTAAATCTTCAAGTTCAAACCATCTTCTGCCTGCCTGCCTTGTCTCTGCGTTTGGGCCCACTATTCCCTGCCCCCAGCATAACAAGTACCCATGGCTTTAGACCCATTGGGTCACCAATTAAACCAAGACAATGTGTTTTGATCCACCTCAAGTTTTACCTAAAAACGGCCACAAATGTATTGATAGATGGACAAAATGATGTGCATGTGACATTCAAAATGGCAAATGATACATATTTTATTGTAAACAATCAGTAACAAATAATCGCATATATACACTGAGTACAGTATATTATACAGTAACAGTTCACAACCATAGCATACTGTTTTAATTTGGGTGACTAACCCAACAATAGATAGATAGATAGATAGATAGATAGATGTAAAGGGTGAGTGAATAAAATAAAAGATTTGGAGGTGATTTTTAAATTATAAAATAAAAAAAAATAAAAAAGCAAGACTAAGACAGCACTACATCCCAACAGGGGGAGCCACAACCTTTCCATGCACAAAGTCTCATGATGTAGTATACTAAAACATAGTCTCGCTTTGCCAGACCATCCTCCACCGCGGTGCTGTGAAGGAGGGTCTGGCTATTCCACACAGCATTCTGGGATGGGAAAAAAAATGTGCTGTGGTTTATTGGCATTTCTTTAAACCAATCACAATCGTCTTGGGCAGTGCTTAGCACCGGGAAAAGCCACGGTGCAGCTACAAAATAACCTCGGGAAGGAACTTGTTTTGGTGGAACACGTGTATGTTCAAAAGTTGTTTTAGTTGTTGTGCAATGGAAAACTCAGATTGGACAGATAGTCTAGCTAGCTGTCTGGATTTACCTTGCAGAGATCTGAGAAAAGGTTAACTGTAGTCCTCATAAATCGACCGGAGTTTAAAATGCCAGCACAAAGGAAGCACAAGGCAACGGATGTCCGGCTTAAATTTGTGAAATCCGGCGGAATTTCCGTCGGCAACAGAGCAATTCCGGAAGTGGAACGTCAAGGATGTAGACAAACTAAAACATGACAAACCAAAAAAACAAAACAGAAATGATATACACTTAAGAATCAAGCAAACATCGTTCATACCATTGGGAATGAGGGAAGGTTGTGGCTCTCCCTGTTAGGATGTATTTGTTGTGCTGATTGCAATCATAATTAACCTCACCTGTGTAAATTGATTGGGGAATTGCCAGAATACGCTGAAGAAGGGTGTCTTGCCCAAAACGTCCGTGTGGTACTATTAAAAAGGTAAATTGGAGTGCTGCTTTTTTATTTTCCATATTAAGGATCCAGCACCTGCAGTCTCCAAAGTCTAATAGTGAGTTGATCAAGTCTTATTTTTTTAAACTATTTCTTGCCATTTCTCTCTCATTTCAATTACATCCTCATCCTTTTAAAATTACATTTTTGACAAGCTTTTATGCTGCTAGTTATGCCTCTCATGAAAGGCTTTGAAAGGGTTTCTTGGGAAAAAAAACACAAAATGGTACATCTTTTAATCAAGATGAATTTATCACTAACAGGAACTTTCAGCTTTGAAAAAAATGAAATGCCTTTCTCTGAGACTTCATTTCCCTGTCTTTTGAATAGAATGAGTGCTTTTTATGTGTTTAGTTTATCACCAAGTTACTGCAGGTCAAAAGTTTAATACCACATAAATGTAATATTTTATTTGTGGGCATTTTTAGGCTAATGTGACAGCGCAGGAGTAACAACCTGTTTGTATTCCAGGGACATAGATCAGATATAATGTGATTTGTTTTTTTTGTTTTTTTCTCAGCTAAGAGGAAAACGTGTTCTTCCGTAAGCCACCAACATCTCACACTGTCTGCACTCAGACTAATTTGCCTTTATCACCCTCATGGGAATAATTCAGTCATACAAGATACAGCCAGTCTCTGGTTCGTTGCTAAGGTCAGATGAAGCACAAGCCTTTGACGTACAGTAGTTGTACTACTGGCAGTGCTTGGGGTAGTACCAGGCTCTCCAGGAAACTCTGTTCAGTTGCCCAGTCGATTATGATCGTTCCCCAGAGAAACCATGAAAAACAGCAGCATAAGTTTGGCTTCCCAAATACTTTAGGATGTTTGCCATACACCATAATTGCTCATTTCCAAGAAGGCAGGTTTTGTAAATCAGAATAAAGCATGTAATAATAACTACCCAAAATCTGTCTAAATTGAAATGTGATGAGAGCCACAGTACTCCACAGTATTTCCCAAGTGGTGACGTGTGTACAATAAATTGGACTTTGCTAAAAACAAAAAAGCATGCTGAAAAAAAAACATTTGACCTAGGGTAAAGATTAAATCAGGAAGAAAGAAAACATGGGAAACATTGGTCTTTTCTTCCAGACCTCACCTTGCATCCTCTCTAGAGACTCAGCATGAGCAAATCTGAGTCCTTGCTGCATGAGTTGCTGCTTTGACTCGAATGAAACACAGCAGAAGTAGTTTAATGACAAAGAAACAAGGGTGAAGTTCATTTGGGGTGAAGTTTTGTCAATTTAGGAGTTCCCTACCTTTCTGCACACATCTTCCATGTTGTCTTTTTATTGGTCAAATAGAGTGTTTGGGGTGTTTGTTTCCATATTGCAGTACAGAGTTGTCTCTGTGAATAAAATGTCAGGCTAATACAAATCAAATCTCCGTTCCACCATAGCTTAAATAAAATATGGTACTGTAAGGCATATTAAAAACGTCAACTACTGTATCACATTTAAAACCATGCTGCTAACTGACTGTATGCATAGAGCAATATCATACTGGATAGATTCTGCATCATTATCCACATTAGCGTCAAATTATTTTCCTCACAGTCTTATAACCATGTATTATCTTGTCCATCAGAGTAAATGAATCAATGAGAGGTTCAAAAGGTACTCATGTGTCATCTGCTGTTAATGCACTTCACTGTCTGTGGAAGTCACAAGCTGTCAAATTTATCAAGTCATTTATCAGTTAACAAGTAGGTGCATGGACAGATAATATAACACAGAATAGAAGAATAGAGTATTTTAAGTTACAGCAGGATGAAAGCAATTGAAGGAATTGTTTATAGCTTCTGTTAAATTGCCTTTCTGAAGAAGCAGAGTAAGGATTTAAATAATGTAATACCTTAATTTATACCATAAGTGATGCTTGAGTTTTGACCTCTGTAAAATTGCCTTTCTGTCACTGCCATAGTCATTTTGAGGCCATTACAAAAGCAGTTATATCCTGATTTGAGTAAATTATTGTGAGTAGTCTGGCTGTCTTTTTTTATTTTTTTATTTCAATCTCCTTTGGAAACGATACGCAAACAGTGGTCGACAAAATCATTTCTCACTATTCATCAGACATGACTGCTTGAATTAGGACTGAAAGATCATTTTGGGAATTCTCTTTCTGCTGGGGTTAGATGAGAAGATTGATACCACTCTCATGTCCGTATGGTAAATATAAAGCTACAGCCAGCAGCTGGTTAGCTTAGCTTAGCTTAGCAAAAAGAGTAGCGACAAGCGGAAACAGGTGGCTCTGTCCAAAGGTAACAAAATTCACCTCAAAGCACCTCCAAAGCTCACTAGCAAAGTGTAAAAAAAAACAACCTTGAAAAAACATTATCATTTATGTGTCTGGCTGTTTCTTGGCTATGCTTCTGCTGGTTGCCTGGCAACTGCTCAGGCAAGTGTCCAGCAGTTAAGCCTCAAGTTTACACTTTTTATACAAAGTGTAAAAAGTGTTGTTTTTACACTTGTTGGCATGTCCACATAACACAAGCCTTACGTGATCGCGCACGTGCCCCCAACCCTCCTCCATACAGTTGCTTGTAGCCAAGGAGGACACGGGGGATTACAAAAACATGATGGACTCTTCAGAAGAGGTTATTATCTTCACTCGCGTTTCTGTGTGAAAGTCACCGGACGACACAATCTTCTGAACATAGCCATACTGAGAAATACAGAGAGAGTTGTGTGGAGCTGATAGTCTTAATTAGCTTTGTAGCAATTCATTTGGCAATGGCATGAATGTAACGGACGTTTTATTAATATCAAAAAGCTTTAATCCTGCCAGGAAGCAAATTTCCTAAAATGTCAAACTTTTCCTTTAAAGGAAAATTTCAACTGCCATTTTTACTGTTGTATATCAGACATTTTATTTCCATGACAATTTTGAGCCCCACAGCTGAACACAGAACAGTCACATGCACTGAAAGCTGTTCTTTTAATCTTCCTCACTTCCCATCTTCTTTCGGCTCGAAGACTTCCATCCAGGCAGTGTTGGGGAGTAATGGAATACATGTAACGGCATTGCGTATTCAGAATACAAATTATGAGTAACTGTATTCCGTTACAGTTACAATTTAAATAGTTGGTATTTAGAATACAGTTACATTGTTAAAATCAGTGGATTACATGACGATACTTCTCTGTTTCACGAGTTTATTCACTCTGAATAAATTAAGGCAACTTAATGCATTTTCCAGAAGCCCGATTTGAAATAGAAAAAATAGCTATTTGCGTCATCAGTCACAATGGAGTTGGAACCGGCACGACAGGGCAGCAATATGTTTCTATCTTGGAAATTCAAACAGCATTTCACATTAAAGAACGAACAGGGAGAATGAAATATAGCTAACTGTGCCGTGCAACCTCTGCTTGCCAGCAACCAACCTCCTTTCAGCTCCAAATTACTCCACCTCCAACCTGAAGAAGCATCTTAAAGTAAGTTATTTTTTTAATTAGCCAAGGGTAGTCGTCTGCTGTAGTTTTACTGGTCACCTTGCTATTTTAACATTGACGTGTGACTTTACATTCTCCTAGGTGCTGATTTACTAGCTCCAGAGCCGTTTAAAGACTATAGCCCTGTTTGACATGCTAACTAACGTTAGCTAAAATTAGCTTTTGGTCGCTTAGACCGCGGTTAGATTTTTGTAGTATGCAGTTCGGGACTACCAATACAATAATCTATCTCCTTGTTCAGGTACACATTAAGCCAGTTGGAATAAAAAGAGCACACCATTATAGGCCTGTTTAGTAAGCTGGATGTGATCGCCGCATTCCTACACTTATAAAACGCAATTCAATGTAGAAGTAATCCTGAAGTAATCCAAGTATTCAGAATACGTTACTCAGATTGAGTAACGTAACGGAATACGTTACAAATTACATTTGTGGGCATGTATTCTGTATTCTGTAACGAAATACGCTTTGAAAGTATCCTTCCCAACACTGCATCCAGGCCTGTGAATTTACCCACAGCCACGTCAGTCACTCTGCCTCAGTGCTTCCGCTCCAACCACCACACTATCTGAGATATTGGATTTATTCAACTTATTCTGTGTTTGATGGCGATAATGTGATTGCACATTTATTTGATTTAATTTGGCATGCTTGAGACCAGGCCATGCATGGCTGTTGACAGACAATTAGGCCATGGTGAGGAGGATCTCTCAGATGAGGCTGTGTGTGTGTGAGTGTTGAGTGTGTGTGTGCGTAAACTGAGAGGGTCTACTTCATATTACATGGGGATGTAGTAGCTTTGGTAGATTGGGTTGCTTCGACCCAGTGTGTGTGTACCCAGGGGACTCTGCTGTGCTTCAGAGGGACGATAACTCGACCTCTCAAACACAGCTAATGAGCTCTAACAACCTGACTGATGACGCTCGTGCATTAACCAAAATCAATCAGGGTCTCTCTGTCTCTCTGCTCGCCTCTTCTTTACCTTCTGTAATACAGAGTAAATTGTGCTAATTTATCCGAGCAGCAGGAAATGCTTTTGTGTATGTTAGCAATGCTTTTATCTCAGTCATGTCATGTGCCACACTTTTATAGGCCAAGGTAAAAATGATGTGGGAAACACTTGTAGTTCTGAATTATGAAGGGGAGAATATTTAAATGTACCCAGATCTACTTACTGAGTTTGCAAATTGGCACTGCCTGCATCACAGTCCATTTAAAAGAGGCAATTACTTTTAATTGTACAACTTCCAATAGTCCAGAACCTATTAATTTTTAGAATAATTAGCCTACACAATTTTTTCACATTGCGTGTTAGTATTGGAATCATTTTTAATTGACTCCCAGGCCTAAAGGGATCAATTAATATCACCAATTTTTAAGGGAACACACTTACACACACATAGTACTGCTCTTAAACATGCCCAAGGATATGGTAACACAATAAAACACAAATGGTTTTCCAACACCTTTGGATCTTTTGTTATATTAATATTTCTATTGTTTTCATGTGAACTTAAAATAGGTCAAAATGTGAAGTAAATGCTGTAATGTATGCACCAGCTAACCTCCAAGAAAGGATGAATTGGTTAATGCAAACAAGTCCAGTTTTGACTTATTTTGTTTGCGTGAGCTGCTCCTGAGACTAGCAGTGGCCATGCTCACTCTCTCAGTTTGGGTGGAGTGGCGTGATGAATGGGAGCTGCCTGGTTAGGTGGATTTATACGACTGTAAAAGAGGCTGGCAATTGATGACTCTGTAGAGTTTACAGCTGAACAAAGTTAGAAAAGAACAGTTAAGATAAGCATGCAACACAATCATTGTTTCCTGTGATTGTTTCCAAACCGGCAAAAGTAGAAGTAGATAACCATTTATTACTTTAAAGGTCCCATATTGTAAAAAGTGAGATTTCAATGTATTTATTTTATTATAAAGCAGGTCAAGGTGCTATATAAATACTGTGAAAGTATCAAAACACTTGGGGAGGGGGGGTGAATACAGGTATATTAAGACAGACAGTATGAGGAAAAAGTATGTGTTTTTTAAACATAAATTCATGTAAACACATTCCAGTAGAAACCGAACATACAAATATAAACCTGAAAATTAGCCTATAACCTTTAGGAAACTTACTTTGTCATTCTTCACTTTGTGCTCTTTTGGACAAACAGATTCAAGTAGCCTACTTTACAGTAGGAATTACTATTTTACTATTTTTTAAACCAAAACATTGATATCCTTTGTAATTTAATAATTTAATAGGACCCAAAGCACATGTCACAGTTCACTCATACTGTTAACTAATTTAGTAATACTTGCATGTGGTGCATTTAGACATATAGAATTTAAGTAGCTTGGTGACATGGTGAGATATATGGATGTTAAATTATTTACAAACCTTCTGTGCTCTGTGCCTCTCCAGCTGTGTCATACTAAGGATCCTGGGAACTGATGATAGCACAGAAGCCATGTAGCTGCCCTGAAAGCCTGTCAGAGAGAGCTTAGGGTGGTGGTTACAGTTTTTTTCAATTGCTTAAGCCCAATTTTGAAAACAGGGACAGTCTTTTTAAAAACACTACACCCAATTAGCACAACCACACACCCAATTAGCAGAACACCTCAGACCCTATGCAAAATGAAACACTCTTGCAAAAACTATACACTAATTTATAAAAAACATATTTTGTTACCATATGAAACACACACGTTTCATTTGACTTAATTATGTTTGAACCAGTTACACACTGCTGTTGCTAACCTAAAACACTTTTAGCAATTCTACTTCTCAGTGATTAGAGTACTGTAAATGAACTACAAAAAAAAAGTGAAAATATAAAATACAAGTGAAAATGTACAATAAGTTCACCAAACACTACACAAGACCAATGCTGCAGACTGAGGGAAATATAATTTATTTCTCTCCATATACCCAAATCAGTCAACATGTCGACATCCAGAATTAACAACAAAACAAGTCCCAGTTTTCATGCTACTACAAAATACGGTATCCAGTACAGGTTACAATCACAGAAAAAACAGACAAACAAAAAAAAAGATCTGAAAAAATACTAGACATTATCTCTTCGCCTAGCTGGATCTGGCCAGAGAATTTCATCAACATCACAGGAAATATCCTCATTGGCAAGACATCCTTCTCGAATGTCGAATCCATCCTTCCACAGCTGGGGCGTCTATTTGATCACAGGCGTCCTCCATGGCCTGAATGAGGGGTACCTGAGCCTGGGGCCGGAGATCGTAAACCCTCGGGTGAATATGGGCCCCCTTCCTCCTTGTCATTCTCGACCCTCAATCCTCAAATGTCACAGGGAGGGGTATCAAAGGTGCTGATATGGTGCAAACAATGAGCAGCTGATTACTGTAACTGTAGACAGATTTTCTTTTACCTGTTTCCTTGTCGAAATGTCCTTATGACAGATGCCACTGTATATCTACTAATCCCTCAGCGTCAATCCGTGGTTCACAACATGGTCCACTAGTGTTAAATTTGGTCCTCTTCCTCTCCTTCTCCCGCTTCCTCTACCTCCACCTCGGCCTCTACCTCTGGCTGGGCCTCTTCCTCTACCTCCTTCTCCCTCTCACTCTTCTTCTTCTGACTCCTTCCAGTTTGGTTGAAGGCAGGTGAACTTACCTGCTGCATTTTATAGAGTGCTTTAACCTGATTGGTCTACAATTAAGCAATCATGTGTTTTCATACCTGGTGGCTGTGTTTAACCAATTGGTTCATGGGTGTGTTCATTTGAAAGCCTTTGCTTTGAAATTGCAAGGAAATGATATCATGATAAATGTATGTGTCAAATGCATACAAGTGTGTTTAGGGTTTTGCAAATCACTGTGTGTGATGTTTTGCAAAAAGGGTGAAGCTGACAATGTGCTTACAGTTGTGCTACTTGAGCGTAAGGTTTTGTTAATGGTGGGAAAGTTTTTTAATTTTAGTGTGTAAGCAATTGTAAAAAACTGTAACACAGCGGCTTTATAGCCCAATCCCACACAATCTGTATGTCCACATCAGGACACATGCCGAGTTCACAGGCATCAGGGAAAAAACATAAACACCACATCCATTGACCTTTCCCCTAATATACTCCATGTATATTATGGAGTGCAGAAAAGCTGCTGTTTCCACCATCTTCTCATAGCCCAAGGACATTAAATTGTTTCATGCTGAAATAAGCCCCTAGGGGTCTTTTATTAAAGGATTTTGTGAAACAACATTCTGTGTATAATTAAGGACATGCCAGTAACTTTAAATAAATATTCTAGGGATTTTTTTTGTTAGGGTGCTAATATCACACATTTGCCACTGGATGTTTCTCTCATAGCTCCATATACAATTTTGGTGTGTGGTAAAATGTTCAGCCACATTTCATCAGAGTTCATACACCTGCTTTTCTTGCATTACAGTGCTGAATAAGCAGTAAAGTAATTATCAGCCTTTTGAAAGTGAGAATCTTGAACAGGTTGCATGATCTCAGCAGGTTCAGAGAGTATGACCATGTTACTGTAATATCCTGTGGTTAAAATGTGCTTTACGTTAATTACATTTATGTAAATGTCACCAGGGATCTGGGTTGCTCAAGCAGATATTTCTAAACCATAAGGTTTAAGAGCAGCACAGACAGATTTTGCCGGCATCTGTACGTAGTTGACATTAGAAAAACTGGACTCAATTAATTTGCCTATTAAAATTTAGATGCACAAATGAGCAACAAACAACAAGGATAGAACCACTGTTTTATCAATTTCTTAAAAATTGGTGCACCATTGGAAGGTTTGGGAAATTTACAGAAATAGTAAGACACAGCCTTCCTAATTCCAACATAGGAAAGGTGTGGTGAGAGGGGTTTTCTGAAGCTAGTTGAACCATCCGACAAGCAGCCCTTAAAGATAAGTTGAAACTGAGCACTTTTAATATGTCAGTGTGAGGTGACCTATCCAGTGGCCACAAAAGGAACAGTGTACTATGAAACTGCACCTGACCCCTGGGTAGAATTAATACTCACTTCTCTTATAGGGCAACCTAGCATTCAGCTAGCCAGCAGGTCCAGCTAGCCACTGTGCCTACATCAACAAGCCAAGGAAGTCGATCTGCACATTCTTTTTCTTTTTAATTTTAACATTATGAATGTGCACCAATACAAAAGACATACCACGTACCTCTTTCACGTACATTGTAATTTATTCTTTCACCATATGGACAAAGTTTGATAAGCGACACAATATATGATAATCTGTATACACCTGGAACCCTTTTTAGCTTTTACTGATTGGTTCCTCACAGCAAATATACTGTACATACCCACCTTAAAGAGAAAATCAAAAGGAGCATACTGATTTGGGCCCCTCATAGAATACATTCAGACAGAACCACTTTGGTCCAGAAAGGGGAGTGACCCAAGCCACTGGCTTCAAAAACATACATGGTTATGGTCACAGCTTAAAATACATATTAGTTTGAAATAAAATTAACAATAGTCTTTGACCATACTTACTTCATATACCCTAGTGAATACTATTTTACTGACAACATTCCTTTGTTACTGTGTCAGTATCCAAACATTTTGCTCTGGAAAACAAGAAAAACACTGGAAATTCACCTGTGGGCAAGCAGTGCAGTGTGCGCGTCATGCTCCCAGCTCAATTCTGATTATTTGGTATCTACCTGCTCTATTACAATCCTCAGCAAAGGCTGTTAAAAAATAGCCTCAGCCTGCTATTTTGTTTTCACCGACTCAACACCAGCACCTGGCTGAAGTGTAAATACACAGAGCTATTATCTGAACGACAAACATGCTGCTGTTGTTCTCTAATTTAGTTCGGAACTACAACATGACACAGAGGAATCACACTGAGAGTAGCTTCCATAATAAAACATAGAGCTGTGTCTTCCTTGTGCCTTATATAGGCATTACTTCTGGGAATATATGCTAGAGTGGAAGTCACAATGACCTATGACCTCTGCTCTGTGTGAAGCAAGTTGTACTGGTTTATATCAGCCCATCGCTTATCTGGCTGCAGCCTATGGTTCATTTTACTCCACAATGTGAAATACTAAAACTACACACATTTACACCTACCTAAAAATATACACACACACTTACACACACATACATGCCAAGAAACATATTAAAAGCAATCAAATAAATCACCTGTATAAACACACATGTAGAAACACAGTATTTAACAATTATAAATTAACATTGTGCAAATAGCCATACATACAAAGTCAAGCTCTGGCAAAAGGTTTAGCAACTCAAAGATGAATTGACGCTCAACAGGAGGCTTCCCTTCTTTAAATATAAATGCAATGTATTCAGAAGAAAATGTACCACTGCTAATTTAGGTTTCTTTGTTACTAGAATGCTTAAAAGGTTTTGTTCTACTTTTAGGGTACAGAGTTTTGTTCTTAGTGTTCACAGCCCCTGCACACACAGGATAAGGCTGAATATTAAACACTGTCTGTACAGCAGTTTATACCAACAGCATTTTATTTCCAGGATTGTTCAGGTGCTGTCGGAAATTCTGCCAGATGTCCCTTTTTTTTCAGCCAGATGTCCATCACCTTCCTCTTTCTTTGTGTTGGCATTCTAAGCTCCAGTGGATTTATGAGGACTATGGTTAACTGGTCCTCAGATCTCTACAGGGTAAATCCAGACAGCTAGCTAGAATATCTGTCCAATCTGAGTTTTCTGTTGCACGCCTAAAACAACTTTTGAACATACACATGTTCCACCAAAACAGCTTCACAGGTCATGTCTATATGCTGTGTATTTTTGTCCTTCATTTGAGTGCACGGTTTCCCCAATCAGCTTTCATCTCAGGGGGTTGAGTGGGCTACTGGGTAGAACTTCATATAGTACGCCAGCACATGTGAGTTAGACAACATCTTGATGGCAAAGGGAAAAGAAAACATGTAATGGTACAGAATTGCAACTATTCCCCTTGAAAATACACCTGGCACATTTACACAGTTACAAACGAAGCACTCTGCAGTATCGAAGGTTTAGACTTACGTATATAAAAAAGACGTTTATTGTAAAACACCAAGTCAAGCAATGATCATTTTAGCTTATTTATAAACCACCCCATACCATCTCTTGACCTCTTTTACCATAATGTCTACATGTAAGCCAGGAATGACCTGGTGAGAGCAGCTGCCAATTTCCAATGTCCCCTGGATGGGGCCGCTTGAATAACACAGTAGTCACCTTACTGTTTAAGGTACAGCCAGCAGAATATTTCTTCTTTTTCTGTACATTTTCAGCAAAGCCAGTATAGACAAGAAGCCATTTACTGATATCAGAGCAAAGCGAAAAAGGAAGAGAAAAAAACTCCCTACCATCTTGTTTTGAGTCACTTGTTTGGTCTTTTTTGTGTATGCAGTTCAATGTCCAGTTTGCCTTTAACCTCCAGTGCCTTTAACCTCCAGTACCATAAAACACACATTTGATACACAGCACAAATTAGAGCAGAGAATCAAGCAAAGACCTTGTTTCTTTTTGTTGTTGTTTTGTCTTGTTTTGTTGCTGTGTTTGCTATTTGAGGTTTCAGGTTTTTTTTTCTTATTATTTTACATGACTTATCTGCCTTGAGATGCCATTGTTGTATTGTTCAACATGCAGCAGTGTCATTCACTGTCCAACACACATCTACAGAAATCCATTTACGAGGCTTGCAGCACATTAGACATCTCAGTGTGGGAGTCTGCCGTATTGTTCTCTGTTCTCTGGCTTACAACCGCTCGGTCTCCCAGTGACACCAATCTCTGGGCAAAGAGCACTCCGCTCTTTACAGCCATCCAGGGCAGTATGTCAGAGCCAGATGAGAGCTCAACGCCCTCCCAAGTTTCTTTATCAAGTTCTTATTCCCAACTCCTTTCACAGGTGGCTCTCCACGTTCTCTCTCTGACCCTCGTAACACTGCACCTTGTCTGTAAGGTTGATGTCCTCCAGTAGGGTGCAGTTGCTGATGGTTACCTCGTGAAGCGGGGAGGCACACTGGTCTGCCCCCTTACTGTGGACCATACCGTTGTGGCATCCAGCCACAAGCATGTGCGTCTCCTCAGGGCTACAGACCGGGGAAGAGGTTTTCGCGATGTCCGGGAGATGAGGCAGTCGAGAGACGTGGTTCAACAGGCTAGCTGTCTTCGTGTTGGGGGTATTGCTGTAGGTGTGGCGGTATTCCTCCTCGATGTTCCTCCCTAGCTTCCAGCGCTTCCACTTCTTCAGGATCTCCGACTGCACCTATGGACAGGACGGAGAAAACAGCAGAGGTTATTAATGTGGTAGAAATTCTTCTTGTTCTCTTAAAAAGTACTGTATAGAGTTGCTGGTGTGGTGAATCTGATTCTTTAATACGTGCGCACGGAAGAGTTTATATACATAGCTTTAAGTCCCCAAAAGGACAACAGTTTGCTGTGCTCATGACAGGAGATTGTTTGAGTCATGCATTCTGCAACATACATTTCCTGAGCTCCTTTCTTGAAATAACATGTCATGTTTATGTACTTCACACCTCCCTTTGCTGTGTAGAAGAACTTGCCCCATGATGTTATCTCCTAACTATTTGTCAGGAAAACATGATCCTTTGATAGTATGACACTTTGATCTTCTGTCTCTCAGCTTAAATCCCTCAGACTTCATCAAGCTCATTAATGTAATAAGCTACAATCTACAATCTCAAATGTTTATTTCCCACATTAATTTCATGACGGGAGAAAAGTTGACAAAAGTGTTTTTTGTCGTGCAATTGAGGAGACTCACTTCTTTGTTGACAAAGCAGTACAAGATGGCCACCAAGAGACCCTGTGGAGACAACCAAAAGTGAGTCACTCTCCTATCATTAACTCATGACAGCTACAATATTCACTCACACGTTATTTTGAAAATCCAATGTTTGAAGCTATGAAAACTTGACGCCATGTGTTGCAGTGCATCTTTTGGTTACATTAGGCAGTTGCAAGTTTGTTGCTTCATGACAGAACCACTGAGTGCAATCACATGCACATTAGAATGTCTTCAGACTTAAGTTGAAAGTCTCATGGCTGCGCTTGTCGTCTTGTCGCTCTCTTCATCAAGGCGATTCCCCTGGTGATTGGCTGTTATCTTGACACACGTCATCTGTGTCCCCTCAGTGAAAAGGTCATTGTCATAATGTCCCAGTGTGACACAGCCAGTTAGCAGCACAGACAGCAGTACATTACATTAATATAATCCCTCCTGACACATGAGTAAATACAGCTCTTCTAATTTGTCTGGGGGAAGGGAAACTCGGCAACAGGCAGCAACTTCTCAACAGATCGCTGAGCAAGCATCTAACATGACACTTAGACAAGATGAAAGAATAACTTTTTTATGTTAATTTGGTATAGCGTGAATTTTGAGATTTGGATCTGATTAGCAGATAAATGTAAATCTCAGCTGCAGTTGTGCGTCTTACACTTCTTGTTAAGATTGACTCCAATGTGAGAACAAAGGCTGTGCTTTAAATTTTCTTTTTTATGCTGTTTCAGCATGTCTAACCCCATTTTCTCCTGCATTGCTCAGTTCTCCTATCTCTCCCCCAAACACATTATATGCTTTCTTTTTCAATGTTGTGTCAGTACAGGAAATACAGGGGGAATTATGAACCATAAGATGCCTCATCAATGCCTCAGCTCTCGCTAGAACCCCTAAGCTAAATGGCGATGCTGAGTTGTTTCATAATCGGTGTGGTCTTTGTTCTCGAAAATGAAAATACATGCTTTGGTTCAAGTTCTTTTTTCAGAGTCCAACCTGGAAGGAGGAGAAGAAGAGGTCACAGAAGAGCTTGGTGAGACGCAATCCGATGGTGGCCTTGGTGGACTCGTCCGTGACAAAGATAAAGATCACCGGATGGATGCCGAGCAGAGGGATCAGGGTTAGAGTTGACTTAGCCAACCTGAGATGGATAGAAGGGGGTGAGAGACAAAGACAGAATAAATGGAGAGAATAATGTAACGTAAAGAGAGAAAAACAGTTTTAACATTTAGACTCACCTGAATTTGTAATCTGTGTATCTCATTTGGTGCGCTCGAAGTTTTGAAACAAGAATTTTAATGATATGGATAAAGATAAGGAAGTTGATCTGTGAAAGGAAAAGACACCGGTGTTGATAATAACAGTTTGAAATAGATGACAAACAGATCTTGAAGGCCATGCAGAAGGTTTGGATTTATGCACAAAGCGGTTTTGAGACACACTGCGCTGGAACTTTAGCTGTCACCCCCAAAAACACTGGACATTGTATTTGAAAAACACAACAGCAATGTGTTTTTTTCCAGAAACAAAGTATAATGCACACACCCAGAAAAAAAGTATTTCTAATGAAAACTGTTGAACAGGGAACAAGGAAATCTCGGATGAAAAACTAAAAACTTTTGCAGGCAAAACCTAAACTCTCTGCTTGGATTAATACCAATAATGGTAAGTACAAAACATGTTTGAGTAAACTGACCCTTTATGATTATTAAAGCACATTCTGAAAGGGAACTCTTTCATAGCAGCTGACATTTCAAGAAACAGTGGGTGTTCCTCAAATGCAAATTATTTATGACATGACCTTTACATTTACAATTAAAGTTGTTACTGGTAATTTGAAGGTGCCTGAACAAAGGAAGTGAAATGATCTAATTTGTACAGTCCAGTCATATATCTAGGCATTTTGTGATTTATAGAAACATTTATTTGCAGTATTAATACATTTTGTTCAGTAAAACCGCTGGAATTAGCAAAAGTTAGATGCCGAAGAACTATGTACCACTTACTGTAAGTTTCACGATGGATGAAATGCAGCTTTCTCTAATCTCCTTGTCCTCAAGATTATAAGAAAAATGATTTAACTAGTCCATATAGTGTATATGCGTTCAATGCAATGTGACAGTATCTTTATATGTATGTATGTGTTATTTCATATTTGCGTAGACTTTGATCTTTGATCTTTTAATAGCAAAATCACTACTGTGTTTACTACTGAGTGAAATGTTCTACTGATGTGCACCTTAAACATACTGGGATCAGGGAAAAGAGGGAAACACTGAAATGGGAAGCCGCCCTCCCATCTCTGCAACAACTCAAACACAGGAATTCCTGTTAGATACAGGCCACTTAGAAGGAAGATTAATGCATGGAAAATGCCAGGATGTCTGTGTAACTGGTCTGACGTAAGAGCATGAAAAATTAGACTTATATAAAGGTCAGAACTGACCTTTTGTAGAGCACACATAAAGGGCTTGGTCACGGGTATGAAAAGGGGTTAGCTAAACTGCGTAGTAGCAAAAATCATATTTCTTTAATCCAAACACCTGTCCTTTTACACTTCATGAATAAATGAGGTGTGTTTAATATTTTAGGCGTATGAATGGAATGAAAAAGTGGAAATGCAGGAGTGGTGGGTAAATATGTGGCTATTTTAGGGTAATTGCACTTTTTTTTTGTCAATATATTGTCAATGCAAAAATAATAAGAAACGTACAGTATATGGCAAAAAATGTAATGGAAAAAATTGTAGAAGAAGAAAAAATAGTAGACAGCAACAGAATGAGAGCGAGGAAGGGGAAATTACCACAACTGCCACCAGAATCGGGGAGCGGATGATCCACCAGTAATTCATGTTTATATTTCGCTCCCAGCACCTGAAAAAGAAAAGCGTTGGAGCAAAGATCAGTCAGAGACAACCAGAAACACCTCCCATGCTTTCAAACAAGGCTCACTCTGTTACACATTTTGTTCCACTGTTTTGCAATTCTGCAGAAGCCGAAAGCTTTCCTCTCCCAGGATGATGAAATGTGAGAGACTAAC
Organism: Perca flavescens; assembly: GCF_004354835.1. Lineage (NCBI taxonomy): Eukaryota > Metazoa > Chordata > Actinopteri > Perciformes > Percidae > Perca > Perca flavescens. Next base: position 14,312,953 of record NC_041345.1, read on the forward strand.
GTGCACCATCATGGGTTTTTTAAAGTTTTTGATAACAATTCAATGTGTCCTTAAGTGTGTAGGCTAGACCCAAAGAGGTTGCATAATAAAGTTTGGGAACATGAAATATTAAAAACGTGCAAACACAGCTGCTGTTCTGACACAGTTTCCATATTTGGCGTCCTGCAAGAGATAAAAAGTGCCTGTGTGAGAAGTTGAATTCCTCCTCTTAAATTGACAGTGAGCTGATGAGTATCAACATTTAATAAGATTCAGACCAATATGCCATTTTTTTTTTCGGAATATGATGATATGAGGTGCTGTCAGACAAAATTGTCTGATGGGTCTGATGGAAGGAGTGAGGGAATAGAGAAAGAGAGGGAGGGAGGTAGAGCGCTGTGGAAACTTACTCTTGATTTTCATACAGGTATTTAGCTATCACCCAGGGCACAAGGAATATTAACGGGGTACCTGTAAAGAAATAAAAGCTGTCTAAATGCAAAACAGTCATATTGTACACCAACCTTACAGCCATTCACATTTACTGCTCTCATTTAATTTTATCATCATACAACACCTTGCATCCCCTGACTTATTACTCCATACAAACACACACTCTCACACACAAATACACACTTGCAGACACCCAGCTCACCCCAGCCAATGCACAGGTAGATTTTGAAGTAGTTCCTCTCTGTAAACACAGTGATGACCAGGAGGTTGTGGAGGTAGATGCCTTCCACCAGCAGCCAGTAGCTGTTGGCCATGATACTGTACTGCATCATCACCATGGCGATGCGACAGCTAACCACTGTCTGCAAAACAGCAGCAAAGTTTATTTCACACATGATATCAGGTCTGCTAAAAATTATTTAGTGAGAGTGATGTGAATAGTGAGATCAGTGCTGCGGCAGGTCATTCTGCCGCCAGGATTCAGACAACAGCAGCAACTATAAACCTAAAGCTAGCTGTGACCCCCAAACACAAGAACTCTACAAATCAACTCATGTGGTTGACCCTCCCGATACCGTGGGTGCTCCGGAGCTCGAGCACCCACGGAAAATACTGCGCACCCATGTGTGCCAGACTGCCAGTAGGCTACATTCATTTAAAATTAAACATTGCAGTTGGTGCTAAGAGGAGAGTCTGTCATAGTGTGGTTGGTTATGTCGGTGGCATTGATTCTTAATTCCCCACGAAGCTGATCGCGGTTAAGCGTCAGTTCAACTTTTCAACTCCAATCCTTTCCGTATTTGTGAGAAGTGGCGATGTCCTGAGTTGGAAGCCTACTTTACGGCTTTATTATCGAGTTAATAGGCGTGTGTGTTCGTACACTCTTTGATAGACCTTACGTATAATGTTTTTATATTCTATTATTATGCACTACGGATAGACCGATTTTCGTCCCTGTTTGATTGCAGATGATCTGTATCAGCGTTTTATTTACCTGATAACCTATCAAGTTAATTAATTAAAAAGTGTGCTACTTTGGCTCCGCCACAGCTCTGTCTGTCTCTCTGCTTTGGTGTCACTCACCACTGAGTCTGAGTTAAATTTTCGCCCACAATACTATCTGACTATCTTTTACTGTATATTATGTTAAAAGTTTCTAAATTATAAAAATACTTGTTTAAATCATTTAAAAAAAAGTTTTGTGTTGGAGTTTGTTACATTCCAAAAAAAAATTCCAAATATTGGTCATCAGTTTCATTAACTACTAGGTATTGGTATGGCCTTGAAAAACCAGTATCGGTCGACCCCCCAAATTATGCATATTATTTATAGGGTATACAAACATAATGGCTGCATCAGATAACCAGCATGGTAATGAGTACTTTGATGCAGACTGTGGTCCAGTTGTAGATTAAATTATTAAAGATACACATTTGCAGGATTGTGCAGCTTTGAGTGTTTAATGTTCTGTTTGGCATTGCCCAAGTCCTTAGGGATTGTATATGGAGGGAAGATAAATGTTATATTTCAGTTTTTAAAATTGCAAAACTACCCAGGAAATAAAATTGCACTACTCTACTTTAGACACTACCCTCCCCTAAAGAAAAAACACGTAACCCTGTGACCCCCCTTTATAGCTTGTTGTTGAGCTGTAGATCACTACTGACCTCATTGTTGACCAGCAGCTCCACCGGAGGCATCGATGCCCGGGGGAATCCCTGCTCTTGGTCACTGCTGAGGTCCTGCGATGGGATGTTGGCCTCCAACAGAGCGTCTTTGATGAGGATAGACAGCGCTCGCAGGATGAAGGAGGCAAACAGATTCATGTGGATGTTGTTCCTCATGCAGTGCAGTTTCCTGACGAATGAGATGCAACAATGGTCTACACGATATTCTGTCTTTTTTTCACCGTAATCATTCACAGATAAATTTCAAAGTTGTTGAAACAAAGTGTAAAAACATCAATTCACTGTTTTACGGGGGATTATATTATAACCCAGACTATTTCTTGGCTGTGAGATGTTGCCAGGAAACCAGCAGAGATTCCAGGAAGATACTGTTCAGAGCCAAGAAATAGCCAGCAAATATCACTTTACACGTAAGTGTGATATGTAATTAACACATTATATGTAACATATAATGTGTTAATTAGTGAGATTTAGAGGTGCTGCCAGGCAGATTTTGTTAGCTTTGGACAGAGCCAGGCTAGCTGTTTCCCCCTGCTTTCAGTCTTTGTGCTAAGCTAACCGTTTGCTGGCTGTATTTTTCTCATGGCTCTTATGTATAATTAATGAACAAACATGTATGTGACCAGTCATTTCATCTAACTATAAGCAGATCAGATGCAATTGTTTCCTGACACTTCACTCCATTTCTTAGAAATTATTTCAACCAAAAATCCTTATTACCTGAAGAATATAAGGATGCCAAGTGCCAACACCAAAGCCACCAGTGATAAGGAATAGCCCACTGTGTACATGATCCGAATATGGCCATAGTACTGCTGCAAATTAAGACAAACACATTTTAGATTTGATTCCCTTATTTAAGAGGAGTAGTTCCAGTTTTAACAGTACACATTGCATTGCATATGCTCTTTAAATTAGTTAATGCAGATCAGCTATAAGTCTATATATATATATATATATATATATATATATATATATATTGTCTAATGCCTTACAGGAACAATAACAAGAGTGACATTCCTTACCTGACTGGAATCATTCGAGTCACACTCACTGGTATTCTTCACAGTCACCCACTGGCCATTTACATCACATTCCTGATACACCATGCCACGTTGAACTAAACACACACAAAGACACACGGTCTCTGTGAGTTACTAGACAGTCCAGTCATTATGGACAGGGCAACATGCCCGCCATACAGTGTGTATCTCCTAACTCACATGTCTCTTACCTTTATGGTGCCACGGCAGATACCACGGACACGACACACTGATGGTGGTGTTGGGAAGTCCATCAGGCCAACAGGCGTAATTGTCAAACTCCCTGTTGCACACGAGGCCTGGCGATAATAATAATAATTTTAAAAAAAAAGGCCAATTTTTTTCATACAATCACAGCCCTTACACACTATGCTTTGTTTAAGTCTATGGCTTGGAGAGGAGTTGGGGTCATGGAATAACATCTTTGAAGTGATGGCTGCTGGTGTCCCATTATCTGTACACATGGTGTTTCATCTGACTTCAGAGTAAAGTCCTCCATAGATGACATTCCGCTTCTACCATACCTTTCATCTTCTCAACAGAGGATGCAAACAGTGCTGGCTGTTAGTGTATGGGCAGGTGGAAGTTCAGGTGTATAAAGTCCCATCTCCTCTACGCCTGCTAATTCACTGTTACACTCATGGGGTGACAGGACAGATGTATGAGTGCTACAGAGGTGGTGTGATTTTGTGTGCAGTGTGTGAAGCGGCCTTTTGATGAAGTTGGAGTGTCACTGTTCTTTGCCTCTATTCCACAAGCTAACAGGCCATAATGCAACTGAAGAGCAGCATTCGACATGTAGTTAAACACTGTGGATGGAGCCAGGAAGCAGAAAGTGTGGTGTAGCAAATAAAAAACTGGGAGCGGCTGCAAGCAGAGTGATTTTGCAACGGTTTGAGCAGGGAGCGGCAATTGCTGCTGCTCCATAGTCTGGTGACAGCGCGCCAGCACTACTGCATTAGATAGTTGCCACTGCACAACAAGATGAGGCTAAATGCTGATTTTCTCTCTGTGAATGCAAAGTATATAATATATAAATAAAAATATCTCTTTCATATTTCATATTTACTCTCTCAGAAATGTTTAGTATTTAATAATCATAGGTTATTATAAAGTTGCACTTCATTGTTTTTCTGGATAAGAACCTTAATGCCTACAATGCCTAAAATATAAAACATTATTTTACCAGTGGCTCACCACTACTTGTGTGTGAAAGGTGACAAACCCACTGACAGTTTTTGTTGGAGAACAAAAACAGAGGTAAAGGGAAAGAATATTGCACTTACATTCAGCAGGTGGCCAGGAACACAAATCCAATTAAAAGCTTATATGTTACTCTGTATATGAATGCTGTAACTGTATGCTAATAAGTTTTCTATTTCAAATGTAGAAGATGATAATATGCCAGGTTTGTGATTGCGGCTTGTTTCCACTGCCCCTCAAGTGGCCCAAACTTTGTTTTTTTTTTAAGTTACTGTAGGTTTTACTATTGAAAATTAGCTACAGTATGTTCAGCTTACCGGTGCTTGGAGGGTCTCGGCTGTTGTTGCGAACACACTCCTCCATGTACAGTTTCCAACTCTCCTTCAACTTATCCAGAGAAGCAGCAGGAGACACCTAAGGAAACGGTGGAACACATGCAACAATAAAGTCCAGTTACACAATGAAGGTTATTCGACTCACACAAACCATGATGTTATCTAAATTGGCATTCATTTGTTTTACTTCACTCATACGTATATATACACGGGCGCGGATTAATGCACAGGCTTTTGAGTATGCAGCCTAGGGGCCCCACGTGTGCAGGGGCCCCGGATTAGCCAGACAATTAATTATTAATTTGAATTTAATTCAGCGTGAAAAAAAAAGACCCTAATTGGCCCATAAGAAACATTTATTTTTTAATTGGCCCATTGTTTTTTCAATTGACTCTGGGCTGGCCAAAAAACACTTTAGTAAAAAATATCACATAGATTATTTTTTTCCATACACCCCATACTTTCAAATTGAAATGAACTAGTCCATAACGGTGTGCAGCGCGAAAGATAAACAGTGACAGGAGAGCTTGGAAGTACACAAACAGAGACGAAGCCAGATGAGTCTAAAAAAAGAAAAAAAGACGCCAATAAGTATTTCGCAACGCTGCCAAAGATGACAAACTTTTTTTACGACTACTGTTGGGGATACAGACATGAAGAACAACAGTCCAAAGCGATGAATATGCCGCTACAGCAGCAGCTAGCTGTGAAGTGGCGCTAGGTGAGGATAATGTTAACCAAGACAATGAAGAGGACAGCATATCTTTAAACAGCACCCTCTTTGGGATTTCTGCCTGCATGCAGTTTCGGGTGTGCATCTGCCAGGCTAGAACAGTGATAGAGATCATGGAGAAGAAACGCAAAGGAGGTGATGAGAAGCTGCGTGAGAAAAAAAACGCTGCCAAATGTGTCAAATGGACAGACATGTTTTGGGCAGTAGCAGGACCTTCATCAGCTCCCGTGGCCGATGATAGTGGTGCTGGTGTCGGCTACAGTGACATGCACAGTGAGGTGGAGACTCAGGAGGAGAGGGACAGAGATGAGGGAGTGAGGCTACAACCGGCTGCGGTAAAGACAACTCCCCTTAAAACACTTAACCCCTTGATAAAACTGAGTGGTGGACAAACTGTTGATGATAACACTACAACAATAAAAGAAATAGGCATGCTATACTGTATCATTGCATTAGTTTGGCTACGTGCGGGTATCTGAGTCTTGACTGATCATTTTCTCACCGTTTTATTATTAATAGGCTATATTAGACTGCCTTTCATTCAACAAAGTAGCCTACATCTTAATAATAAGCAAAACACCACCTTAAGGTTCATCAAACCTTAAGCTTGTGCATTTGTGTCCTTAAAGTAGCCTAGATAAACGTTGCACATCATGCAAGCTTTCTTAATGAGAATTGTAGCTTTTCTATCTGCATTGGCAGACAAAAACTCATGCTAGACCTCTTGAAATTAAAGCACAGGGCCTCTTCAGTCGTGAAATGATAATATATAGGCCTATATATTGTTTTATGATTCATGAGGAGTATACCGTTTTATTATATTAATAAATGGCACTTTTTGTATTTAATGTGTCAAATCTCAATGATTCTTGCTTACCCCTTACATGGCGTTAATAGTTTTAAGGAGTAGGAGTTGCTATACACATTCAGGGGAGAGCAAGGACGGGTGGTATTTGTGGTGTGGTCTGGGCCAAAATGCCAGGGCCAATTTTTGGTCCCAGTCCGTCCCTGCTATTACCTATAGCTCGGATCCTGCATGTGAATTCTAAAAAAAAAAATTTAAAGGCGTGATGATTATGCAACAATATGTAGCCTACATGTTGTGCTGCTGTTTCATTATTGTTGTTAATAACAATGTTATGTGCTGCTGCTGCTGTTTTTATTATTATTTTATTCACAGTTTAGTGTATTGCACAGTGGTTTGTGTCTCAGTAATGATCAGTGGTGGAACGTAACTAAGTACATGTACTCTAGTACTGTACTTGAGTCCAAATGTTGAGGTACTTCAGTCTTTTCTTTTCATGCCACTTTCTACTTCTACTCCGCTACATTTCAGAGAGAAATATTGTACTTTTTACTCCACTACATTGATCTGGTACAGCTTTAGTTACTAGTTACGTTAGTTACTCCACTACATTCATCTGTTACAGCTTTAGTTACTAATTACTTTAGTTACTCCACTACATTCATCTGTTACAGCTTTAGTTACTAGTTACTTTACACATTAAGATTTCTGCACACAAAACACATGTAATTTATAAAATGTGATGTTTGATTCTAAACTAAACTAGCCAACAATATAACAGCCTACAAGTCAGCTGAGATGAATAGACCATTAAACACTAGTTGATTGACAGTACTGTTTGGTTTGTTTAAAAAATATGAGGATTTTTCGACATTCAGTACTTTCACTTTTAATATTTCAAGTAAATTTTCCTGATGATACTTACATACTTTTACTTAAGTAACATTTTCAATGCAGGACAGTATGGTATTAGTACTTTTACTGAAGTAAAAGATCTGAATACTTCTTCCACCACTGGTAGTGATGTTGTGATTTTGCTTCAGTAAAACCAGGTGTACTGCACTGCTGCAGATGCTGTAGCCTACCTGTTGGTTTATAAAGCTAAAAGTGATTACCAGCTTGCTGTTGAACTGTGAATCCAGGGAATTCTGCTGCTTTGCTGTTTAGTTACATTTTCATTGTAATTATTTTGGTGCTGTGGTGGCAGAGGATAATATCTGGTATTCTTTCCACTTACATCACTGTTGATGTTAGTTTTATGATGTAGTTTACTCATTTTACCTATGTGGTGTGGTGGTAGTTGGTGTGTGTGTGTGTGTGTGTGTGTGTGTGTGTGTGTGTGTGTGTGTGTCAGTTAAAATTATTATTATTTGCATGTGGACCATGTATGGCACTAAATACATATTTTCAGTAAAGCACAATGATTAAGGGGGGGCCTCACACAAGGAGCAGCCTAGGGGCCCCTGACCACCTTAATCCGCCCCTGTATATACAGTAGCTGTAAACAAGTCATCTTTAGGATGGAGATATAATCCATCAAGATGAAGCTGTGTACCACTCTAACGCATTGTCTGTATGTACAGGCTGAGCTATTGTACACTATAATAATCATGTCATTAAAAAAGGGGGACAGTTTGTATAGGCTTCCACACCACAACTCTCTGGCTTGTTTCAGAAGGCAGCAGAGCTAAAAAAACAACAGCCACCTCCACACTGTTAAAGCCAGTGACTAATGAAGTTCACAGACTTACATGGAGGCTGTTTGCCTCTGGGAAAAAAGGGTATTCATGTATATGCACCTCTTTGTGTGAGTGTGTGTGCATGCTCTCAGGACTTACCTCAATGCTGCAGGAGACAATCAGCATTGCTGAAAAGAGAAATAGCCGTGACATCCCTTATTCCTGCTGTTGGTGCTGGGATGGGATACTGCAGGAAGGGGAAGGGTTTTCACCTCATAAGGGGGCTTATATACGCTCACCACACTGCCTGGATGACACAGAGACACACAATCCATCAAAGCTCATTGCAAACGCACCACTTATTACCTTGGCTCAACTTGGCCATGCGAAACAGAGGAGGAACAATACAAGAAAACGCTGGGTCATAATTACAAGTGACAGGTGTACATGCAGCAGGATGGACTACCCAGAAGTAGACATGTCCAGAACATCAAACGCATGGCCTCCAGGAAATGCTTTTTGTCCCAGTGATAAGACAGCTGTGGCTCAGCAGAGCTGCACTCACCCAGTAACTAACAGTTCTCTGTCCACCTTCATCAAAAAGCCTGTCAGTGTTTGGTCGAGTGTGTGTCAGCGTGTGCCAGAGGTCACTCACCTGTCTATTGATCGATGGCGCAAACTCCCACTGAGATATTTGGTTTGAAGCCAGAGAACGGAACGAAATCTGAAACGTTTCTGCAAAAAACACCTTGACCATGGAAACATTTTTGGCTAAAACGTTTCAAATTCCATTCTGTTCTAGTCTTGTGGCAGGGAAGAGGATGGGCTTGTGTTGATGTGCTTGGAATTGCTTTTGTTTACTGGGGGTATGGTGTTTGTTCAAGAGATAAGAGCACAATGTGTCATGACAGATGTACAGTATGTAATGTATGTGCTCAAGAAAGCATAAAATCAAATCAGAGACTTTTTGTTAGTGTACGTTTTGACTGAACATGTCAACAAGCTTCTAAAGTCTGGGTTGAACTAGCCGCCAGACGCTTCCAATCACATTGTAAGTATCCACCCTATATATTACAAAGCTCTACTGAAAGTCAGACTTCAGATGATATCTATATCAAAGAGCCATACTTTCTTAATGGCCTGTTCAGTGTAATGACCACAGGATGCAGTTAGCATTAGCTTTCGTACTGACTGATTGCCCAGTACGCCTCAGGGTTCAGAACTACTCTTGTCTGGCCTGACGTCGGGTCAGGCCCAGTCCAGCTGAGATCACAGCACTGACTCTTATTCCTCCTAACGCCATCAGACATGTTGAAGTCACAATTCAGTTTCCACTGCTGTTAAACTTTATGTACTGAGTTATATATCAGCATAGGTGGCTTAAAACAGAGAAGCATATCTGGTATGAGATGTCGGCTTTGATTCAAGAACTCCAGGATCCGTTACGGCTCGTTAAAAGCACATTCTCTTCATGCTTTACACTAATTGCATTAAAAAAACAAGACAGACTGGGCATCAAGCTCTGTTAAACCAAATCTCTGTACTGCAAGTGTAAGTTCTTACCAGAGAAAGTTCTTAGGCATCATTCTGTGAGTGCATGACATTTTAGCATGTGTGCTGTCCGGCTACAGTAGAGAGGCTGACACGCATGTGGGTGAGCACATGCTCCTGATCATACGGCTTCCCACAAACACATATAGAGATTTCCTAACACACCGGTGGGCCTGCACCACTTTCTGCAACTTAGCACCAAGTAGGAGCAATGATTAACCAGACTCAGTGCTCGGTAGAGTCCTGCAGGAGGGATGTTGAAAGGGAGAGAGAGACAGAGAGAGGGTATGTCAAAATGAGAGCGCAAGACAGAGAAAAAATAAAGAGTTTCTCAACCCTTTCTGACCCCATTTTTATGTCCCAACACTAGTAACACTGGCCACATATTTGTTACGTTTTCAGCAAAAATGTAGAGCCCACATCACACAAAATCTCTTGAAGTGAGGCATGTCCTACAATCAGGTGACTAACCGCTAAAACCACACTGAAAACACTTCTCTGTTTAATCCTACTCTGTGACCTTAAATTACACCAAAGGTCTTTCTTTTACCCTGCTTCAAATTTTCACATCACAGATGTGGCCAATTTCTGTGGCAGATTCATTTTCTGCATCATTCTGCATATTTTTTTGATGTAATTTCACCAAATGGCCCAAGGCTGAACTCAAAATAAAGCATTTCCTAAAATAAGCATTCGCTGCTTGAAATGCTCACTGCAAAAAAAAAAAGCCAGAACATGAGAGAAGACACACCCTGAGGACATATGTTTGTGAGTCTCTTGTGCTTTATTTGTGCAGATTTGTCACGTACATGTCTGCTTGGATGCCTTTAATGCAGGACGATGGGAATCACATCGGCCATTAGGTGGGAGCTGGAATGGAACTAATGGGCTTGAAGGTGTGAGGCTAATTAGGCTTGTATATTCTGCTGTTATGATATCCTGCTAGAGCTGCAGCTCTGGACTCCCAGTAAGCTGTGAATTGCTCGGCTTGTGGATACAGACCCATCAAGGTCCTCTGGAACATGTGTTGTTTAGCCCCGAGAGCGCTCTGTTCCAGGAAATAACCTGGAGCTCTTGTCTCTATTGTTGCACATCTGATTTAAGAGGTGGAACAATGGCTGGGAGTCAGGCAGAGCCAGAGGGACCTCTCAGATAGTTTGGGCCTGTTTCCTTTGGTGTTTCTCATCATGTTGCAAGTTACCTCTGCCTGGGGATGTGTTCAATGTGTGATGCTTTTTTTCAGACAATTTTAATAGAAATATTAAAAGGTCATTGCTCCCTTTGATTGCAAGGACAGACAACTATTTGTTTAAATAATCCCTGGTCATTTATTAATATTTCTGTAAAAAAAAAATACACTGACAATCACAAATGAATGACGCAAATTCCTTGAATGTCCCAAACAACATAACAACTGCTCTTTGTTCAAGTGCATGTTGGATGGCTCAATACAATGGCCACTAACAATTACTGTTGTTTGTTCGAGAGTACTTACCTTTAATTTGATTACACTGTCAAACAAATAAAATTACAAAAGGGGAGTATGCGTGCATGAATGTAGGTTGAGGGGATCAGGGTTAAAAACAAACCTCTTGGAAAACACAATAACTGTCCGTTTCACAAAATGCCCCAGAGCAACAATCTATCATGCAACTTTCCAAATGCAGAAATGCTAGTAAAGGCAAAACTGTCCTGCATCAATCATCTTATACAACTTTCCTTGCCATTGATAAGGCCTCTGGGTATGTATTATTACTGAAGCATTATTCACTAATCTAGCTTTGTTTCTGAAATATCTAACAGAGACCTCAACCAAATAGATGCAGCATAACTCTAAAGCTATACCGCTTCGTGTATTCTGACTAAATAAGCCATGGCAAAGCATGCCATGCTCATCATACCTTAGGGCTGCAGATGTTACACTAAGTATGACATTGCTGGATGAGAGCCTCACTATCTGATAATGGGGTGAGGAAATAGTAGTAGTAGATCACCTGGTTGGTTTTGTAGCGATAAGTCCTTCAGCTGTGAAGATTACATTTAAAAAAATCAAAGAGGAAGCTTTACTTTAGCTGTTCATTAAACTCAGACTAACAACAAAAGCCCATTTATTTTTTTGGAGTGTGTGTCAGTGTCAATGTGTATCTTAAACATGCATGAACACTGAAAGCAGCCGCTCTCTGCATCATCCAAACACATATTGTATTTTGTCGCTCTCTATGCAATAGCCTTCTCCCAGTGTACCTGATGAATATCTGTGATTCTATGTGAATCTTTGATCCTGAGAAACTGCTGCCAAGTCCTGAAGTTAACTTTCAATGTTTTATATTGCAAAAAAAAAACATTGTGCAGTCCAACTGCATTATAACTGTGCTGTAGCAGTAAAAAAAAAAATGCACCACCGCACAACGAAATCAACCAATTATCTTCACCAATAGCCAACAGAGCAGGGGAGATATTACTTTAAATGTCTGTATAAAAAAGACTTTTACCAAGTCTGCATAATCCAGGACGTGCCTGTGAGGGATAGCACCCCTAGTTAAAACATGTTGAACAGTATATACATTCTAAGTCTAATGCTAACAGCCAAGTAACCATTCTCATCATGGTTGTAGCCTAATTTGGTCAGTCTGTCTGGGGGATTCAGTCGTCAGAGGATATCATATGCACTGCTTGGCTAATCGTTTGCCGCCTGCTGGCGTTTCTCTGCTGAGCTGTGTTTGGAAAATGTGTCAAGTCGAAGGTTTTGCTCATCCTCCGCCTCTTACGCAGACTTCTACATTTTACCTTTTCCGTGCCTCAGTGAATTTTGATGAAATGGTTGCTGGAGTGTCCTTTTCCCCTGCCTTAGTGAAATATTCCACAACTGGGCTTAAGCTGCTCTTACATGCTGCATGCATTTTAGAAATGTGCTCAAAAGCAACAGCGTGACATTGTACAGTACTTCAATGAATATGCAAGTCAAATGTGTCAGCAGGTAGACCGTAACATTGTGTTGAAGGATCAACACACTCACTTGATTATTCAAATGCTTTGTGTTTGCATAGAACTTAGTAGTCACAGTTATTTCACTGCCCAGTATATAGTAGTTCATTGTCTAACTTTTCCAACATTTATGAAATAATAAAAGCTGTACAAAAATACAAGGGATCACTTAAGGTTGATAGTAACACACAGCAGTAACACAACATTTAATTATTCATCACCTGTCTCCTCTTCCTAGCTTCCAGAGATTTTTATTGGGAGGAAAACATAAAGTATTTACAGCCTCCAGTCAATATATAAAAGTTATTTTCATTGGCCAACACCCAAACTATTTTTAATTATTAAACATGGACCGGAAGAAGATACTGTGTCTATTTTACACGACAACATGACATTAACAGTAGTGTGTGCAACATACGGAGATAGTGTTAAGCCTAAAAAAACACACGTGAAATACAGTAGTACAGATTTCAGCAGCTGTGTATTGTGGCTAACCTCTGAACCGCTAAAAATGTTTGTCACTGACCCTGTTACAATGTGAGGGAGCAGAGTGCAACTAACCTGTGTCCCATTTGGGTCATGGCTCCAGTGACCCAACAGCTGGATGCTCCAAGCCTCTTCTGAAAACATTCACGTTCTCTGATGAATGTGGGTGGTAAGCAATGGCAAACGGTTGTATAACATTTGAGATGTACCTGTATTGTGTGAGTGTGTGGGGCTTTTCTGTGTTGTACATGCATGTGGGAAGAGTTGGATGCTGTTTCATACACTCTTTCATGGTATGTGTTGGACCTGTGAAGCAACATCAACCCTACAGGGAGCCTTTGATTTTCTGTTACCATGTTCGCCATCCTACACTGTTTCTGTTTTATGCACTGAGTTGTCCAGTTTAAAGATTTATAGTAATCATCACTGCAGAGGATGAGCCCACATTGGACGTTTTAAAGATTAAAATCATAAATCAATTTCTTTCCTCTTACCAGTAGTGCTAGTAACATTGGGCAACTCACAGCAAAAACAATCTAGACTGATTAATAACACTACAGGTTAGATGAAAAATATGTTGAACTGTAAATTATAAAATAAAAATAAAAATGTGAATAGTAAAGTCATAATAAAAATGACTTCATCCTCTCACTATTCAGTCACTAGTCATGACAGAAAGCAGGGATTTGTGCTGGCAAAATGGCATTTCTGTTGGCTGTACAGTTGGATTATTTTGTTTTCCTCATTGTGGTTGCCCAATGTGTATTTTGGCAACTAAAGTCTAAAGGCCAGTGCAGTTTTGATGCTAAGGATTACAGGTTTTTTCTTATATCATAACTACATGTCTCATCATCCCTTCATGCTTTTTCTGTGGCTTAAACCAGTGTTGTAGTCCTCGAGATCGGTCTTAGTCTCGAGACTGGTCTAAAGACCAATTTTTTAAGGTCTCGTCTCGGAATCGATCGCATTTTTACTCGGTCTTGTCTCGGTCTTGGATTCAGGATTTTATTTCAAGACCGGTCAAGACCACAACTGCAGGGATTTCGATAAATTGCCTGTGCATTGTCTGATTTATGCCTATGGGCCCTATTTTAACGATCTGAAATGCAAGTATGAAACGCAAAACGCAAGTAGCTTTGTGGGCGGATCTCGAGCGCTGTTGCTATTATACCGGCGGGATAAATGAGTCTTGCGCCCAACGCAAATCTAAAATGGGTTGGTCTGACGTAGTGAGGTATATTGTCATCTTATTGTATCTGCATATTCTATATGATTTGTATTTAAGCTTTGGGTAACAAAGAAACCCAGATGAACTTTACTCTACTTTCAGAAGACACCTCTCTTGAAAACATCTGTGGTGCATTATCAATGGCCCCTCCAAAATAAGGCCAGTTGCCTTGTAGCCATTGGTCAAAGTATTGTTTCCTCCCCCATCTATGTTACACACATTATAGAATATATACCATGTTAAAACAAAGAAAGTCAGAGGACCACTGGAGAATTGGAAAAACAGGTCCTCTCCGAGCTCTGCAGGGCTTGTCAAATGATGCTGATTTCTTCGATGTAAATAAACCTTTATAATCAAGAAACAGTGTCGGCGGATTCCTCTCCACACAGCAACGCACCATCGCTACCGATTACACCACAGTAGCTAGGTGTGGTTTGGGCGTAACGTGCAATAAACCAATCAGAGCGTCATCTCACATTCCCTTTAAGAGCATGCGCGCTTGTTCCATGGCGGATTGCTATATGCCTGGCGCACGCCAGCGGGAGGCGATATTACGAATCCCACTATGGCCACGCCAAGACCCGCCCTTCAATAGCGTTCACACACTACTACTGGCCAGGCGTCCATGCTTACATGTACAGGTCTTATCCCCTGACCAATCCCCTAACCCTAACCTTAACCACTCGAGGTGAAATGCCTAACTCCAACCAATCGAGCTGCTTCGTAGGGCGGGTCTTGGCGTGGCCATAGTGGGATTTGTTATTTCGCCAGCGGGAGCTGTCCGGGATGCGGCAAAGTAATAAATGCCTGTCTTGGCCGGGTGGCGATGTTGCTGCGGTCTCTCGGGCGCATCTCCTCAAGTCTGGAGAGGATTGCTGCAGCCATGGAGCGTGGGCCTCCAAACGCACCACCTGCTCCTGTTGTGCCCCTTCCTCCTCCCCACACTCCATCTCCGTCCACCCGCTCCACCATTACTCCCGGACCAGATCCCGCCATAGTTCAACATCACGTCTCCTTAAGTCCTCTAATATTTCCTCATTTATGTCATCAACACATCCGTGATTCATGGAAATGTTGTGTAAATCACAACAAGCTACAAAGAATGCTGCGACTTTTTGAGGACTGTACTGTAAAGTGCCTCCTGACCTATCCAAACACCTGAAGCGCATTTTAAGTAATATTTTTCCTTGTAATTATATATGGTTTGCAAAAATGGGAACTGCTGCGTCCGTTTAGATGAGAGAAGTGTATGCGCATTGTGCACACTCTACATTATGGCCAAGCATGCGCCCCTAAAATAGCATGTAAATAACGCGCTACTGACTTTAGACCAGGTTTTTCCTGGTATGTGGCGGAATTGTTTTCTGAAACTGCAAAATAGCACCAAGTAACGTTTGCGCCGGAACACGCCTCCTCTTTTCGCTGAACCGCGCAAATACATTCCCTATTTTACCGATGTGCGTCTGTGGAGGGAAAAGTCCGCTGTGCGTCGGGTGCAAAATAGGAATGATACATGCGTCGGTGTACAAAGGCAATTGCGCTGAGTGCAAGATAGGGCCCTATGTGTTAAAACTTCAAATGCAACCAATAACTTGACTTATATCTAATTTGATATTGTACATCCCATTCTCCCTGCCCCCTTTACACACACTCCCAAGAAAGTGAATGCGGGAGACAGGAGAAGCTCTGGCTGTCTAATACTAATCTGGTCTTGGTCTTGACTTGGTCTCAAACCCTCAAAGTCTTGGTCTTGTCTCGGTCTTGATGCAGTCTGGTTTTAGTGTTGACTTGGTCTTGGTTTAGGTGGTCTCAACTACAACACTGGCTTAAACACAGAATTTAATCCTATTGAGGAGCAACCCCTAATATGGATGACATGCTATACAGTTTGTTATACACTAAATCCTCTCTCCCATTTGTTACAGTACATTGTATGGCGATAGTCAAACTGTCCCTGATTTCTATTCCATGAATAAGAAGAAAATGTGTTCCTCCCTCCAAAACTGACTTAATCTGCCCGCAGCTGCTTATTTCAGTCGATATATATTGAGGTGATACGCAAAGGTATCAGTTTCCTCTTGGGAGAACCTGTTGTGGGTTCTTCATCACAACACACACTGCTTTTAAAAAGAGGATTATATTGATCATGAGCCAAGCCAGGACAATCACACCTCCTGATAACACAAGCCAACAATTTCCAGCTGTGCCGTTGCCTCCTAACACAAAATGAACAAAGATCAGTTGCCTGAGATGACAACCAGATTAATTATAGACCACTATTGTTGACAGTTTCAGCAGAGCGGGACCACCATCTTGTAGATACTGTCAGGTCTCAGCTTAGCTCAGCACGTACCTTATCTGTTTCTGCCTGTGTACTTGCTGATATTATTCACTGGCTGGTACAAAGATGCAGGGAAAAGGACTTGAGGAAATGTCTGTATAGTTTGTATTACTTGCAGTCACTGTTTCTGTAGTAACCTTCTCGCTCCAACTACAGATCCAACCTTTAATTTACATGTCATCAGCAGTAAAGCTGGCCCACACAGCAGACCTCAGCCACTGCCAATGTGTCAAGCCAAAAGTACAGTCTTTACAATATATGTCAAACATAATATGCCAAGAATCACAATCTGAGAAAATGTAATTGCACTGAAAGGTGCTTGTAATAGTCTAAAGGAGACAGACAGAAACACTGCATTCATTGAATGGACTGAATGCACCTAATTAACTGGTCATTTAGAATAAAACAAGTGAAAGATCTCTGTTCATGCCAGTTTTGAGTGTTTTGGCAAATTGCGTCACACAAAGCCAGAATAGTCAACATTGCATTTGCGTGTGTAAGCAGAGAACCTCAGTGCATGTAATCCACTCAGGCAGTGAGAACATTTACTTAAGTGCTTACTTGAATGAAATTAGGAGATACTTGTACTGTACTCAAGTATTTTTATATGCAACTTTACACTTCTACTTCTACTTAGAAGAAATATTGTGCATTTTACTCCACTATATGTATTTGACTCCCACATATCCAATTACTCTCGCTGATTGGACCTTTAGTCAGGTTAAAGGTGGTATGATGTCACCAAACTCAATGTACTTATTAGAATGATATCAGGGTAAGTTTTCCCACATTTAATATAAAAAATTATGTAATATGATGCATTATTATTGATTTAACTATCAACCATGATAACAACTAGGCTACTTAGAGTGTGATTTACCTAAACCTGCTACAACATTAAAGCAAAGCATCTGAATACTTCTTCCAACACTGCAAACAGGTCAATAATCCGACCAATAACTGAACCCCCCTGAGTATCAAAATGAGGGACCATGTATAACCCGAATCAATTCAGCTCCTAAAAACCCTCACATCCAGTGGAAAGCTGCTCAATGAATTCATCAGGGCAACAAATGCAAACCAGTGATTTGTGACTGTATATTTCTACAAGAGCAGCATATAAAGCACACAACTAGTACAGCATTTCAGAATTGTCTCTTGACAATAAAAGGACTGCTTTGTCACAGTTATAAAGCTCCCTGTGACATTTACACCAATTACCTGAGACTTGGTATAAACAAGCAATCAATGAGCAAAACGAACACAGCAATTGCACCTATCAACACTTGCAAGTTAGCATGACAAGTCAAACACACTGACTCAACTATTGAGGAATAGAAAACAGTTCTTACTGTGACATTTACTAAAAGCATTTTCCTGGCCAAAAGAGGATGGCAAGGCTGTTTGTGGTGTCAACAGAATTGTATGTGTGAAAGGATAAATGGCCAAACTGGTTGTTTGTTTCAACAGCTGAGTGATTCAATTATGCTGCTTTATTACTTTACAGTAAAAGTCCCAATTATGATTAACATTTTATCTTCAAACATGACTGGCAGGGGCTTTACTTATGATGCTCTGACACTGTACAACTCCGCTTAGTCCTTATAAGGGCTGGAGTTCAGGGACAGGAGCCGCAGTTTGACGAACAAACATTGCATATGATCAGAACCACGTGATAAACCTGTCTAATTAAGTCCGGTGGTAACTGGATCTGTTCAGGGAAATAAACAGATTTTAAGGAAAAGGGAAAGAAATCCCTTTCACTTTCTCTTGACACAATTTCTCCTCAAGGGAAATAAAAAAGTTTCTATACAAGACAAATCACACCATCAGGACTTAGCAGAGTCACAAAACAGATCTAAAAAAAAAAATCAAAGAGCCACAATTAACACTTTCAGGAGACTTGAGGTCAATAATGTGACTGCTCCTGATATATGATGTATTTACTGTTTACAAGCGACTGATGCATTGTAAGAAATATAAGGAAATAAGAACGAAACAAACAATAGAGATGAGACGTATAGAAAGAGATAGAGAAAAAAGACATAAAAGATGTACTGTAACTTACTTGACTTCATTTCAATGTTACCACATTCAGAGATATTCCCAATTTGCACTCTTTTCACACACAAAAAACAGTGTCATTAAATATAAATGTTCAGCAGAAGACCTTACACAAGCCCTCCGACTCTGTAATATTGAATGCTTATGAGATAACTCTAAATAGACCTGCTGAATTATGAAAGATACTGTGTGAGCCCTACACCATGTGACCTCTTTGTGTAGCCACATCTATTAAATGTCGAGCTCTTATGGATACTGGCAGCCAGTGTTTATGTGTAGTAATCCCCTGAGCTCCTCGTCGCTGCTCTGTCACTCCGCCATAAGCCTGGAGTCTATCAAACACTTGGTTTATCATACACAGTGGCAAAGCTGCACAGCATAGTGGACCCCATACATAGATACAGTGAATCTCTTAAACCTTATTAAGTGAGGCAGTACAGCCCCAAAAAAAAAGGAGAGGCTGCAGGGGAAGAGTTCACACTGTGTGCTCAAAGGCTGCTTAATAGAAACACCGACATGGGACATTTAAAAAGAGGTAACTAACCATAACCTTGGGTATTTTTGACATTAGTGCACTTGCAATTCTGCTCTGCATTCCTGACTGAAAATGCACCATTAGATTAGGTAAAGAAGGTCAAGGAAACAATAATGTGAAACAATAATGAAACAATAAGGAATCATATGTTTCTTCTGCATTTTCATTTTTATTCAAACCAGTTGCTGTTTTTGCTTTTCTGAAACATACTCATCACATCTCCTCCTGTGCATCAGGAAACAGGGACTTAAAGGCATTCATGCAGTGGATGTTGGTTGAATCACTCCTGTAATAGAGAGGATACAGCTGGAATTGTTTTATTTTATTATTACCACCAAATCCCCTGAGGAGATCATAACCACAAAATTGAATGTATGCCACTAACACATCTGTATAACCTCAGTTGGATGTTTGCCCTCTGTGCCAAAACTTTAAGGCTTTTTTAAGACTCTTTCTATTATAAATTTTAATCAATGGACTTTTAATATTTGAAAAACCTTAAGCCGAGAAAAGCGATTTAAAGACCTGTGACATCACAACAATGTGACCTGGCAATAAGAAGACATCCAAGATTGTTCATAGTTGTTAATCATAAAGCATATTCTGTTGGTATAATGTGGGGATTTTCCCACTGATAAATATAAAGTAAATCAAGGTGATTTGTCTCGATTTCACTTGGCTCCCACAGTTCCCGCCTCTTTGCTAATATATATCCATGTTATCTCACTCCATTTCCACCTCTTAGCATCTGTATCATCATTTATCTAAATTAACTCAATTCCTCATTACCACTTGGGAGAGATAAGCAAAGCGATATATCTGCCATTCCATCTTCTCAGTTATACACACATTACGCTCTGCCACTCGCTCTTACTCACCTCTCAAAGACACCCACACAAACACACACTTACAGTGTAGATGCTTAAAGCCATCATTATGTAAACTTTGCCTCAAGTGTTCTGTCATGCTCCCAAAATAATTTTGTCTCAATTGTGGTTTTTTTTCATGCATAGCTAAGTTGTTTTGTTTCTGTCTCCAGCTGCTTGTTAGCAACAAAAAAACAAGGGTGCTTCAGTGTATTTCGTTTTAAAAAGCTGTCAGTAAGGGAAGTATGGTAACGCTTTTGTTCTGCTCTGAGCCGCAGAGATGCATAGGCCTCAAGTGACATGTGTTCTGAAGAGCTATGGGTTCACCTCTTGCAACTAAACCCACTTATGAATGAAATAACCACACAAACAGTCTTATATTATCTTCAGCCTGAGATACACAGAGCTGATCCATGAACATGGAATATATGTCGCCCAACGCTTCTTTCCTGGTTTGTTTTCAGACATTTAATTAGGCAGACAAGACCTACGGCATCATTAGTTCCTGAGTCTGTACATCGGAAAATAACATACAGTATAACACATCCTACCTCTCATCGCTGCAGAGTACTGGCATGCACTATGCAGCATCAACATCCTTAGTCATTCATGAGAAAGTGTGGCAAACAAGATATTAATATGTCACGCAACAGCGAGCAGTAGTGAGAGCGAGGGAAGGAAAGCAGCTCCAATAGCTGTAGATGTAATATAGATAAAGAAGGCTAAGAATACAAAACCGCCTACAGTCTATACATTTCATCTGAGGGGGTTCTGTGCTGAAAAAGTCGACTGACTAATCGTTAGGACTTTCGTTAAAAAAATAGTTATTAAATAAAATCTAAGAATTTAACAGGATTTGCTTTCGATATCAAAGAAACAAGAGAAAAATCAATAAAGCAGAAACCTTTTGGTGAAAATCAGATTATTAAAAAAGCAAAAATTTGCTGCCCAAATCAAACATTAACCAAATGTACAGTATTCTTCACTTTCTATCAGCATAATTTGACCTGTGCTTGGACACTGTTTACTGCAAGAGGGAAGCAAGCTTTCGATGTGAGATGGATATAAAATAAAATTTCTACTGATCTTTTTCTGGGAATTTTTTAGACACAAACTGTTTAAAAAAATGAAATGATGAGCCTTGGAAGTAGTACAGCAGTACAACATAGCACAGTTAGTTTGCTGTAATGTCAGCCTGCAAAAACATTTAGGTGGTTCAGTAATGCAGGTAATGTAGTTGGCAAACAGAGACTAATTAAGCAGTAAAACAGATGAGCACAAAATATACACATGCACACACACATATTCTTGTACGTCTATCATCATGAGGACCCAGGACTGACTGCATTTACCCCCAATCCACTGACCCTTAACCATCAGTGCTTCACGATGAGTCTTTACATTTACACAATTCTTATTTTACGTCTAAGCTTAGGTCCTAACTCTAAAAAAAATGGAATTCTTCTAGATCTCTTAGTAATTACAGAGTCGATTTGTGATGAATCAAATCTCTTTACTTCATGAGGCATGGCAAGACTTTCAGAGTGCCTTGCCTTATGTATGATCAAGTAAACTAAATTACAACTAGCATTATTAAAAGGTCGAGTCACTCATTCATCAATTCACCAATTCATCATGTCAAAATGCCAAAATCATTACATTGAGTACTAAATCTAAAATGTAAAATGTTCATTTCCCACACAGGAGAGAGCTGTAAAGGCGACAGCCAGGCATGAATCAGCGTACAGAAAGAAGAAGCCAGCCAGTCGGTCACAATGATGATGATGATGACGGTGATGGGGGTCATCAAAGAAAAATAAATAAATGCCCTGCTCAGTTCTGCAGGTGTACACACAGCATGATGAAATGCCAGCAGATTTTTGTACATTTATTTTTAATGCACTACTTGGCCCAAAAAGACTTCACAAACTTGCCTCAAACTTATTTTTTTTGCTCCAAGGATGGCAGTGTCAGTCTGCAGCAACTATAGTATGGATTGCCATGACATTTCAGATAGACATTCATGTCACCCTCAGGATGAATTGTAATCACTTTGGTGGTCACAATTTCAATTTGTGGAATACTTTGATTTCTAAGAAGAAAGAGAACATCTAAAATCAGCCTCAGCTGAACTTTGTGTTCAGTGCTAAATAGAAAATGTTAGCATGCTAACACGCTAAAATAAGATGGTGAACATGATAAACATGGGCTTTGAGCATGGCCGTTAGGAACAACTATAAACACTTTGGTTTGACGAGGTTGGACAAAGTTCAGTGGACGTGAACTAAATTCCTAGCATACCCCAACCTTAAGTCCTGTTTTTCCACAGAAACTGAAATCTTAGGAGCAGGGTGTGACATTTCTGCAACATCCATCTCATACATAAACATAATAATTTACTAATGATGAAAAAAGAATCCCTTTGAAGAGCAAGAGAGTTTGATCACACACAGTACCTTATAATGCGCAGATCATAGCACTGATGGCTGGCAGAGTGCCTGTCAGACATGTATACATAATAATAATAATGTAAAAATTATTCTTGGAAAAGATGTGTTTTTTTAGTGAGCCAAAAACAGTATTTCAAAGTTGGTCAAATGCTTTTTTACAAAGGGTTGATTAAGTCACTAAAACCAACACTAAACCATGTGGGTGTTTCCTGTATGACAGCCCTCAGCAAGGAGTGTGTATTTGTGTTACATGTGTGATGGAGGTCAATGTCTCCCGCTGTGTACACAGCATGTGGAGGCCCACGTCCCGCCCCTCGGGTCAAAAACACATGACATCAGCAGTCTCTTCGGTGACGCAGGAGGACTTGTTGTTTTTCAACTCTCACTAACAATTACCACAACTGAAAACTGAAGAGAAAGGCTTCATTCATTGGAAGGTAACAGACAAAAACACTCCTCTGGAAGATATTAGTGTGACACTACTTTGACACTGTGTGCAATTCAAATCCCTTCCATTATGTCAGCCACCTGTTAGAGCACTAACTACAAGCAGCACTGTAGCAGTGTTCACTCCTAAAATCAATTAAGCACATTTGGTTATGTGGTGGAGGTGATATGTGTTGCTCTCTTAAGGAAAAGTTATTAAAAATATGTTGAAAAATCACCTAACAAAGACCATGAAGACCCAAATTCTGAAGTAACAGAGTAACTGTGTGTAGACCTACTTTAAAAGAACTTTCTTACCGAGAGTTGAATGAGAAGATTGATACACTCTCGTCATGAGAACTGATGCCAATCTTCTCATCAAACTTTCAGTAAGAAAGCCAATGAGTGTATAACTTAACGTGTCCAGCTGTTACATTAAGATTATTGAAGGTTTTCAAATCACACCGTGGCACCTGAACAATCCCGGAAATGAAATGTCGTCGATATAGACTATATAATAATAATTTGATATAACACGTTCAGCTCTTTTCTTTTATCTATCAATAAAACAAAAGTTGTTTCTTCCAGATGCATGTATATGTCCTATATATTCTTATTTCATGTCTGCAGAGCATTATTCTGAAGTTATACACTTTGACTATCTCTCCCAGTAGTGGAAAAAATCTCCACTGGGGATATTGTATGTTGCAGTAACTCACCGTGCATAAACTGCACTCATGCACACCATATCTTATATTAAAATCACATACAGTACTCCTTTGCCTATACACAGCGCATGTGTATTTTCAAATTAATCTTTTCCCCAAGGCTGGAGGAAAAGTAAGGCAAAACCCCCCCTGTGGTTTCATCATTTTTAAGTACTGGCACATTTTGTGGTTGAGGTCTATTAGCCAAATGATGATCTAGAGCTCTGTTGGAAGCAAATACTCTAAAGCCACAATCCATTTCATGAGCAATTTAGTGAAAGGGTTGTTCGGCTTTACAGATTTTTTGAAGTGTTGAAAACAGAAAAAGAAACACTGTGTTGTGTAATGATTGACTACGTTTCACTTCAAGAGTTGCATACCCTGCCGGTTTAGACCTTTGCAGTCAAACCTACGGTGGCCGACAGGGGCAAACGCACTGCAACTTAATGAAACCCACGCAAATAGTCAAAACACAAGAAAATTAAGATTCATAAATTTGACAACACATGCGCAGTATTTAGCAAACGCGCTGCAATACACAACACAACCAAATACACAAACGTTCTACAAATACAGAAACGAGGCAAAAAGAAAAGCACACAAACTCTGAAAAACAGAAACGATACAAAAAGAAAATCACACAATCCCCGAAAACAAATGCAAAAAAAAATAAACGCTGCATCCGGATTACACAACAGAAGTTCTCCAGACGTCTAGGGGGAACGCTAAGGGGAACAGCTTGATTTTCGACCCCACTGAGAGAGAGAGAGAGAGAGAGAGAGAGAGAGAGAGAGAGAGAGACGGGGCACATTCAATCTCAGAAGGTGTGCACCGTTGTGAAATGGTGTGCAACTGCTTTGAGATCATAGACTGTAAATATTAAGTCTATGTTTGAGATATGTTTTCTCTTGTTTGGTGGTGACCGACCTACAGGCTCCATTGTTGACTGAACAGGGGCCATGTGCACTGTTCATGGGTCGCTATTGGTCAAGTTGTGGATCAGATTTGAGAGTTTGAAAGTGTTAATATCTGGCTCAAATCTCACTTAACCTGCCAGTCCCGTGGAAAGTAAATTCCTCTTTAGTGCACACAGAAACATTTCCATGCAGTGTAGAGTTAAAAGATTCAACACAGGAGAATAAATACCAGGCAGACAGAGTAAGATAAAAGAACACAAAAAGGTTTTTTTACAACTGCTTTGTAAACCCTGGAGGAGGTAACGGTATTGAGCCATTTGCTGTTTGCTCAGATCCACACTACGAGGCATTCGTAGGGGGTCGTGTGTGGGTCCAGAGTCAAGTGTAGCTATTTTTTCTCCCCAAC
This sequence comes from Perca flavescens, assembly GCF_004354835.1. Lineage (NCBI taxonomy): Eukaryota > Metazoa > Chordata > Actinopteri > Perciformes > Percidae > Perca > Perca flavescens. The sequence continues at coordinate 14,337,833 of NC_041345.1, forward strand.
ATGGCCTATTATCACAGTACAGAGCACAAACAACAGTCACTTTAGCTCATCAACTGCTCAACTGGAAACTGTCGCAACCATGCCTTTACCATTGGCCCTGGGTTGCACACCGTCCGCATGACAACTTCCCTCCAGCCAGAAACAAATTAGCTGTAAATTCTGATCTACCGTTCATTTTAGAGTGAACATTTTATTTTTTTAATCATTTCTACTCTATTGTGATTGTTCACCTTTTTGAGTGAAATTATTACACGAGTATAAAGACGCTTCCACATAAAGCGTTTTTAAAGTATGGCGAAAACATCAGGTGCTTTTGTCCCACAATGTGATGTCTCTAAGTATTTAATATAATAACAATCTTTCTTCAAGTTACAAAGGCTTCACACCACAAATAAAAACATACAAACAAGGGTTAAAGCAAATAATAGCAGGAATAATAAATACATCTAAAATTGGGGTAAACATTTTCTTTGTTTTTAGATTATAGTAATTTCCAATAAAAAAAAATACCCAGAAGGAGCAGATTGAATTAAACTGACTGTCATACAGATTTTATGTCCCTAGGCATGTGTTGTTGTGTTTCCATCTGAAATAGTGGAAAGAATCAAATCACTGTAGTTTGCATTAAATTAGGTCCTCATACGACAAACATAGGTCATAAAATGCTAAAAGAAAGTAAAGATTAAAGGGGGAAAACACAAATAAGCTGCTGATAATGTACCCTTTAAGTCAGAAAGAGAGCAATCTTTAAACTACAGTGTTTTTGGTTTCAGTTGTAATTTAAAAATCAAACTGTCGCACAGAAAAACACATTTGATCAATCAAAAACAAAAGGTCTGAAAAGGGTAATTGCTGCATAGTATGGGTGCTTCATACGGTGGTCGACAGGGACAAACGCACTGCAGCTTAATGAAGCACACGCAAATAGACAAAACACAAGCACATTAAGAAAATAGCATAAATTTGACAACACGCAAACGCGCTGCAAATACACACAATACAACCAAATACAGAAACGTGCTGGAATACAGAAACGATGCAAAAAGAAAAGCACTCTCTCAGTGGGGTCAAGCTGTTCCACTTTTTTTTTTTTTGCATTTGTTTTCGGAGTTTGTGTTCTTTTCTTTTTGCATCGTTTCTGTATTTGCAGCGCGTTTCTGTATTTGGTTGTGTTGTGTGTATTTGCAGCGCGTTTGCTAAATGCTGCATATGTGTTGTCAAATTTATGAAGCTATTTTCTTAATTTGCTTGTGTTTTGTATATTTGTGTGGGTTTCATTAAGTTGCAGTGCGTTTGTCCCTGTCGACCACCATACGAAGCCCCCATACTATGCAGCAATAACCCTTTTCAGACCTTTTGTTTTTGATTTTTAAATTACAATTCAAACCAAAAACACTGTGGTTTAAAGATTGCTCTCTTTCTGACTTAAAGGGTACATAATCCGTAGCTTATTTGTGTTTTCCCCCTTTTATCTTTACTTTCTTTTACCGGAAGCATTTTATCAGCTGTGTTTGTCGCATGAGGACCTAATTTAATGCAAACTACAGTGATTTGATTCTTTCCACTCTTTCAGATGGAAACACAACAACACATGCCTAGGGACATAAAATCAGTCAGTTTAGTTCAATCTGCTCCTTCTGGGTATTTTTTTTATTGAAAATTACTATAATCTAAAAACAATGTGCTTTTTGTACCAAGATTTTAGATGTATTCATTATTCCTGCTATTATTTGCTTTAACCCTTGTTTGTATGTTTTTATTTGTGGTGTGAAGCCTTTGTAACTTGAAGAAAGATTGTTATTATATTAAATACTTAGAGACATCACATTGTGGGACAAAAGCACCTGATGTTTTTGCCAGACTTTAAAAACGCTTTATGGGGAAGCGTCTTTATACTCGTGTAATACTTTCACTCAAAAAGGCGAACAATCACAATAGAGTAGAAATGATTAAAAAGTAAAATGTTCACTCTAAAATGAACGGTAGATCAGAATTTACAGCTAATTTGTTTCTGGCTGGAGGGAAGTTGTCATGCAGACGGTGTTTGATCCAGGGCCAATGGTAAAGGCATGGTTGCGACAGTTTCCAGTTGAGCAGTTGATGAGATAAAGTGACTGTTGTTTGTGCTCTGTACTGTGATAATAGGCCGTGTTGGGAACTTGACCCTCGACCCACACACGTTGCAAGAGAGGAGGGGTTCTTTTGAATGCCTCGTAGTGTGGATCTGAGCAAACAGCAAATGGCTCAATACCGTTACCTCCTCCAGGGTTTACAAAGCAGTTCAGAGAAAAGCAAAACCTTTTTGTGTTCTTTTATCTTTCTCTGTCTGCCTGGTATTTATTCTCCTGTGTTGAATCTTTTAACTCTACCCTGCATGGAAAGGTTTCTGTGTGCACTAAAGAGGAATTTACTTCCCACGGGACTGGCAGGTTAAGTGAGATTTGAGCCAGATATTAACACTTTCAAACTCTCAAATCTGATCTACAACTTGACCAATAGCGACCCATGAACAGTGCACATGGCCCCTGTTCAGTCAACACTCGAGCATGTCGGTCATTAGTGGGTAATCATATAAGCCACATTGAGCCTGATTGAGTGATTCATCTTGGAGCAAGACAGCACAAGTGATGTGTTTCCATCATCGCAACCCACTGGCTGCTCTCAGGCCAACATGACTTATCTGAGTCCTCTTACATAATTCCAGTCATGACCCCTGGAGTATGAAGCTAGATATCTCAGTCCATCGACAACTCATAAGCTCTGATTGAAATTAATGGGCAGGTTGATTGTCTGTAGAGTGCTATTTACCAGAGACCCAAATAAGTTAGTTTAAGTATTAACATATGGGAGCGAGCACTAAATTATTATTGGTCCACCTGATTGAGCTCAAATATCAAAGGCGTTTTGCTTTCCACTCTCACTCCCATACCTTGTTCATTTTAAATAATCAGGGGCGTTGACAGTTTAATTTTTGAGACTTCAAAATATTAACAATATATCACAAAAGTTGCTGTTTTTATTATGCAATCCTAGGTAGGTCACCCATAAAAGAACCAATGTCTTGTTTCATCCTATCTGACATGTTATGCCAAATTAAGCAACACAGACTTTGGAGCATGACATCCTATAATGCCTGCAATAAAATTCCACTCGTATCAGCTCTGTGTGTCTTGAAAACTTCAAAATGGAGTTGTTTATCAAACTGAAATTAAAAAGAAAAACCTAAGAAATCAGTATGTGGGCGTGTGAGTTTTTTGTTCTGACTGACTATGCTGGTACTGTAATTTGATAGGTCAAATGTCTGTGTAGGCGGGCCCTAAAAATAATTCATTAAATCTCTACACGGGCAGTGAACCAGTTGGGGTTGTTAGCTGTTGCTTTTTGCCATCTGTTATTTGAGCACTCTGTATGTTACTCCATGTGAACATTTTTATTTTCTGAGTCAAATACAATGTTATCAGCACTATGGGTCCTTCCAAATGGTAAATTTTGTAGCCAGATGTCTTTCATCACTAATGTAGCTCAGCGAAAATTCTTTCAGGAAGACCTAACACTTAACACTTAATCACTGCTCTCTTTCTAAATCAAATCAGCTGTTGGAGGCGTTCGCCTTCCTGTTAAACCAAACAGAATCGGCCACAAATTCCAAGGGCCAATCACAGCATCACAACCCTGCTTTAAATCTGTTTCTCTCCCTGCTGCTGTCAGCTGTCATTTCAGGCAAAGCGTGCAACCCTCCACCACCCCTTCCACCTCCAGTCATCTTCACCCAATGGCACCCTGGGTCTTCCTCCTGCTGGACGCTCCGTCGACTCCTTGGGTCTGGTCTTCGGGCTCCTTCGCCGCCACCTCCAGTGTCTAGACTCCATCGGGGAGATTGTCTTGGCTTCCTTACCCCTTTAAAAATGATTTGATAACAATGGAGTCTAAGCTCCAAAGAATGTACATTTGATTATGCTTATGTACAATAAACCTTTGCATATCTGCAAACAATTCTCTCCTAATTGAAATAACTGAAAAATTTAAGAAAAACTTCTTGTAGCAACATTTGCGGGCTTCAGTCAATCACACACCACAGAAACTGACATCATCTCCTAACAACGCCCTCAAATGTCAATCCAATGCTGCCATAGGAAAACACCTCCCCAGAGACAAATACGTATGTCCAAAATATGAATTTATCCTTTTTAAAAAGATATGCAAAATAGCTGTCATTTTAGTTAAACATACATTTAAGGTATACAAATTTCTGTTTGAATAATAATGGGGCCTGTATGTTACAATGTCTGAACCAATATTGTGCTTACGTTATAATGATACTTGAAATACGAAAAGGCATTGTTTGACTTCTTTGATTTCATAATAATCGAAAACAGTTATTCTGCAGAAACTATTTCTCTGTAGCAGCTCTTCTATAATGATTAAACAGGATTACCCTTTAAAGGATGAGCCATTATTAATGACACCAACATTATCAGCTAGCGGGTATTGATTTAAGATATGAATGGATAAATGAATCTCTCTACTACCCTTAACAATGCCAGCTTTAACTACAGTCATTTTTGAACCTCATACAGACTGGGACGATCTAATCCTCAAACTGTTCCTTGTGGGATTTTCTCAAACTGTTTTAGGCTGGATTTAAATGTTTTGGGTGCCTGGCTGATAGTCAAAGGGAATGTGGGGAATCTTCGTGCTGTGAGGCTGAAATAGCAAACTTCATACAGAACCAAGAATGAAAAGCAGAGATACATTGGGTTCCTGCAGAGCATTGCATCTCTGGTTGTGCTTTATTTACGATATTAGGTTTCTTATGTTCAGTGTGTGTGTGTGTGTGTGTGTGTGTGTGTGTGTGTGTGTGTGTGTGGAAAACAGAGTGACGCAACGTTTTCTGACTGTGGAAAGAAAAAGCTTTCTAAAACACAAATATATATATATATATATATATATATATATATTAAAAAACGTTTTAGCTCATTTTGATGACAAAAGCTCATGTGCTGTCCTTTTGACCGGCGCTGCAGAAACAATTCAGCCTGTCTGCCATGCGGGGCGTACGACTCTGTCAGTTTGATTAATCTTTTCGTTTTCCCACTGCAGAGCAGGCAAAACAGTGTCTGGATTTGTTCACAGGGGCAGGAAGGTAAGCCGTTGGCAGCCACCCATACCAAAGTGAGTGATGGAATGTGTTGCATCAGGGCACTGCTCAGAGCACAATCTGCTCTGGTCTATATGACGTGTTTAGCCTGATGTATTTCGCTAAAAGCATCCGTTAAAATCCCCAACAATGCTGTAAGGTAACCACTGTGTGCGTCCTCCACTTTCACCAGTGATGTCTGTTGCTATAGCAAGTGTATCTGTTTATTGCTCAATAAAATATTGAATTAGATTTTCCCCTGGAGGTAAAGAGCTTGTTTCGAGAAGAGGTTTCATTAAAGGAACTGAGAGTTGCTCTGGCACACTGTTGGGTATACTTGGGATAATTTAATAAACTCTTAACTTATCCGTTTAACCCAGCACGTGCCTGGAAGTTAGGACATCAAAATCACCAATCAAACCATGGCTCGAAGCAACATGGGTGTCAATGTCTATTCAATAAGCAGTAAATGTTTCCTGCCACTAACAGGAAGGGATTGGTTCTGATCCTTCCCATTCAATTGTGTATATAAACACTGTATGTGTTCATAGACAGTATGTTTGTGTGTGTGTGTGTGTGTGTGTGTGTGTGTGTGTGGTGTGTGTGTGGGTGTGTGTGTGTGTGTGTGTGTGTGTGTGTGTGTGTGTGTGTGTGTGTAAAAATTTGGTTTTTGATACTTGAATGGTAGCAATGTGGTCGGCTATTGTTTTATTCAATATCACTTGATTCAAGAAGGCCAAACGGTATAAAAACGAAACAATTGAAAACATCTCATTTTTCTACACCACTAAAGAGAGTACAATTTTTGTTTACTTACTTACTATTTTTTGGCTCAAGAGGTGACTGCATAATCTCTGAGGGGATAATTTTATAATTTTTTAAAAATATGCATGTGTGTTTACAGACAAGGTGCTATGAGCTGGATGGCACACATGGCTACGTGGAGCCCAGCGGCGGTATCCAGACCGACTCTTATCACCTCTCTGTAACAATTCAGAGTGACAGCTCTTTGTAGTGGAAGCTATTCTTAGCTTTGGTCCTGGGTCCATCGCGGGGGTCCATTGGAACCGGAGCCTGTCAGCACAGGACGTCTGTACACACTTGACAGCTGATGACACTTACAATCCTCTTCACACCTGTCCTCCGCACCACCACAGGCCATCATTAAGCTGAGGATCTCCTGATCATCTCTCTCTTTAGTTCCGTCTCTTTTGTTTGATCGCTCAGTCTGTCTCTTTGTCTCTCTGCAATTTGCTTCTATCTCCATGTCTCTTTCTCCTTTAGCTCTATAATCTGCACTACAGATGATTAAAAGTAAACAGGAGCACAGCAAGAAATAAGCAAAACCAATGTGTTTCTCTCTTATCATCTATTCATCTCTCTTTCTTGCTCTCTCTCTCTCTCATCTCGTTAGATAACTCATGCTCAGGAAACCACAAAAGGCAGAGAGACATACGAGATATGTCATCCTTTTTCCTTTCTCAAGCGTTAAGTCTATCTTTTGTTCACCTCTCTTTAACCTCAATCTTGCAACATGCCACTCATGTAGTGCAAAACATCATCATGAGCTGACCAAATGCATTTTCAAGTGTTAGATAGAAAGGTGTCTTCCCTCTTTTCAGAGTTAAATACTTGATAGTTTAACAGTGGCTAACAACTGTGAAGATGTACAGTACACTTAAGTCCAGAAAATCAATTGATCTCCATCATCCTTCCATCCCATCTTTGATTTGATTTGTTCCTCACTGAACGCCTTCACCATATTTCTCCAGCAGCCACAGTTACTGCAGACACGGAGCTGTGTTTACAGAAAGAAAAACTCTTGTCTCGGCAGCCTGAGTACTCAGCGAGTTACAGATCAAAGACGTGCCAGACAAGGAAACACAAAACAAGAATAACCCTAAAGTGCTTTGCAGACAGCGCTATGATATATGTGCATTATGGTTCATAAAAGTTCACTTTGGTTTAAATCAAGATACACAATTAAACATGTTGTACCGATTTAACCCATATTATTTTGACATGTGTGTCAGCTGCTGCAATTTTTCAAGAGAAAGAGAAAACATTAATAAGCCTGGGGAAGGCCATGCTTTTTAACAAAATGAAACATAAGTTCAGCCAACACCGCCACAAAAATTTTCTTACAGTCCCTTATTGAGTTGTAAAAGTTTATTATCTTAAAACAAGTTAAAATAATGGCACTGCTGTACGACTATTTCTACTCTAATACAAATTACTTTCTTTCAAGATGTTTATATAAAAAAACATTTTCTTGATTCTTTCACAGTGATTTTTCAATATTCGAACACTCATTTCTAGACAAAGTCGTGAAAGATCTGTCTTGAAGGTTGAATGTAAGACCAGTTACACTTTGAGACTGTTGCTTGCCCTGTTATATGTATGACATATGAAGGTCAACTGTAATACCTGTTATTATTTACCTATATGGCTTACTGCTGAGATAACATGCACATGTAGATCTTGCTTCGAGACCACAACCGCCTCACTCTAACAAAGTACACATCCACAACATATGCTATCAGCAGTAAAGTGATATAACATCAAAAGTGACCATTATGGAAAAAAAGCTTTTGTTTTCTAGACAGAAATGTCCAACAGGAATAGGTTTCCTACCACATAAGCACAGTCACTTTAATGACAAATCTCAGCTGAGATCACACTACATGATACAGATGTTTTTTCTTAAGGCACAACAATTACACAGACAGAGAGAAGAAGAAGAGTAGAGTTATATGAATATCAGTGCATGAAGTCTGTGGAAAAGAACTCCTAATGCTGTAGTCGAACAGTCTCATATGGCATACTGTTCTGATATACAGCACTCTTAAGAGTGAAAAGATCAGAAAGCACTCACTGCTATCAGTTTTAGCACCTTGATGCCAGATCAAAGGCAGCTTTTCGAATGCATAATGTGTTGCATGCATTTGAGGGTCAAATTAGATGTAGCTAGTGAACAAATGCAACCTTAATCCCAAATTGATCATTTAACATTTTCATCCACATATACATAATGGAACTCACAACTAAGAAAAGTTCACCCAGCTGATTGTAGTAGCACTTAGAAAGCAGACGATTACTTTATGCATCTCAAAACTGCACTAATGTCTATTTTGTATGCATTGAAGCACCTGTACCGCCCGCTAATGTTTGCAAATTACCACTAAAGACAGCATACAGCAAGACATCACTTATTCATAGAGCGCATCCGTATGCGAGGCTTCAGCAAGAAGCATGCATCTCTTATGTCACTGCAACAGATGTGTTAGTTTAGTAAAGAATGTTTGTTTAGTTATGTGTAAGAGGTGTTTACCTAACAATAGGCACATTTGTTAGCCACATTCTGTGCAGTGAAATACAATATGCACAAGGGACTGAGACATGTTGTTCTCTCACTTGGTCTAATTAGGATCAAAATCCCTCCCAGACAATTAACTCCCCAAACAATTAAATTATTATGTATTCAGTGTTAAAGTGTAAACAGAGAAGCACTAATGTGTTTATTCTGCCTGGTGTATGATTGGACATGCTTTTCTAATATACAGCACAGGATGCCCATGATTAATTTGCCTTAAAATTGCAAAGTCAAGTGTATAAATAAAAAATGGAAACATGTCATGTTGAACATTTTTTTAAAGTCTTAGTTGTTTTAGGCTTGAATAGGTTTCATTATACTGTGTTAGAAAAGCAAACTATTTGCACAAAGAAGGCAGAATAACTCAAAACAATGTGTATTTGTTAGATTGTTTTTTGTTTCACAATCCTAATCTTACATTTAGGATATCCAATGTGTTTGGGTTGAAAGAGCTTATGTGGTCTGTAGAGTGCACTGCCGCCTTCGTTGTACTTTGTACACCGGGTGGACATGCAATGCACACAATTTACAACATCAAAATGACTCTGAAGTTCAATCATACCTCTCATGCATTGTATTTGTAATATTTCCTGCAAATATATCATCTGTGTTTATTATTATGTTCATCCCTATGCAGCCAGATTCCTTTTTGTTCCTCATCATGTAGTAAAGTAGGTTCAATAGACATGTAAGAAGAATATGTTTCGTTAATGCAGCAATAACTGATCTTGTAACTAAATTATGGTAATGTTTTTCACCAGTTCTGAAGCCCAGATAAACGTCTTTTTATTTTAAAGGACATTGCATAAACTGCATTACAGTATTCGTGAACAGTGAGGGTTACATTTACCTTGACATCCACTTAACTGAAACACACAGACAAGGGGCAGCAGACCAAGTAGGAAAGATTCCAGATAGAGGATTGTTTAGATAACACGGCATTTCAACAGGAGCAATAAGTGACACTGCAGTTGCTGGAATTCTGATTTCAGAAATTAAACTGTGTCCTAACATGTAGAATACCCCACGAAACTAGCACAAGCCTACTGACCAATGATTTGTGTCTGCGGCTCTCAATAACGAGTTTGTAAAGTAAGTCGCATCTAGTCGCATTTCGAACTAAAACATATTTACAATCTCCCCTATGAAGTCGAAATTCTATTGTGAAATTTGCAGTTTAAAATTAATTTCAAAGTAAGTGATATTTCAGTTCACTTGACGCACACGTAGAAATATCATCAAACTAGATGAAATAAATAGAAAACAAATTACCGTTGACAGCACTGGATTCCGCTGATTTCCACTTCGCTGCTGCTCATCTTCTGGGGAGCATCTGGCAGACAGTATTTCCTCTCAGTTCAAGTGACTCCGCTTTAATCCAACTTTCAAAATAAATAACCGCCTGCGTTCTGCTTCGGCGAAAGGTCCAGTGTCCTGTCAGCGGCTGCAGAGAAGTGAACTGTTTCTGGGTTTAAATACAATGGGTTAACATGGAAATACAATTTTAAAAAGTAACCTAAACGGTTGAGCTCTGTGGTTGTAGTTGGCACTGGAGAGCGCGAGCCGCACTGCTGCTAACTTGCGCTCCATGTACCCTTGTAGCCT